>NW_020897729.1:4385415-4625415 GCF_003984885.1 Neopelma chrysocephalum | reverse complement strand
TTTTGTCCAGTCTATACAGATGGATGAACACAGATCACTAAGGTAAAAGAATACAACAAACAGTCGTATTGTTTCAGAGTTGTGTATAATGCTTCCATGTTTTAATTAGAGATTCTGATTTCATTTTGTAAATATTCTAAATGTATCTCTATTAACACTAACAGAACTAATAAAAATACTGATTTTTACATTAATTAGAAGAGTTAGGGAAAATTAAGATGGGAGAGTTTCTGAATCAGACGCATTACATTAATAGATGGATGCATCTGTAGATGACATGTCACTGAGTCACCATTGTATTTTAATTGCTCTATTTACTGATAGAGAAAAAATGCACACTGAAGTTCTAGTATCTTTAAGCTGATAAAACCATAACTTTTGCTTTTTTATTAGAATTACAGAAGTTAAAACAGACTCATAGTCTTGGAGAATATTGACATAGTCTGATTTTTAAATGCTCTACATCTACTTCTTGGCATATCACAATTTATTCTGTTTACTCCACAAGCATTACTGTAAATCTCTCAAGCTTATGGGTGATAAAATAGTTTCTTGTCAATGCACACACGAGTACACACATACGCGTATTTGGGAGCCACAGATATTTTTACAGCTGCACCTAAGGCTGGAGTGATTTTAAGAGAATTTTATTTGTTTTATTTATTGATTGAGGAGGGCAGAAGTATACTCATTATTAGGTTAAATAACAGTAATGACCTATTTTCTCTTCTGGCTAGGATTACATCATCATACTCTACTGCTTCCTGCATTTTTGTAATTCCTATTTATCATAAATGTGATGGGAACATGCAGGTGTGCTGACAGCTTTTTTATTTATTTTTTTTTAATTGTTTTGCAAGTGAAAATTATCTTGATTTACAGTACAAAATCCGAGGAAGGTAAGAACTGCTTCAGCTACAGGTAGGCTAACTGAGCAGGCATTTTAATAGAAGTTAGTGAAAGAAAGTACATGCAAACAACATGGGATAGAAAACATTAAATGTGCTGGGTCAGTTGGGTTTAGGGACTGTTCTCTGCAGGTCTGTATTTCCCATTGTCCTTTGCATAACTGGACATGCACTGATTGCATGTTGCTTTCTCAGTAATTAGTAAGACTCCTTTTATACATTAATTTCTGTAAATCAGGTACCCAGAAAATGCATTTGGCATATTTTTGCATTCAAACTTTGTGGTTCTGAACTGTCTCCTTTCTGGGGGAAGCATATATGTTATGTGCATCACACCAGCATTCGTTTTCAAGAAAAAGAGAATCAGTTCATAATACAGTAAAGGGGTTGTTTGTCATATATTATTGCTGTTTGAACTGTAATAGCCTGTTAATGATGTGTTTGAGTTTGGACTTGCAGTCTACCAATAACATTTATAAAAACAAGGATGATTTTGCTGTGAACTCTGGAGCTCTATATACTTCACAATATTTGCTTTTAATTTATGCTGTGTCACTAATACAGCCTTTGGAATCAAAGACAACCTATGTTAGATATAGACATATAGGTATATGGT
Source organism: Neopelma chrysocephalum (assembly GCF_003984885.1). Lineage (NCBI taxonomy): Eukaryota > Metazoa > Chordata > Aves > Passeriformes > Pipridae > Neopelma > Neopelma chrysocephalum. The sequence goes on along the minus strand of NW_020897729.1, from coordinate 4,623,891 downwards.
GAGAATTTTTTTGGTTTAAAAATTAAGAAATATCATGAATGGAAGTCTCTAAAGATATCCTGAGTAATTAAATTCCCATACCTACTTAATCTATCTCCGTAACACTTCATTTATATGTTTTTGAGTAATTAAAATGTGTGCGTCCTTTGTAACACTGTTTTATCAAGTGTATTCAAAGAAAGAGATGCTTTAAACTTGCAACTATTCCATTTGGGGAAATAATTTACTGTGTTTTGTATGTCACTAAGTATAGAGTACTTTCTGTTGTCTCTGTATTTGATGCTAAATATACCCATATTTAATAAGAGCATCATAATAAGTGCAGCATCAATGAACTGATATGTTGATATCGTCACTATAGAGCTAGAGAAACACCAGCTGTGAATTTAGAGGACCCTCAGTGACACCTGTACAACTGAGAGATGAATTTGTTGCTGTGACAGGTTCTATCCCTGGCTGTAGCTGCTCAGCACCGCACTGCTTACGGAGGTCAGTTATTTACCTTCAGTAAATTCTGTTCTCCTAGAGATTACTTACCAAGTGATTTCTCTTCATTGCTTTTGCTTGAAGAAGAACATAGTCTGTCCTGTATGTTAGCACTTTCCAACTCTGTACTGAGATGGGAGAGGGAAGGGAAAAGAAGCTCCACACTATTAATATGATATTTGCTCCTGTGCTGGTTTTGCATTACCTCCCACTGAGCAAAGCGTGAGTAGCATTAGTGTTGCCTTGTCTGCTCATCACTTTGGAGAGAGGAAAATTCCTCAACAGCAGACTGTGCTGCGTATGTCAGGAAGTTAAAAGTATGCCATAGTTCTAAACCTCTATTTCAGATTATATTTTACAGTAACCAACCAGGATCAGACTGTCCATCAAATGGCAGCAGAAATACCACTCACTGCAACTCTGCTGAATGCCTTTTCACACATGCAAAAATGCACACTGGTGTGCAGCATGGAGAGGTGTCTTTTGTTTCTGCAGTTCATGAAGGGACCTGGTGGATTGTCTGTGTTATGGCAGTAGAGAGACTGCAGATAATTTTTACAGATGTCTCACAACAATCTGACTGAATACTAGAGTGCAAGATGGGGGATGGACAAATGAACAAAAAGTGCCTTTTAAAATTTTGTCAGGACTAGTAAGCGTTGAAATTTCTAGATTAAATTATCAAAACAATTGCATTCAATGCCAAACTCTTATTATTTTCAGATGCAACTTATTTGGGAAATAGAAATGCATTTTTATCTTTGAGGTGTTTGATAATACCGTAATGACTTAGAATGCAACTCAACAGTATATTTGGATTTAAGTGAAGAGGCAGCATCATTAGCTGCCATACACTAAAATACATTGTAGAAATATAACTGTATGCACTATAAAATGAGTGACTGTGCTTAGAATGAGCTGATAGAAACATAGTTTTAAGCATAGACCTGCAAAATTAGTACATGGCAATAATGCATGGCATTGGCAAATTGAAAAAATTCTGTAAAAAAAGATACTGAGTTGAAAGGAGTTTGTCTACATCAGCTCCAATCTGCTTTGGAACGTGACTTGGAACTGGAAAAAATAGTGGAATTTGTCAGTCTTCAGTTTAGTGTCTCATTCTGCTACTGGCTGCATTTGTTAGTAGGTTAAGTAGAAACTCACACTATTTGCAGGGTTCTCTACGTTGCTGGAAATGCAAAACGATTTGGACTAAATGAATTCCTGTCGTTCTGAAAAAGAGAATGAAAGAGACCATCAACAACCCTTAGTCCTTAATCAAACAATGTTTGGCAAGTGGAGTCCAAAACCTTAACAGTGAAAGCAGAGCATCACCAAAACTTTCCTGTGAAATGCTATACGTGTTTCTCCTTGGTTGTTTATCTCTAATTAGGGATTATGATGATGATGATTATTTTTCTTTAAAATGTTGCCAATTGCCCACTTTTCTTGAAAAGGATTTCCCTTGATATGCTTAATTCACTCTACTAATGGGTTTAAACTCCAGATAGCCTCACTATCAATATTCTAGTAGTGTGAAAGCTTCAAAAGCAGCAGAGGTTATAAGCACTTGTACTTTTTTTATTTCAGAGGTGAAATTTTGAGTATTTTCAGTAGTGCATGTTGATACAATATTTAGTACTGCGCAAAATAGAGACAAGCAGCCAATTTTTTTTCAGCATCACTTCAACCACTGATCTGAATCTCTACTGCTGTTACAGTGAGTCAGCAGAAAAGAGAATTTTCTTCCCTCATCTCATGGAATCACAGTCTTCATTAAAGGAAAGAAACAGATGATAAAATGTGTACCCATACGTATTTATGCTTTCATAGACATAAAATTAATTACAGAGCTAACAGACTCTTGTGTATGCAAGGCTGCCAAATCCATGGAGCGTGGCACTCTGCACATAGAAACGTAGGTGCAATCAAGGTTAAGGTTTCCCATAGAGGATTTGAAAACAAAAAATTTGTGTTATGTGAAAGAATTGCACTGGAGTCTTAGCTGAAAATGAACAGAAGTTAATGAGATTTTTTAGGGTAACTGAGCCATGCTAGAGATAGGTACAGTACAATATACCTGAATTGTTTGTTAGGAGACTTCACAGATTTCTAGATGATCTTGTATACTTAGAAGAGATAATATTATTGACATGTATATATCCTTGTAGTTAATTTCTGAGTGTTCTCAGTGTGTATAAAATGTTATGAAATTCTGCTTTATGATTTATTTCTTTTGAATCCAAAGTGCCACTCATGGTTTCTTTCATGTCTTTAAACTGCTTAGAGCAGTTTTAAAACCAAATCAAAACAAAGCTGCAAACCAAAATTACTCTTAAGGAAAAGTAACACCACAACTGTGTTATGGAAGGAAAATAAAAGGGAAAATAGGAAGACAGTGTTACTATATGGTCAGAGAGAATCTTTTGTTGTTGTCTGTAATTAATTATAAACTTCAGTAGATTCAGAAGTTTCAGTTCTTTCTATGTATTTTTTAGCGTACATTACCAGAGTTTCTGTTGTGAATATTTTCTTATAACACTATTGTACTTCAAGGTGCTGAATCTTAATGATGAATTTTGAGTAAAACTATAGTGATGAGTGCTGTTTGTTTATTACTAGTTGTAGTATTTAAAACAAAACAAAACAAAAGCCCATGAAGAGTTTTAGGAATACAAATCCTATTGAGGTCTAATGGAGACTTGTGGTCTTAAGTACCTTAATATTCCCCTATAACTACCAGTGATTCCCCTGTAATCTTGCTCTTTTGTTTGTAATTCCCATAATTTGCACATCCCATTCCTGTATGCACAGCCGACACTTTTCTTCATAGATTTTTTTTACATACTGGATTTCCAAACATAGTAGAGTTAGATACAACAGGAAAAAGAATTGTGCATAATGGTCAGCACAACCATCTTCTCACTAAGAGAGCTAAGAAAAATATTAGGAAAGAGAATTATTTTCAGATAAGATTTGTAATTATGGAGTCAGTGAAGCAAGAATTATGGAGACGTACAAGCAAGTTGTTTGAAAAGGAAAAAGGTGCAGAGAAGTCTTCTGAGTCGCAGAGAGAAAAATTCCTGAAGATTCTGTAATAGAGAAAGGAACAATTTGGGATCAACTGATTATGTGACAGCAAAAAAAAAGTAAATGAAGAGTTTCGAAAATGAGAGATGACTTTTAAATGATGTTTGAAATAACTAGAAAGGCTTATGCTTTTGTGAGGAAGCATGAAACCCAACCCTTATCTCCAATTAAAATAAATGTTTTATCTAGGCTTTTAGAATAGAAGATGTATTTCCCCCACCTGCCCTGAAACAGGGAGAGTCCCTAGCAGTGAGTGTGCAGCAGATTAAAACATCCAAAACCTCTACTTGCTTCCCACTGTGTTTTGACTGCAGAATGTTTGCAATAATGGAGATGTTGGGATTTTAGTTGTGGTGGGGATGTCATCACTGGTGTTCCTCAGACACCTTCAGATGCTTCTGCTCTAAAGCTACAATAACTTCAAGTTATTGGGAAGTTATAAAGAACATTTTGCCTACATTTTGCTGTTTATGTTATGTCCTGAGTTACAAAGCAATGTTACTTATATTGGTCTGCAGCTGAAGTACTGATCTTCCCCTGTTCCCACCCTGGAAATGCAGAAATACTGTGGGAATGGGTCTGGATATAAGGTGAGACCATCACTTCCATAGTAACTGTACTCTGTGGAAAAGGTGTTCTTATGATAGTGAAGCTGGGGTTTTAGGAAACCTTGTATGTGAGGGTAAGCAGAGATGTGGGCCAGATTCCCTGCTCAGGAAACATCTGATAGTAACTGAGAGGTTTTGACCAGAGATGGGTTTGGTTTACAACTCTTTGGAGCAACTTTCTGCATGATTTGCTTAGCCAGTAAAAGTTTTACAAGAGTTTTGCAAAAAGGATTCCAAACTAAATTAACCCTGACAAAAAGTCCCGTGAGGAAGTTCTTGATTTTTGTTTACAAGGATGATTTTCAATATTAGTAGTTTCTGAAGGATCAGGAAGACAAATCTGCTTTGTGATGGTGGATAACAACTGATTTCTGATGAATGCAATAACTTGATTTAGCCAGGTAGAAGCTTCTTAATTTTTAAAATGTATTTGAGTATCTCCTTTATGTTCCAGCTTATTGTATTGCACTAAGTTGTCAGAGATAACTTGGTTTTAAACGGATCTTTAATAAAATTTTCCCTGAAACAAAGTGATAATTTTTATTGAAACATTCATTTTGAGGCACAGATACATATATATGGATCTCTGAAGCTAAAACTGAAAACTAGTGGCATTGAAATACCATAATGAACTGTCCTTTTAAGACAGGTCATGGCTAGGCTTTGCGAATGAAGATTTGGGGACAGGTACTAAACAAGAATTACATAACTCTTCCTAATTTCTTTTTTATGTATTGGAATCATAGAATCATTTTGGTTGGAAAAGACCTTTAACACATAGTACAGTTTATCTTTAGAACTTATATTAGTAAAAGCCCTACAAAAATTCTGAGATTCTGTAGTCACTGTCAGTGTCTTTGTTTTTATTGTTGTTTTTTTTTTTAAAAAAAGGACAGAGGCCAATCACTGTTCTTTTTATGTTTAATACCTGCCAAAAGATCCCCCAGTTCTTTCATTTGGTTTAATTATTTACAGTATCCTATTCAGAAATTTTATATAACAGTTCTATGAAACACTTTCCTGTTTTTCCAGACTGCTCTCCAGGACTGCTCTTATATAAGAAGTTGGTAAATTGCAAACTAAGAAATAACACAATAGCACTCTCAATCTGTGATTTCTTTTTCTCCAGTGTTTGTGTATGAGCATAAAGAAATGTTGTAACTGAAACTACCAATGACCTTTTAATCACTATACACCTCAATTTTGTTTCCTTTCATGACTAAGCCTAAAAGCATGGGATTTGCTGTATTTTCACTAGAAATTCTACCCCTCAAAAAAATTAAATTGTAACCTCATGTGGGAAGCATCTTTCTAAAAATGCCCTGTTTATGCATGCTTGGAATTTCAATAGTATTTGGTTTTCTGCAGAAGTATCAGCTTATCCAGGTCGTGTCACTTTTCCACAGAAGGTGACCTTCCAATGGTACCTTCCCAATGGTCCTGGTTTTACCACTGCCTAAGGGTAAATAGCCAATAATGCAACCCCCGTAGACATAAACAGGAGATTTTTAGATTAAGTACAAGTTATCTGGTGTCAAAGTGATGTGAAACCTTAGCACCACCAGGTTTCAATTTTCTGGGAGTTAGTAATTTTTAAGAAGGTTTGAACTTTAAAAAAGAAACCAAGAGCCATTGCTCAGAATTCTGAATGTACACCTATTAATAATTTTTGTTACTTTATGCAGTCTTTTCATACCAAGCTTTTGCCTTATTTTTACAAGGTGGATTATGAATTAGCCCCATTGGAAAAGTGAAGCAAAACAGTACCAAGCCCCAGCTCCTCCAGTTCTATTACAAGAAATTACTTTTGCTGAGCTGCTTTATCATTTGAAACCCTCAGCAGTTCTGGGAGGGAAGTAGAATCCCTTAACAAGAGAATTCATGAATGTAGGGTGTGACAGAGCTATAGAGCAGGTTATTGCTCAGTTTTGTTTGTTTGTTTTTCTTCTCATCAAAGTAACTAAAACAAAGGTATTACCAGAAGGCTTTTTAGGGGAGCCATTAGCTATGAAAAAGAAGATAAGCTCAGATACGAATGGGGTCTCTGGGTACTCTGAAAGGAATGTGCAGTTCTTTGCTATAGCACAATATTTATATATGACCTTGAACAACTCTCTCAGGTGGAGGTTCTGTTCCATTTAAGTCAGAGATAGACCTGCAATTTTAATGGTGCTGGGATTTCTCTTTTTTTTCTTTCTTTCATAGTTTCTCTGCATAAAAAATGAGAGATACAGGATGTGGTAGTTTCTTCAGGATACTATGGATATAATAGAGTGAAAGATGAATGTAAGATGGTAGGATTGCCCAAACAAATGCAGGACTTACATGCAATCCACAGCAGCAATTGAATAAAATAAATAAATCTGACCCAAGAATATTCTGAAAACACATGATCTCAACTTCTTTGCTATATAATTTCTTTACTCCTCAGACATCAAGGTCTTTCTCTTTGCAATTAGTTTTCTTTACAATAAATCTGTATTAACCAGTCCATTCTGAGCTGCTTGATCCCTCAGTGTTTTAATGCGGTAGCACTGTTGTAACTGTGATCAGCTATTGATGTAAGTGAAGCAGTGATGTCTTTTATTGTCAAAATTAAAAGAAATTGAGGTGCCTTCAGGAACACATGTGTGCTTTACACGAAGGCTTTTGTGCCCCAAAACAAAACATCTTTTGCTCCCAATCATAACAGCTGGTCTACTAAAGATATTATCTCTTTCAGTATCTTTTGCATATTTACCTAGAAATAGATTTCTTTCTCGGTATTTGTGACATTATCACATAATTTTGGTTTTTAATCACTTTCCTTTAGCTGTTTCAAAATATCATCTGGACATTTTGAAGTTGAAATGAACCAGTTTTGCTGAATTGTTAGGAAAAGCTTGAACCTTACAGTAGTTTTCCTCTTTTTTTGGGACATGTATTGAGGTCCTCAGCACCCACATGCCCCTTGCATTAGTAGTCCTGCTAATGGATCTTGATCTGTATATTATTTATGGAATTCTAATACAAACCAGACGATGAAAAGCAACTTCTTTTCTGCTTTGTCACTTGAAATTGGGAATGCTATTTACACAGAATATGCCTTGCTATAGTTTTTGGAAAGTATGATGTAATTCTAATTATCACCTATTGATACTGTCATTTTAATAATCATTCATTAACAGGAATATCAGCTGCATTGTGTGTTTCTGTCATCAGAACTGAAAATAGGATATGTTTGGGTTTGGACTGTTTATGGTAACTTATAGAGTTACTTTCAGAAGTACATAGTAAGGGTGTAGAAAATGCTGGTATCTTAATCTTTCACCTCAATCACTGCAAGAATCTCTGATATACAGATATATAGCATGGTAAAACTGGATCATACATCTTTTGATGTTTTATAATGTAAATGTTGACATGGTTGATCATAATATCTGAGTATACTGCTGACTTCACTGCTTTTCTATTCAGAAATTATTTGATAAGTCTTCAGATGATGGAAATGACCAGTTTAGAGAGGATGGTTGTTTATTTTTCTCTTTGCAGTGATATTTGAAGTTCTTCTTTTATATATATATATAATACAAGTTGTGTCTTTGTTTTAAAAATACATAAAAGTGTTCCTACATATATATCAAGAGCCACCCATATTTCTCTTACAGTGTGTACCTCCTGATGCTGCTCCTCCTCTGATTGCTGTTTCCCAACTGCCATCCTTGGAATGTCAGCAAATACAATCAACTGCTTTCTTTTCCTCTAGACTTTCAGATTTAGTGGGCATTTCCCCCCTCCCTGCTTGGATTTCTTTCCAGTGGTTCCCCTCCCCCTCTTCTTTAGTTTACAGACTTCTCCAATGCTTTTTTTCTGTGCTGATTGCAGGAACACCCACCTTTCTGTGGTTTTAGTGGAGCCTTTCATGCTCTTTTCTCTGTACCAGCCCTCTAACCAGATATTTAGGCCAATTATTCTGTTCAGTTTCATTATTCTGCTCCCACAACTACAGTAATAGCCCACTTGAAAGATCACTTGGCTTCTTTTACTCTTGAGACTGCTTGCTAGTTCCCAGAATGGCATCTTCACATCCTGTGATATTCTGTTTCTCTTTTTTTTTCCCAGAGTTTTATTTACATTAAAAAGGGGTGGGGGGTTAAAAGGAAAACCACACACATATAAATGAGCGGGGGGATTGTAGGGGAAAGAAGCCCAGATATCAAATACATACTTTCAGGAAGGGAAATTCCACCACTGGCAGTTTGCAGGAGACACTGAATATCAAATACCGTTATTCAGAACATTTTCCACAACAAGACTATGACTAAAAATCCCATTAAGATTTCCTAGAGCAAGCATTGCCTGCTTTTTGTTTTGCAGTCACACTGAGTATGAATTTCACCTGCAGTTATAAAATGGCACCCAGAAAACCTTTACTTCAGTTTTGTCCATGCCCATCTAAATTCAAAGATGCCACTTCAAAAGTCTTTAAGTAAAGGTTTTAGAAGTGTATGTAGACATTTCACATGATAAATTTCATATCACAGTGTTATTGTCTCTCAGAATATAGATATAATTTAAATTTAACGCAGGGTTTTAAAAAAATCTAACTTTTCTGCCTCCTTTCCTCTTGCTTCTTGTTTCCCTTTCATCTTCTATTTTCATCACTAATGTTTGAAAGTATTCGCCCTCTTCACCCTTATCTCTTCTGAATTAAAAGATTGAATATACACAGAAATATTTCATGCTTATTTCTTGTGTGACAGTTACTATCAAATGAGAATTTTGACTGGATTCCACTTGTTATATATTGTTAAACCTCCCTTTATAATATGTATAGATTCTGTTTTTAATACTGGAATTGTTTTTTCTAAGATGAAAATTGTTCATTGTTGTTGAACAATAGAGTAATCTGTTCAACAAATTTACACGTAACTTGTTTGTATCCATTCCAGCTGTTTTTTTCTCCTTCCATAATTAATACTTTTTCAGTTGTGCAGCAAAGCACCGACAGCCTGGGGTAGGGATTTTTTCCCCCAGATATTCTATCAAACATTGGAACAGTGCAGTGCCATACATTTCTAATGAGGAAAACAGAACTAAATGTCCCATACATTTTCCTGTATTAAAAATAGCAAAAATATGCATCTGTGAAGAGCATACCTCATTCCCAGTATGAACATATAAGTCCTTAAATGATCAGGTATTTCTTGGTGTAGGTTCTTTATTGCTTTAACTTTTAGAAGAAGGTTTTAATTTTTGTCCTTTCAACCGGTGAAAACGTGAGCCTGCAGCTGTACAAAATACATCAGTGACAATGCCGGTGCTGCTCACAGAGGGGAGGATCAGCCACGCACAGAAGAGCAATTCCTGTGTGTGCTCTGGGCTGCAAGGAGCTGATGCTCTTTCTCAGTCTTCTCCCTGATGAAAAGGTTCCGTTCCTGGGAGCAGCTTCAGTGGAGAGGGGAATGATGAAACAGGCACTTCTCAAGGTCAGGGATAAATCACACACCCGGGAGGGTGCAGAGGAAATTCCATCGCTCTTCTCTCTACTGTAGCAATCCAGGAGAGGACTTCACCTCTCAGAGCTGTCGGTCCAGTACCTTTCACAGCCCATCATCTCATTGAAGAAAACACTGAGAATTCTCAATTTCTTTTATTGTTCTTATACTCACAATCCTATGGTGACAAGGTTCTCTGTAATGAGGGGGCTGAGATGAATCACATGCAGCAAACTGTTTCTATATGCAGAGGGAAGAACTTCTGGCCATTTGTTTTTTGTGACATGCTGAACTAGAAAATAGGATGCAGGCCATGTTTGTACTTCATATAAGTAACAAATACTTAACTGTTTTGTAGAAATATATTTAGATTAAAGATAAATCCTTCCATGTCTTTTCAGATCACAGATATGATGACCAAGGTACCTAAAATAATTTTATGGATCTTCGTGCATCTTCTCTGAGGCAAGAAAGGATTTATGGAGAAGTGAGGATAGGGCTCAGGACTAGAACCTCTGTGTATTCAGTGGACTATGCTAATTGAGTATACCTGCATCTTCTTAAATGTTATGTTTAAAAATTACTTATATGCATTATTACAACTTCCCATGCATCCAACAAGTATAACATTTTAATATTTTTCCTATTTCATCCAATTTGTTCTCGGTATATCTCAAAACTGCAGTGCCTAAACTTCTAGCTAGATAATGAAGTGCATACATTTGAGGTTATGTTTTCGCACAGATAAAAAAAAAGTATTTGCTGAGGTAATTTACTATGTGAGGTGTATAATCCCATCTATAACATATTTTTGTTAAAATATCAATTGCCAAAACTCTGTCTACACATTGTAGGGAGCCACACTTGAGTAGGGAAGTACACTTTACTGATTTCTTCCCAGTTGTCAGAAATGGTCCTGCTATTTATCCTGATCTGTCTTCACTTACTGTACTGAACCATTCTGAGATGTCTTTTTTTTCAGGTGATGATATGTACTGTGGTTTCATCCAGAAATTCCTGTACCTAGTGCACAAGAGAAAGTCAAGTTCTGTTTCAGTGTTCCTTATTAAAGAGTCTCAACTGAATCCCAACCCAGTGAACAAAAAGACCCTTCTCCTCCCTAACTGATTTTCAGAACAAGAGCACACCATCTGTAGACAGCATCTCAAGCCACTGGGATTGCCTATTACTATTTTCAGCCTTTTGGGAGACTATATATATATACTTATTCTGTGTTTCTAAGCTTAAGTGGAAGAGATAAATGTCCTGGCAAGCTGTCTTTATACTCTTCCACATTGTTCTTTTGTGGGATTTACTTAAGACCATAATCTACTAGGTCTGTATGTTATAAAATTCTGTCTCAGAGTAGTGGAGAAGGATGGCGTAAAATAAAGAACCTTGCTTTTCAACAGCAGCTAAATATACATTCTCATTTTTTCTGTTTAAGACTTGGGAGGTACATTCAGGGAATATCCAGCAGTTGGCTGTTCCCTGAGTGAACTGTGGCCCATAAGAGAGTCTGTTCTGGACCAGATTTGTCCCGAAGAACTGCAGGCTGCAGAGGACCCATGAAGAGCTGTTCTTGAAGAGGTGCAGCCTGTGGGAAGGACCCAGGCTGTGATAGGGGAAGGAGCAGCAGAGTGAAGCTGTCATGAAGGGACCACAAACCCCCCTCCCCACTACACATGCAATGGTGCCAAGTTTTCTTGGCAATGCTGATCTAATACATTTGCCAAATGCAATTTTACCTAAACATTTTTCCATTCAAGACACCTTTTTGACAGCATGAGAAAATTACTAGAGGTCTCTGACAAGCAAATTTAAATTCCCAGTGAATATAAACTTTTACAAATGATTGATCAGAAGCTGGTTAAATTATCTGTTATGACATCAAGCAATCTGCTGATTTTGTCACTGCATAGAAAATGGTGAAAACCTTTGAATACATTATCCCATTAAAATTGTCCAAAGGTACAGCCAAACCCTGCCTGAGAACACTGTTTAGGTACCAAGTGTGCAGTGTAGGTGTCTGATCCTGTGTGATATGCAAGAGGAAAACCTGCCCTATTACAGTGTCCACAGGGACTGCAGGAGAGTCCCTGCCCTGATGCCCACAGCATAATCATGCTCCATTATCACTGGCAGGGCTGTTTCTCAACCTCTTTTCCCTCAGTCCTATGAGGAAAACCCCTCTGGGCAGCGTTTTACCTGTTCTTCAACACATTTCTGCAGGATAGTGCCCTGAGGTGTGGCCAATGTGGGGCTGGTGGGAAAAATCCCCATGGCCCCTCCTGCCCACACCTCACCCTTAAAACCCAGTACAGATGGTCCTGGCTCCTCGTTTCCTAAAATGAAAAGTAGGAACTGCTTTTCTAATCTAACACTTGTTCTGAAAGCTGGGATATGGAAGAAGGAGAACCAGCTTCGGGAATGTAGTAATCCTGTTGACACTGTGAGGAGGTACTGTCCCAGTGATACTGTAAGGAGACCAGGAAAAAGGGTAATTCCCAAAGTCTTTGAAAGAGGGGAAACTGTACAAGGAGTGGTGGAGGTCACTTGCTCTGTTCAACCTGGAGAAGGGGAGACTGAGGGGAAACCTCCTTGGGATCTGCAGCTTCCTCACGAAGGAGCGGCGGGGCAGGCGCTGATGTCTTCTCTGTGGTGACCAGTGGCAGAACCCGTGGGGATGGCATGAAACTGTGTCCAGGGAAGGTTTAGGCTGGACATTAGGAAAAGTTTCTTCACCCGTTGGGCACTGGAACAGGCTCCCCAGGGCAGTGGTCACAGCACTAAGCCTGGCAGAGTTCAGGAAATGTTTGGACAACACTGTCAGGCACACGGTGGAATTCCTGGGGCTCTCCCATGCACGGGCAGGAGTTGGTTTCATTGATCCTTGGGGGTCCCTTCCAACTTGGCATATTCTATGATTCTATTTTCCCTGTCTCAGTGCTTTAGATAGAAGCACCTTGCCTTTAATTACAAGTGTTTGTCCAACTTCCTGTCCAACCTTAAGAGTTTAATTATATGCACTTGAAAAAATTTAGAACCGTGTTGTGCATAAGGTCATCAGATCAAACATTTCTTTGCCTATTCTTGACCCTTGAATTCTTCATGCAAGGAAAATACCTCTGTGCCTCTTTTACTATGCAGGAATCTGCTGGAGATCAAAAGCTTACTCATAAAAAAGCAATAACAGAAGTAGCTGAAGCTTTATAGATTATGGGATAAGAATAGACATTACCTCAGGTGCCCAGGGGATGTAAAATTTGGCATGGTAATCAGAAAGCTGGTTAAATTCATTATTCTGATGTCAAACTGCTGTTCCTGTCACCACTTAAAAAATAGCAAAATCTTTTGAATTCATTAATGTGATGAAACTCTTCAAAGAAACGTTAACACAGCCTTTGTGGAGAAATTAGAGCTGAATGATAATGACTGAAACTCTGCTATAAATACAACCATCCCCATATGTTATTTCTTTAATATATGCTGTGAAAGTATTTGGAAGATGCTCAAGATTCACAGGAATACTAAGGATAGAAATTTATAATTTACCGTAGAAAAAATAGTAATAACAAAAAAAAAAATCTGTGGAAAAAGATGAAAGGAAGCAAACCTTGCAATTTCTTTGTCAGACCCTACTGCCATTCTTTGGCTGGGATTTTGATACAGAGGACATGGGAAATGACCAGTGCCAGTGGGAAGGAAGAAAAGCACTTTCACATGTGACATATTTCAAGACTGGAACTCGGGGCTAAAACTAAATTGGTGCACTACGAACATAGCTTTGTTATCCCTGAAACCTGCAGAACTACTGGGGGGGGGAAGCAGTGAAAAGCACAAGAGATAACCTCCTGTTCTTCCTCTGTCACAGCTCCTGCCAGCTGGAATCAGTTAATTGCTCTCAGCCACACCAATCCAGCTAAAACAGATGCTAAACCTCGTCCTGCAGGATCCTGTGTAGAGCTGAAAGTGGTGCTGGCTTGGTTTGTTCTGTTCACATATTTAAATTGAATTCAGAAGTGAAGGTTTTTTTAATAAAATCTTATATATGTTCATATGCATTTTAATATGTTGGGGTTTTTGTTTCTGTAAAGCTAACTTAGTTCAGTTCCTGTGTGCATTCAGAACTGTGCTGTGCCTTAATCAGTATTTCCTCCTAGACTCTTTTGGGAGGAATCTCAGTGTGTAAGTTGGGTTTCCTTTGATATTAGTGATCATAGAGTGGTTTGGGTGGATCCATTTTGGAGTGCTTTATAAACACCAAATTTAGTTCCCGATTTCAAAAGGAAGCCTATTGTAATGCTGCCTTTTCAGAGTCTGCAAGCTTAAAGAATTATGTTTGGTTGGGTAATCCAAGAACTTTCCAAAGGATCTGCAAACAGTTAAACCTATAGTTGCAGAACCCTTTTTAAGTGTTATCCTCAATGGACTTCCCAAGAAAGATACTCTTCAGCTAATTTAATTTTTGGGGTTTTAAACTGAACATTCCTATCTAAATAAACCCTTGTTAATGTTAGCCACTATATACAGGTGAAAAAACTATATTTAAAAGTAGGTTCTAATAGAAATGCATGCTACTTACCTCAGCCTCACCCATGGCAGAAACAGTTTCTTTAAGACTTAGACCTTGTTATCTTGTATTACAGATCTACCTAACTTTATCAGAAGGTTTGAACAATGTTATAGCTTTTTGGTTGCTAATTTGTTTAAGAAATTTGACTGTTACCTTGGTTCTTTGCTTACAAAACTTCGTGTCCTTTTTAGCATTTGGAAACTTTTCTTAATCCTCTCTTTTTAATTTTTAGTCCTTTAACAACCTGATTTATGGTTTGAATATTTTGCCTGGTTGAGTGGTCTTACCTACCAAATTTGGTGAATATGGCATATTGATATTGGGTTATTTGGGTTTATACAGCCAAATTGGAACAGAAATAACTAATTTCCTGGCTACCACATGAAGGGAAAAGTGCAGTTTGTTCCCAAATGTCTGCACAGCTTTCTTGCTGCTCCAAGGCTACATGTTGAGAGACCCCCTACCTTGGTAGCAGAGCCATTGGTTTTAGTGCTTTGGAGGCTTGAAGTGATTCCCTTGAAGAACTTCCATAGGATCTCCTACTGGGTTGTTGGGAGTAGTGGAGGCTTAGTGTGGGTTAACTAGTCTGTGGTGACGTACATTGTCACAGAGGCACTCTCAGTGAATTCCCAGTCTTTCTACTGTCTTTCACTAAAGACACTTGTTTAGTCACAGCAGGACTGGATGAAGTCTATTTTTAGTCTTTACTATCAGAAATAACTTCCCTTTTTCTTACCTTACCTCACTCTGTCTCTTTGGTTCTCATCTCAGATAAAATCTTGCTCCCATTAAAGGTCTAGGAGAGTTACTGTCATTCATTTAAATGAACTCAGAGTCTCCTGTCTTCTTTTTTCCCCTAGGGGAAGTGCTTGTTTAATGTTTTCATACCTGTGTGAGATTTTCTTTTCTCTATCCTGTTCTGAAAGACATTCAAAGATATTCATTCTATTCATTTGGACAAGTAAGGCATATGAATAGTCTTATCCATTCAATAATGTAAGTGCTGCTCTTTGAAATCAGTGAGGTGAGTGCTATTTCCTATTTCTGGTTTAAGTTTGTTATCTGCCCAAGCTGCTTTAGGACAACAGTTTGGGAAAGCAGGAATATCAAAGCTGCTGCCGTGTGCCGGTGAGAGTTACATGTTACTGACAAGGAGCTTCTGATCTCCAGATTCTGGGAGCAGTGGACAAATTCCACATGCTGACAAAGACAGAGCTTGTGATGGTGAAAGGTTCTGTGTCCTGGGAAAAGGTGGGTGCTCTCTTCAGGGAAAATTGTCAATGACCGCTCCTATAGTTCTGAAGTTATATCTCCATTTCACTTTGACATTTTACAGCAAAAATATTTTTTTCCTGCATCCAAAAAAAAAAAAAAGAAAAGAAAAACAAAACAAAAAAAAGTAGATGTCAGTGATGGAAATTGCACTGACATAAAGATGAATTGGACTGATTTCTCAGAAGTACAGTAATAAACTTCTGCTCCCTGCTCAAGAGCTGAAACTAATGCCCAGCATAGCTACCAACTTCAGTGTCCTGGTTAAATGAGATTGATGACTTCAGTGCTCTAAAGACATTTCTTTTTACCTCAGGAGCAACCACAGCTGATAATAGCTGATAACTGCAATATTTGTTGATAAAATCGTAGGGATAAAAAATTAGCACTGAATGGGCACACAGACTGGAATTAGAATTATTCACAACTCTTTTGAAATATGTTACTGGGAACAGAGGTGATTAGGCTATGATATTTAAGAAAACTTGGGGATTTTTTTGAAAGTGTGTCCTAAAAATAAATCGTTATATAGAAGACACAATTCTTTAAGGTTGTTATGCCAATACAGGAAAGCTATATTTACCAAAAAAGGAGGTTTTAAACTCCTTGTGCTTGTCATTGCATAAATATTCTAATCAAATTATTTATTTTTATAATAAATTCCTGGGTGAAACCACTGACTTTTTTCTGTTAACTTTTTGATGTTTTTCTCATGGAGTTGAACAAAATGAAGTTTGAGGTAATCTTATTGTTTAGTTTATATTTTGTTGAATTCAAATAATTTTAATTCACTATTCTGCTGACTGTTATGAACTCCTGTAAAGACCTACATTGTAGTCAGGGGGTGTGAGTTTGTTTAGCATGCAGGTAAAAAACACAAAGTCCTCTGGATGCTTTCTATTCCTCTACATTTGCTTTCAATGCATGTATATAATTATATGTTCATGTTGTCATGGTAATTGAAGCTGGACTTGTCAGGATGTGGAAATCACTTGTGTTAGGCTGGAACACAGAAGTCAAATTAAAGATAACCGTGACCATACTGTTGGTGTTAGATTGACATGGACAGAGAGGGATGGTTATTTGATTTGTTTAATTACTATCTAGTACTTTCCAAGTATTAAGATTACTGAGCATTGTATCTTCATGTGTTGGAACACCTCCTTCAGGCTATTGATGTAGATTTTTATGTGTGGTGGTTTTTTGGACTTGATGCTGTAGTCCCATATGAGCAGGTTTATTCTCATTTCATAAGTTCAGAGGCATATGCAATGAGGTTCCATGTTTGGTTGATGCACCTGAAGGTTTAGAAGGGAAAGAGGAAGGTTTAGGAGAAAGCTCTACAACTGCTACTACTCCTCTGAGGAAAAATGTGACAGGGACATAACTGATTCTGTTTGGCTTAGAGAGTGTTCTGGCTTTGTAAAGTTCTGAGGAAAAGTTACTTTAAATCTTGACATATTTAATAATTTTAACAGGATTTGATGAAATTATATTTTCAGCTACTTTTATGATTTATTATTATTGTAAGATTAAAGAATAAGTGGGAAAGAGTCTGGAAGAAACCTTAAGAAATTGTCCTAAATACAGAATCTGTTATAACTAAACCATTCCTGACAGACATTTTCCTAACCAGTTTCAAAAGCTAACCAAGACTATTTATTTTCCTTGCACACCTGTCTTTACCTCTGCAAAGGTTTTTTTAACTCAAAGGTTTTTTTCTAACACAAGTCTCCATTTCTGGAATACAAGTGCATATTTCTGTTGCATTATAATGATTTTTTTTGAAATCTTTTCTAGAATAGGGTCCAATATTTCAATCTTTTCTTGCAGATTATTTTCTAGTCTGCTGCTTTTTTCAAATTAACTGCATCTTTTAATCTGCAGGCAGTGTCCACAACTAAACATTAATCCATTTACAGCCTTCTCAAAAGCAAGTACAGCAAAAAGATAATTTCAGATGGCATTCATTGCATGCTTTATTCTGTCTCTGAAGCTTCCAGTATGATGCCTGCTTTTATTTGCAACAGCTTGGTAGATTCGGGTTTAGCTTCAGATCCAGCTGCTTTAGTGCAGAACTATTGCACTGTGTCTAAACCTATGTTTCAGCTGTTTATTATTTCTGAGAGGAATAATAATGTACCTGTCCTTGAATCACACTTCATCTCTTGCAAACCATTTTTACCGAGATCTTTTTGGACTCTAAACGTGTCTCCCAGTGTGCCCACAGATCTTCCCAGCTTATACCTGCCTTCAAATGCTCTCAGGCTCAGGGTGTGATTACCAGGGATGTCCTGTGCTGGGACAGGAGTTGGACTCAATGATCCTTGTGGGCCCCTTCCAACACAGAACATTCTGTGATTCTGTGAAGTATTATGGGAGCAGTCTCTCTTCTGACTTAATGATGAAAATAAAGGATAGTGCTGGATTCGAGGCTGACCAAGAGCTCCATTAGATGCCTTTTTCCTTTTAGACAGTGAGTCACTGATAGCTATAGGATATTTTTTTTCTATAGCTATTTACTCTGTAATAATACTGGTTTGATGATGTTTCTTGGTTAGATCAAGAGACAGTCCTGTACAATGATGCCAAAAATCTTCTTAAAATCATGAAATGCAGCATCAATTATTTTCCATACTACAAGGCTTGTTACCTTGTTAGGCCTGGTTCTTGATCAATTCATGCTCATTTATTAATTTCCTTGTTTTTTTAGGTTACTTACAAACTGAGAAAGCAAAGAAAATAAAGTAACTAGGCTATAGTTTTTCTTCCCCTTTTGTGGCAGGCAGCATTTTTTCTCTTCTAAGGGCTTTTGTACCCATGTCCATCCATCATGTGCTTTCTGAAATAATTCTGATAACAGCTTTCAAGCAGTAACAGCTCTGATTTTCATCCAATTCTCCAAGACTTTGGGCAAATGTAATATGGCATAGCTAATTTTGAATTATTTGACCTACATATTTTTCCTAATCTTTTCCTCTGTGCTGGCATTGTGTCCTCCCTCCCTTTTTTTTCTACATATTGTATTTTATTTTTTTTAAATAGATTTTAATTGCAGGAGCCAGTTGATTGCAATTGACCTTCAAGGTAACCACTGTTAATAAAGCAGTAAACAGTTCAGACTTCTTGGCACAATATGTCAATAGCTTAATTTTGCCTTCAAGCTGCTGCCAAGCCAGTAGTTTTCCTAGGTCCTCCTCTTACACTGAAGTGTATTTATAGAACTTCTTTTTGTTCTTTGTCTCTTGCTTATTGTACCTCAATTTATTCACTTTTCTGATGCTGCCTTTGCATGCACGTGCTATTCTTTTATACTTATTTGACGGTTTCCACTTTGAGATGTTTGCATCTTATACTTGAAGGCAATAAAGAAATTAAATTCTAGCTGAGATGACTAAAATTTAAAATATTTATGTCCATATTTATATCTTTCCATTGTATTGGAGCATTTGATATCACCTTGTTTCTTTCTTTCCCTTTCTGTTGAAAAAAAACACATCGAATTTTTTATTGATTTTTTTTTTCCATGTGTCTGTCTTGGGCAACCTTGTTTGTCAGATCTCTGGCTTTATTAAAATGTTGCATGCATTGCTTTTATTTGCTGTTGTCTTATATGATTTCCTTTTTGTGGTTACCTGAAAATTTAAGTCCTAGTCTAGTGTATTGTTCAGGTTGCAAGCTGGGTGTTAATCAGTTCAATCAATCACTTCTTATACAGTGTTTTTGACTTAAAAAGCCACTATATTTTATACATAGCAATACATGAATGAAAAAATGTAATTAATTTAATAGTTTCTCATGCAATATTTGCATATCTGACTTCATTTAGAACGTCTTAAAAAATCAATTCCTGAAACTTAATCAAGCATGAAAAAGCACCTTGTCCTAACATGCCCAGTACCTTTGCCCCAGCTGAGGGAAAACAGTCAAATGGAGCTCTGGATACTCCTTTCACTGCCTTATAGGTTTTTACTGATAAAACATATTCTCCAAGTGGCATAAATAGCTTTTTTCATCCAAATGTATGATTCAGCTTTTTGCATTTTGAAGTTTTAAATTCTTTTTTTTTTTTTTTAAAGATACTTTAATTTGTAATTATTGAATACCCACATTGAGTAGGGTTGTTTTTTGATCTTTCAGATAAGGAACTAAAACCACTCTTTTAGAACGGAATATTTTTCCGGAGTATCTGCATCAGGTGTTTCATATATTCTCTGAACCATATACACCCTATTTACAGTGGTTTCAAAAATGTAGTCAGGAAAGTGGAAGCAATACAGTGGCATGTAAGAAGGAGGAGGGGTGAGCGTGGAGGAGGGAGGCTTTTCCTAAGTACAGTTCCATGCCTGGAGAAAAGCACACTTGCACCCCTTGACTTGCACTGCCTTCCTTTGGGTGCCTGGTGACATTCCACAAGCTCACCTTAAAATCCTGGGTGCTCTGGGACTGGCTTCCCAGCAAGTCATTTTCCATGCCATAGTGTAGCAATCATAATGAATCAAATCACTTAAATAGAACTTTTATTGCACCAATGGGAGAGAATTACTGGCAGAGCACTCTCTGGTTGTGTTGTGTCATGAATTTGTCTCCTCTACCTGAAATTATTTAGCAGACATTGATAGTTTTGAGGTCAGAAGCCAAAAACAAGCGTGCTTATGTTTTTGCTTTCTCTGATCAATAGCATTGCTTCCTCAAATAACATTAATACTGCCTGAGTTTAGCAACCTCAGTGATTTAAAATGTTAATGATGTCTGACAGACTCTTTACACATATTAGCTCTCTTCCTGCCTGATAATGAACCTTCTACAGCCCTAAGCTGGACTAAGAATTATTAGTGTTAAGAATTAAGAATTATTACTGTCTTCCTTCTCTGGAAAAAGTGTCTTGTAAATGTGTGTTCCCCTTTGACGGGAAAAAAAAGATTTCTCTTTTCTTTTTTTTTGTTTGGGGGGATTTGTTTGTTTGTTTTTTGTTGTTCATTGCCAAGAATGCACTTTGAATTTTAATGGCAAACAATTTTCTAGATGGAGATTGTGAAAACAGACATTTCTGAATGTTACTCATGCGGGTCCCAGTCCAGAGAAACATGTAAGAATATGTGCAGTCCATTTTTTTCCATCAGAAAACAAGATGTTTCATTCAGCATAATGCCTTGTGATCAGCCCTACTGGCCATGTCTGCTGTGCTTCTTTGAAGCACACTGTAAGAATTACATTCCAAGATTATTCAGAAAGTATATTTAAGAAGAATTTTGGAAAGACAACAACAACAACAAAACCAACAACAACAACAAACCCCCAACTTGACATGCACTTTCAAACACCCAAATTATCTTTCAATTCCATTTACTTCCAGTTACTTAGAATTGATGGGACAGGGATAAGCAGTTAGCTGACATGTTGTTCAAAGGGTCTGTCTATGCAAACTAGGGAAGTTGATAGACATTGGGGTAACAGACCTTGTTTGTTCTGCAGGTCTCTTGCACTGAGATGATGAATGAGAGAAAAACATGACAAGGAGTTTGTGATGTGAAAGCTGAGAGCAAACCAAACACATCTCAAAGAAAAACCAGCAAAAGCCAATGGAAACATCTTTTATGGGTTTTTTTACAAGGGGAATTGTTCTCAAGGTTTTGATTGTCTTGGCCCACTGTGTGGACACATATTTTATAATTGCATTACCTGGGTGGACATTTCTTAGTCAGAGTGCTCTCTCCAAATTATTTTCAGTAGCTTTGGCAATGACGTCCTTACCCTGGAATCAGTATGTCCAAACAGATTGAGTCTTACAGGAGCATGGAATGCAGAGGTTAAGCTTAGAAAGAGCCTTGTTCATTTACCTGAGAAATTTAATTTTGGTTAACACATGTTATCATTCAAAAATTAAATAGCTATTCACAAATTCTCATTAAAACTGCTTTGAGAGATATCAGTTCTGGTTATTACAGGGGATTACTATTTGACAATTATCAAATATTAAGCCAGATTTTGTATCAATCATGTTTTTCAGTCTAAAAATAATCTCAAATATTACTAGTTCTGCCTCCTTGTGCCAGTTACCAGAGCTTTTACCCAGAAGCAGATGTTCAAGAGTATCCAGACTTGTAATACAAAAATTGCCCTTTAGCATAAAGAATAACTGTTTGGGCAACAATACTTGGTCAATATGGAAAAGTCCAGAGTGGGAAATAGAGCAAGTACTTTTAAATAAATAGTGCTGTTGTTTGAACATGAGCTGAATTTGGAGTTGGATTCTTGTTCCTTCCTGCTTCCAAGAGCAATGTCAGCAGGCAGTAGAATGGTAATGTCCCTTGTAGGCAGGTGAGGATAGGAAGTGGAATGTAAAGTCATGGATCTTTATCATTAAGGTTTCCCACAATGCTATAAGGGATGGGGAGGAGGTGGGAGAGTGAATGGATTCCTGCTTAAATAAGCAAAGCAAAACAGAAAAAAACCCCGTCTTTGTTTTTTGAATAATTGTCCAGTGTGCATTATGAGATTACTAATTGCTCATGTCCTGTATGAGTTGTGTTCTGAGGGTCAGATCTGTCTATGCCTTCATGGTAGTCAGTGCTTGTTTAATTATTTCTTTGGAAATAACACACACCTATGTGCCTTTTTTGGTATATTGCCTTGCTCCTGCCTTTTAATATGGGGTACTCAAACTGTGTTGATGCTATAAAGAAATGTATTTTTCTGCTTGGTCTATATTTTTTTCAAATAGCTCTTAAAACTCAATTTGTCTTTGTCGCTGCTGCTGAGCACAGAGACAATACTTTCAGAGAGCTATCCACAATGATTACAGGAGCTCTTTCCTCTGTAACTGCTCAGCAGAGCCCCTCATAGAGGATGTAAAGTTGGAATTAATAGCTAATCATTTAGTAATGATCAGTTCATCTGTGGGATAATGGGAAGATACCATTACACTGGGGCTCCATGAATTTCAGGTATGATGTGTATCTGAGCTGTATTTGGGGGTATGTGCTCTGTCACTGACTCTCAATTTATTTGTGTTGGCAGCCAAAACGTAACATATACTGCTACTGTTTAGGTGTCTTCATCTTGTCTCTACTTCCAGAAAGTGTTTACAATGAGTTATTTAATGTTCCTGTGTGATAAAAAATGTGTGTTTGTTTTCAGCAGGACTCTTTAATTCAGCAACGCATTTGCTTCTGCGGCAAAGTTCTGGCTCAGAAGTTCCTCCCCTGCACCCAGTTTGTAGCCTCCCGTGTGTTCTGTCTCTCTGTTCCTGAGTCTTACATCTCTAAAAAGTGCTTGTTTTTAGCCTGGATTATTTCAGTGTCTTTACATAAATACTGCTATGCTGACAAGTGGCAAAGTGCCATGGACCAGGGGCTGGCTTCATCTGTGTAACTGCAGTATCACTGCAAGGAGAAATTCCTAAATATCTCAGAAAACTTGGAGTATCCTGACTTCATGGTGGTTATGTAGCTGGGACTTGAAACCAAAGTCTAGACTGCTGTTCTCTCCCCTGGTGTGAACTTACACTTGAGCTGCTGTTAGCTGTTTGAAAGGGGAATTCTCAGCTACTTTAGCTTGAGTTTAGGCCTTCAAGTACAAATATTTGCACACCTCTACAATTTTGCCTCAGTGGATGTCATGGAGGGGATAGGAACAGTTTAACATGGGAAATTCTGACAGAGTTAAGATGTATCTGAAACCATAGTTCTGTGTATAAAAGTGTTCTGGCTAGTTCAGTTTCTATCTGTACAGCAAACTGGAGGAAATGTTGATCCTGACAGATCAATGAACATCTTGCTGTTATGTATTTGGCTTCAGGAGAGTGAAGATTTCACCCTCTGTATCTCAGATGCTGTAGAAGGGTCTTCATCTCTGAGGAAACAGGAAAGGAAATGCAGATAATACAAGCGTAAGGGTACCTAAATATATTATGAACATTTTACATGCTGTTTTGCACACTGTATAAAACTGTGTGACATCTTAGTGAAAGAAAAAAGTGTCAAGACTTTCAGGCTCTGGGAGATCTTCTTCTTATGTAACTCAGATATCCAACTTTCCCTTAATTAGCACAGCTTTGTATAAAAAGATACTGACCCAAAGGATCACAGCTATTCCTGTAATTTGATTATAACCTGTGTGACACCTTTCTGTATATGATGTTGTGTGTAATCCTGTGTGCAGCTACAGCTCTTGGAAGTTCCATATTAAACTCAGTATTGTGGTTACTGGTGAATGAAATTATTGGAACAGTCTTGGACGAAAAAGTACATGGAAGGATTTAAGGCAGAACATGGCAAAGCAAAGGCTGCAATTATCTGCAGCTGAAAACAAGTAGCTTTTAATATGTCCATTCACCTAAGAAGGGAGGGAGAATTACAGACCACGTGCTCTTTCTCTCCCTTTTTCTATCATTTCTCTTCTTCTTTTTCCTTTATACAGTTTATCACCCATAATTTCAGGATGTGTTTTGTTTCTTTAAGCTGTTTTATCTATAGGCTTATGAGGTCAGTCATGTGTGAATTCTTTTGTTAGTCACCTCACCTTTTGCCTTGATGATAGAAAATTGATCAGGCCTAAAGTACAAGTTCAATAGACAACCCCCTTGGTCCTTTGTCTAGGAGAATAGCTACCATTGAAGGCCATGAGCAGGTTGCTATTAATATGACAGCCTGCTCTATCTCCCACTGTAATTTATAATGAAATACCTAATCTCCATTATTTTGATCCAAGCAGGCGATCCCATGAAAAAGTCTTTTCATCCAGTTCCCAATGGCAGTTACATGAGAAATGGCAAACCAATAATTTTTGTCAAGTTTTTTAAGCCAACAGAAATGCTTTTCCACTGCTACAGTTTCAAAAGGCACAGATAAAGCTCATTCACTGAGATGAATGAAAAAGCCATCTGGGGTTTTTCTTTTTGACTTCCTTTCCTTTTCTCCATCCTTGTAATCAAATTTGAGCAAAATCAAATGGGGCTTTCTATGAAAGTACCTTTTGTTGATCTGAACGAGCTGGTAATTTACAAAATACCCTTCCTTTGTGAGGAAGGCTAAAGAAAAAAAGAATCAGTAGCTTTTAAAGCTGGGCCTTGGTGGGACTCTAAATGCAGTGAAAGCAGTCTGTGTTGAGAGATTGAAATGCATTTCAAAGCCAGGCCTGAGTCAGGGTACAGGGAAGAAAAAACCTATGTGCATTTTATAAGAAGAAAAACCTGAATGGGAAGGGGAAAAGAGAGAGAGAGAGAGAGAGAGAGGAAAAAATCTGGATAATACATTAATCATTATTTTGGAAATTGTCTTCCTTACTGACACATACTGCGTAACTAGTGATTGAGAACTTGGATTTTTGTTCTATTATAGGCATCTCAACATTTGTCTGTGCTGCTTTAAAGTTTGAGAGGCAAGGATCCTTGAACACTGCTGGACTATGTTTTAAATGTGTATATATATTTTTTCAACTTTGCTTTTTGTGGTTCTTTTTCTTTTTTTTTTAACCTTGCCTGTGAAGTATTATGGGGAAAAATACTTGCAGGAAAGCTGAATTTGTTCTTTTTGGCATGCTAATGTTTATTTTTATTGTATTTCTGCTTACCAGATTTCCTAAGGGTAATTATTTCCCACTGACTAAGACCAAAGGACAGTGTGAACACCTAACAAATAGTAAGTTTATGCCTTGTTTCTGTTATTTGTATTTTATGATTAATGTAGAAAAGCTGAGAATGTTTGATTAACTGCAAATTCAGTATTTTAAGAATATTATACAGCTATATGAATCTATTAATGAGAAAAATTGATGTGGTTTCATGCTTATCATGTCTGTTACTTACTATAACAGTTTAGTGAGATACAGATAAGTGCATTGTCCTGTGTGGAAGATAATACAGCTTTTGAAATAAATACTAATTTACATGTCATATGCAAAGATGTGAGCAAGCCTAGCCCATATTTTAATCTTTTCATATTTACAGGCTTGCTTAGAATATAAAATGTTTCTCCCTTTCCACTTCTGTTTTGATTCAGGATATAAATGCATTTGAAAAGCAGGTTTCTGGTTGCACAATATGAAATATTACCGACAATTTTACAAAAATGTAGGCACTCATAGTGGAAACTCTGGGGTTTATTTTTATTTTTAAGAAATCTTCTTGTGGTATTTTTACCTTGGCTTGTGCTGTGTTCTGGTAGAGGGAGATGAATGTTACTGGCTAAGATCTTTTTATTGTTGCTAGTGAAGCACTAGTAAAACCACATTGGCTTTTAAATTTTTATTTGAAAGAGAAAGCTTGGAAATGATGTAGAACTATCAACTTTCAGTTATAAGTTAAGTGAAATGCTATGAGATATGATTTGTTTTGTGTTCCTTATGCATATGTGTGGACAGTGTCATGACACCCACTTAGAAACCATACTATAGGAAAACAGGCTGGGATAAGTCTTTTGCTTTTTAACATTACCAAAATTCCCAAGTCAACCTTATAAACTTTCAGTGTGGTTTCCCTTAATGATTATTTAACAAATAGCTTACAAGTATTTTCTTTGATGTAACCTGACATCTAATTGAAGTGGAGAATGACAAAAAAGTTACTTTTGTATCTGAATTAATTTTCCACTTCTAGTTCTTACCATCCTATTCGCTTTCAATTTCCTCCAGGATTTGTTTTCTCACATGGTTTTGAGCCATTTGCTGCCTCCTAATGACTGACTTATAAAACAGCAAACATGGAAAATTTCCAAAAAAACTTTTTTGGAACTGTCACTGCTGCGTATTTTGTGATGATCTACCGCTTTTCATATGTTTGTCACTGATGAGAAATTTGTGAATTTTTTATGACTGTGCTCTCTGATATTTTTAGCAGAACATCAAATTTTCTACCCTGTGAAATACAGTAAACAGTGCCTTAATGGGAAACTTTTCTAGCTCTGAGAATGGAAAGAAAGATACAAGTGGTTGACTTTGTTTGGATTGTGTCATTTAGATAACGTAAGAATCTGTGCTTTCATGGGCTTGCATACCAATGTCATATGGTGCTTATTTTGGTTAAATAATTTTCTCCTTCCCCTCCCCTGTTTAAAAACTGTAATTAACCTTTTTTTGTTTTGTTTTCTGTCCTTCCTCCTTTATACCTTCTTAAACTTTAAGATATAGTATTTATTAATGACTTTGTCAAATCTAACGGATTTTAATAGATTATTTAAGAAATGAAAAAATAACAAAGCAAGACAGCATCCTTCATGGTCTTATTCTTGTATCAGGGCTTGTCATCTCACTATGTGCTGTTCTTACTACAGTGCAGCACAAGCTCGCTCAGAAAATTTTAGGACCTAGCAAAATGTAAATATTATGAATTATATGGGACATAGACAACGTGGATTTTCTCTGTGTAATCCTTCCCCTCTCACGTGGGACCTTGTAAGCAGTACAAATGGCTTGAATTGAGATGAGAGTGTTGGATGGAGTTCTGACTTTGCCTCCCACTATTTACATGTATTTGTGGATAGTCTCTAAACTTTTCCCTCGATTGAGTTGCACTCAGTGACAGCACTCCCTTTGTGGTAGAATGTTTGTAAACCACTGTAAGGTTCTGAAACATGGTTTGGATCTTACAGGAGTATCTTCAGCTGTCCCTGATTTCAAGCTGCCGAGTTTTATGCTTAGAACTTTCAAGCTCAAGCACGTTTTGCATTAAACTATGATGAATTAGCATAATAAATTTCTAGCGGTATTTTTCTAAAATAAAGGTCCTCCATCATTTCAGTCACCTGTTGGGAAGGCCTTTTTGCAGGAGACACTCATAGCAACAAAATTCTGCTACTTTTTTGAGAATATATATAAATGTAATTGTAATTTATATGCATAATTATGTTAGTCTTTGATTTGAATCTTTGAGAGGAGTTTACAGTAGTGACACAATAAAATGGGGAAATGAAGTTGTCTAATAAGTTAACAAGTTTTTCCTCTGTTAGAGAACATAATCCAGCGAAACATAAACTGAACAAGGAAATTTAGACTATGACAGGTTAGCAACACCATGGGTGAGCTGTTGTATCTCTTGAAGCTACTGTTGAATATAAATCAATAATTCTAGTGCCTAAGGTTAAGATGTTTAATCAGGTGGTTTGGGTGTTTAATCAGACTGAGTTGGATTGGGATGGGAAAAGGTTGTCAATGGAATTTTCAGTGGCTTTTTCTTTTATTGTCTTAAACAGCAGGAGGTGGGGACAAAGGACAATAACTTCTGAGTCTCACATGCTCTCTAGGGTTCTGCATTGCCTGCAAGAAACACTTTTCTTTCCAGATAAATTCTTGTCACTGAACACTGAAGGAGTACTCAGCCTTAGTGAATATATATAGCAGATTATGGTGGAACGGGGTTCTCATAAAGGTAGTAAGAAAACGCAGATCTAGGCAGTCTCACAACTGGAAGGAGTCCCTTAAAGGAAAGCAAAAGGTGAAAAAGGCTACAGAAATATGTCAGAATTAGAATGAGTACAGAGTGTTAAAAAAGAGATAAGTGGGTGTTGTCGAGATAAGGAAAGGGCATTAACACTTCGATGTCCCTGGGTCCAGGCCTTTTCCTCAGGGTCCTTGCCACTGTTTAGATTGACTGTCCCAGGGCTGATTGCTGGGTTTAGTTGAAAGTGATGTCTGTGTTTTCACATTACCTTAAAAATGGTAATGATTTTTAAAGTTGATTTTTCTCACTATGTTGTTACCATTCAGTGTGGTGATCTTAAAAGAAATGGTGATCTTAAAAGAAATGGTGATCTGAAGCACTAATAAAGTGAGAGTTCCCACTGAGGCACTGATCAGCAGACCAGGATATGTCTGCAGTAGTGCTGGACAATCCCATTTCAGTTTTTTCTGGTGCCAGTGTTTAGTGACATCAAGTTGGTGGGCTGGGAGTGTTGTATCATTACTTTGGAAAGTGAAGTAACATGCACAGTGTTCTCTTTTAATCCATGAAGAATATTTTGTCTTCCCTGCCCAAATGGGAGAAAAAAGGTTCCAATGTTATTTTTGTAGTTTTGTTGGATGAGGAAGACATTTTTAAATTGATGATTTGTTGTTTACCTCTTATTTTGTTTATTATTCAAAGAGCATAAAATCTGTGGCACAACTGGGGCTACACGTTGTAGTCTTTTTATTTTCCTGGTTAATAAAGCAGACCTGGGAGACACTCAGAGGTGTATTTGTTACTTCAGCTTCTTCAAGGACTTCTGGCATACCAACAGCAACACGAAATTGTCCTCTTCTGACAATTTGTCCTTAGACTTAGAAAGCTGACAGATAAGGGCAGAACTACAGGAGAAAGATGTCTCATAACACTCTCTGAAAAAACTTGATCTGAAGTGGGGCTCAGAGGTAAAATTACTGTTTGCTGCAAAGCTCCTTGCTTCGACACAGCTAGACTGCTTTTTACCTGAGAGACCTCTACTGTGATCCCTTCTAACTGATTGGGGAAGTGAAAGCTGTGCATTCATTGACAGTATTTTAATGCTGAGAGATGTCCTTTTCAGCATCAAGTGCTTATAGCCCTTAAGATGGTATTTCTGATTTTAACTGTAGAGCATCCCTTCCTCCTTACTTAAAAATATTACCCCATGTAAAGTAGTTTTGTTGCGGTCAGTCTGTAAAAGGTGGAATATTTAGAACAGCCATGGAGAGCACTGTGTGCTTCACTGCATACCACTCATTCTTCCAGTGGGTGTCCTGCTGACAGGGATACCTCATGCTCCAGACAGAGCGGTCCCATTTCCTCTGCCATGATGTGCAGACAAGCCACAATGACACCTCTGCCCCTGCTGTCTTCTGAGCAGCCCAGGGTCTGGTCTGAAGTATTATGAACAAACATTTCCAAATGCTGACTCCCTGTTTTGAAAGAAAGTGGTTTGAATCAATTATCTAGAGTTGAGCTATGGTTAATTTTGTGTGGGGGTGAGTTATATGCTGAAAGATCCAACATGCTATTGCTTTATCACATCCATGTCACAAGGAAAGCCTGTGACATGACAGATTGCAATATCTCTGCCTGGTCAAGGAGGTTTTTGTGATGTAAATGACTTGTAGGTGTTGTTTCTTAGCCCTGTGTAGGAGGAGCCAGGCTTAAGAGAGGCAGCAGGGAAAGTCCATCCAAGTGGCTGGAGCTCCAGTAGCCTCTTAGGCAAATAAACTCCATAACTGTGCCTAAGACAGTGGAGCTCCTCTATGAAAGAGAGTGCACTTGGTGCTAAATTGCTGCCTTAATGCTCAGGATAGCTGTGGCTGGATTCTACTAATTCTACAGTTAGTTGCAGCTAATTATATAAATCTATATTTGGAGCCTGAGAGAAAGGGTATCTGTTAAAGTAAAGGGCAAGCACAAACTCTGGTGGTGTAAAGTCCTGTCTCTGTTTCTATGTCAGATAAGCCTTGTTAGACAAAAAAACACAACTAGATTTGAGATCATAGTATGCCACGTACATTATGTATTTTATGCACATTATATACTTTGTGTGCATTACTACATCTGAGATTCCTGTTTGCAATAATCTTTATGTAAGTATTTGTGGGTGGAATCGGATTGAAGTCATCAAAGGTCTAGACTAGGAATTTATAGGGGTGTTTCTTTTATTTTGAACTGAAGAATGTTATGATGTACCAGGAATGTCTCTCTTAGATGTTTTTAACTTTGTTCATTTTTTTTTGTATCCTTTTCTACTGTCTTCTCTTTCTTTCCAGCTGTGTACACCTGAGAGCTTTCTAGGCCACTGATGGATGACTTAGACATCTGTTTATATATGCAGTAAAGACCCAGTTTATATAAGCAGTAAAGACCCAGTTTTTGACTGGAGATTCTAGTTACTTCCATACTTTTTTATTTGTGAAAATAGAACAGTATTTTTATGTTAGCCTTGTGTATGTGTATAGAAATAATTGTACCATGAAAATAATATTTGACTGGCAACCTTAAAATCAAAGCTCCTATTTCAATTTAGAAGATTAAGGAAGGAGAGCTTCACGGGCAATAACAAACTAAAGACTTTTTATCAGGCTGATACAAGCCTTCTGTGTGTTGTGGAAATGTGCTAATTATAACATGGCACTATTTTCCTAACTTAACTTTGCAGATCCATGAGCTTAAGCTTGTACTGTCAGTAAAATACTTTTGAATCTAGTGGGAGGTGGTGCAGCTGTGTGAAGAGCTCTCGAAATATTTGTCCACTTCTGGGGCTTATGTTTGCTGTGTGATTAAGATCATTGCTGCTTGTTTTGTGGTTAGCAAGATGCTTGTTAAGAATTCTTATCATATTTTGTTTCAGAAATAAAAATTAATGGACTAAGAATATTAGACTAAGTTCGATCATGATTGCATTGTTGATAGATCTGACAGTGTATGATGGTATTTCTTGAGTTAGAAACATGAATGTGGTTGAATTTCACTGATATCTGCATTCAGAAAACATAAATGTCCTTGTGCAAAAAATACTCTTTTACAGTTTAAGGGAGTGAATCCTTGTGAGAGCTCTGTCTGTTCTGTCAGCTCTCGTGCTGTAACACCTCCTGTTTCCTATGCTTGAACATCCCTGTGAGATTTCTCTTGTAAAAGCTTTGTAGTGGAGCCTCTCTGGTGTCCATCAGAACTCACTGGTAGGTGTGACTTTTCTTGTGCATCCTGCTTCCAGTGCAGGTCAATTAGAAGCAGCAAATATGTGGGCAGCAAATATGGACTAGAGGGAAATTTGGAAATTGTTTTGTAGAACAGGTATGAAGATTACATAATATATGTAAAGTGTTATGGTGTTTGAGAGCAGGGAAAAATTAAGTGACAGAAACTGTTATCTAGAATTTTTTCCCCCGTGAAGTGCACATAGCAAGAGGCTGAGGTCTCATTTTGGTTTTGTATAAATTTCTGGAAGAATTTCAACTTTAAAATGTTGCAAAATCAAAGTTTGGGTTTTTTTTTTCAGTCAAATATATTTGTCTCCATTTATAGAAAAAGCATAGCCTGCATGTGCAAGAGAATATATGGGGGGATTGATAAGATACGAAAGTGGATGTAGGAAATTGTTGAATCAGTGTAAACCCTGAATGGCTTTGTAGCAGAGAGTGAAGTTAAAATGTATTTGGTTTAAAACAGAATATGCAACATCTTTTTTTGCTTGCTTTCAGGAACTTGCCGTGTAAATTCACCCTATTACAGATAAATGAAAGAGAGAAGTTATGAAATGAAAAGTAGCTGTAATACACAGATTGAATGTTTGGGTGGGAGTGAAAGTAGGAGTTACTGGGTTGGAACAGATTCCTTAAGACCTGTCACATCATACTATTAAAATAAAGAGTTAGACATAGTAATTTTAAAGGGATATTGTGTAAAAGTTGGGAGATATTAATGCAGTAAAATACATTGATGGATTCCAAACTTACAGTTGGTTATGCGTATTATACTTACATAATAACTGTAGATAGCAAATACTTCCTGTGTATGCTGGATTGCTTGTGAAGGGAAAGATTACAGTGTATTAGAAAACTTTGATTCCATCAGCTCTCTCTGTGTGTGTGATTTGCAATTTCATTAGGTGGCTCCTGTAATGGATTGATTTTTGATCAAATTTGTGATATAATCAAAGTCCATTAGAAAGGTCATATATGCTTTCATATTTTATATTCTTGGCAGCTGCATGCCTCATATGAGAAGGCCAAAAGATGGAGAAATTGCATCAGGTTCTTTTGTTCTGCCACAGACATCTTAACAGCCACTCACTTCATCTACTTGTTTTCCAATGATACCTAGTCTTATACTGGTAGTATTTTGATAATAAGTAAAATATTTTAAAAGTACTTACACACTATGGATAAGTGGATTCTATAAATCATCAAGATTTTTGATACAGCAGAATATAAAACTGTATAGTGCATTTCCACAGCCAGGCATCTTGTTTTAGATACGTTTGTTACTACCTGGTTCCCCACACTGTCTTGGCACCTCACTATCTATACCTATACTTGCAGTGCCCTGCCTTCCATTTTATTCTGGGGTCCTTGGATGTAGAAACTAGTTTGGTATTTTTTTTCTTAGGGTATCATGAAACGTCTGGGAAAAGTAATGAATTGAACTCAGCCTCCTAGCACTAAATTCTGATCCAGTCTTCCTTTGTCTTCCATGAAGAGCCCATCTCAGGCTCCCCCTGAGGTATTGGAAAGTCTCTGCTGACAGTACAATTTGGGGTCAGTAATTTCTTGTATGTTGCAAAAGAAGTAAAGAATTGGGAAGAAACAGGAAGCCTGGATTTTCTGGTATATCATTAAGGTGGTGCAATATGCATTGAAAAGTATATCTGAATTTTAAAGCAGTATCTCTTGCTTGTTCTTCCATTTGTTCACTGTTTTACAAACTGTATCAAGGAAAAAACCTGCTTTAAAAATCCTTTTTTTAAGAAAAGAAGAAGAGAGATGCTTTTTAAATGAATGTGAAGGTTATGATATATATTTAACAAAGCTTGGGAACTTGGAAGTGTAGACAGCCATTGTCTTGTCTTAACCCAGAGGTGTGAGTAAAGGATACAGTGTCAGATGTAACTTTCAATTTTCCTGGCTTCTGTCACTTCACGTCACAACCTTAGCATTAGTAATATACATTTTTTTTGTTGAAGAACAATAGCTAAAAATGTATTTTGACTAGTAAAATTAAGAAGATGACACGTAAATCATAGAAGTTCACTGTGCAATAGTAATGTGTGTCATTTTTTTGGTACAAGTATAATTCTGAGTACATGGTAACTACTATCTATAGCTACAGAAATATCACCACCTCCTGCCTTTTGGCAAGAAACTGTATTTTAAGTTTTATATATAGATTTCACAATGACAGAGAGGGAAAAACTTTTAGCTGAGCATTATACTTTACTGCAGAGCAAGAACTAAATATAGTCACCGTGTCATCACAGCAAGGTTGCTTTTTGGCAAAAAAGCACAAACTAAAACAGAAGAGATGTACATTACTGCTGTTACACAGTCATTAGAGATAAATGAAGATGGATACAGAAACAACTGATCACAGGAGATCCTGTAATGGGTGAAAACAATTGAACCTGAGCAATGTCATTTCAACCAGTAGGACCTGTTTTGTTAACTGTCAAGTTCTTCTCATTAATCTCATTTTAATTGAGGTTGGAGCAAGCTCTGAGATTTCAGACTGTGAGACCAATGCACACTCTAATCATAACTAGCCAAAAGAGTGCTTTTGGCTACTTCTTCCTTGAGTGTAGCAGCTCTTCAGGCCTGTTGATAAGACTCCTATACTTCCCCCTAAGGATTTAGGAACTGAATCCATTTGCAAAGGAAGGAGAGAGCAGAAGAAATGTAGTAGTTCAGGATGGCTGCTCCATTCTTCAGGTCTATGCTAGTCTCTGTCCTTTCTGTCTTCTCTGTCTCCCTTTGAGTATCAAGAGGAGGAAGAGTCTTGAGGACTGAAACCACAGTTTCCATACAGCTCCAGGAGGGACAAATATGAATATGGGAAAAACGATGTAATTCTGGGGGCTGGGTGAAGGTGGGTAATAGGGAAAGGGGAGAAATTGAGCTGTTTCTGGGCAGGAAGAATGACAGGCATTATTGAATATAGGATTTAGAATGGTTTTTTGGACTCTAAGCCCCAAATAGCCTGCAAGTGCAGGTCACTTGGGAGCTTGTGCAGAGCTCAGTTCAAGCAGGAGAACTGGACAGTGTCAATTATGTGTTTTCTTACAAAAGCATTGCTACTTGGCAAAAGCAAGAATAACCCATTATAACCTGGATTTTTATTTGAGTTTTTGTTTGTTTGTTTGTTTGTTTGTTTAATTTGTGGGCCAGTTGAACTACCATATAGAACAACTGAGTCAAGTCCTGGAAGTCAATTTTGTTCCTATTAGGATTCAGTCAGGGAGTAAACTCTCACTGTGAGATTCAGGAACTGATCTGCCCCTCCCAAGCCAGGGCTTTCCCCTTGCATGGAAAGAATCCCATTTGCTGAATCATGATGTGTTGCAAAATAGGGCAATTTAAATTTCAAAGGGTTGTACTGACAGCTAGAATATTACGAGGTGATTATAGACCCTTCATCTGGCATATTAGAGGGTAAATCTCCTCAAACAAATAGTGAGTACTTTTACGAAATCTGGACAGGGCTCTAAGGGTGGAAATACTGCAAAAAGGAGCATTACCACCTCTAGCACCATCTTGTGTTTTCCCTTAAAATGAAAGTGGAGAAGGGTCTTGAACTCCATCACGAAGTACAGCGACTGTCCTGTAGGTTTGTTAGTCACTCTCTGAACATGCCATTGACTAGCATGGGGATTTAAGCAGAAAGTTATTTAGGCAGGATCCTTATTAGGCCCACTGTGGAATAAGTAAAGATCTCCTGCCCTGATTTGACTTGTGAGGAATAAGGGTTGATTTGCCAAGCTCGGGGAAAAAATGCTGACAACTCTTCTGCAGGTTTTAATTGTATGACATTTAAATTACATGTAATCCCTCTCTGAGATTTGGTCCTTTTGTGGATCTGAACCATAGTACTTGGTTGTGGTGTGGTTTTGTTTGGGGTTTTATTGTTGTTGTTTGGTTTCATTCACCAAGACTCAAATTCACAAAAATATTTGCATGCTTAACTCTCATTTTCATAAATATATAATTAACTTTGTAGATCCGGTCCTAAGAGCCTGATCCTGTAAGAATCATGACATATCATAGCACTGATGCTGAAGCCAGTGGAGTCTTCATGTGTGGAGTAGAATAAGGTCACATACAATGTAGATAGTCTGTCCTGTACGTGAGATCAGGAATCACCATGGTTACTTATCCGGTATTTGGCGTGCGCTCTCTTGTGCTCTCTCTCTCTCTTTCTTTTTATTTATTTATTTATTTATTTACATTTTTGTATTACACAGAAAGCAGATACTAAATCTGCAGTGTAAAACAATTTTCTTTCTGAAACAGTGGCAGGAGTCTTTTGAATGTTTGTTGCTTTGCAGCAGTGATGTGACCATCAGGGTCAGGGAGCAGTGGCTGATGCCGTGAGCTGGATCTGCTGCTGGTCAGCCAGAGTGTGGGTCTTGGCCTGGACATCCCTGCTTGTCAAAGGAGAATCATCTGCTTTATAAATATAAAATAGTTATAGTCTGCATCACCATTTCTGTCCTATTATGGGATTGTACATTTCCTACAACAGTGGCAGCTCTCTGGAGGTTAAGTTTTGCACAACTGCAGGTAGGAGTTTCTATTTAGTACTTGAGAAGAGAGTCTTTCAGGAGTGATTTGGTGGTCCTATTTATAAGCCACTTGTCCTGGTGTCTGCCACTTAGCATTTCAGTACTTTTAGTGCTGCTGAATGGTAAAGTATTAGCAGTGTAATCCAACTCTACAAATATATTTATATATATAATTTTAGGACTAAACGTTAAAGAATCAACTTGAGATTTTTTTTCAAGTAGAATAAATATCCTTGTTCATCAAATATATTCTCCTGTTTCTTGATCATGTCACAGTGGCAATGAGGGGTGAGCAAACAGCCATGTGAGCTTGTCATTATGTAGAGGAGATTAGGTTACCAGTAGGTCAAATAATATTTTAGTTTCTAATTTCTGTTTTTAAACACCAAAGCACTCACGTGAATCTGTGAAAAGTTAGGCACCAAATTAAGAGTTGAACTGCCTTTGTGTGTATGGAAAATAGAGCTGTTTCAAGCATTTCTGAGGGTGTAGATGATAAACGCTGCTTTTCTAGTGGCATCTGAGCTTAGTTTGGTGATATGTGGTTGTTCTTGACACGTGGGATTGTGGATGACCTTGCTTTTCTTGACTATAGCCTTGAGGGATAGGCTGATACTGTGGTGTATTTTGGGAATTATTCTACCCTGCATACAAATAGATACACTACTGCTACTGTGCTGTCCTAGTCTACTTAGCTTTCTTACTTGCTGCAGTTAAAATATTCATTTATACTACTGCATTTATAATGTAGGCTTACCAGTTAAAAAAAAAAAAAAGAAAAGGAAGCCAAGATACTGTAACAAGCTAAAAGGAAAGTTAGTGGGAGGAAAGTTGTTCAGCTGAAAAATAGAAGCTGCTTTTTCTTTTCCCCCAGTGCTTTGGAGCAGATTTTGAGCAGTGCTTGTTAAGGAAAGAGGATAGTCATGTAAAATAGAAGGTAGGATTTTTAATAAGGAAAGTAATGATGGAAAACAACCAATAGGAATATGGGCAGGTAAAGAATAATTAGAGATCATCTTTAAATAGCATAAGAGTAAGAATTTTTTGCTCTGTTCACATCATTCTGTGTTGTGCCTTTTGCTGGGATTTTACACATTAGGATTGCCACGTATTGCTTAGTATTGTTAATACGCAAAATCCTGGCAAAAGGTTGACATTGTAATGGCTCTAAAGGACCCATTTCAATGTAAATCCTAAGGGTCTATCAATGTGCAGGGGATTTATGTGGGTGAGTCCCATTAATGGTAATGGGACTTATGTGCGTAAATCTCTTCTGCATTGATGGAAAAATAGACTCCTTAGTATGCAAAGTCTCATTTGAAATCAAAGAGCATTTGCATGAGATCCATACATAGCAAGGAACTCCGTGTGTTAAAAACAGTGTGAAAGGAACATAATACACCTTAACTTCTTCAGTGGATAAATACTAGTGTAAAAAGAATATTTTGATATTATGTATTTTATTTTTAAAATCTGCAACAATATTTACATCCAATGATTAGAAACCGAAATAATTGTCTTTTTATTACTGTGGACGATTGCTTTTTACATGGAGTGTAGTTGAACAAAATAATTATGTATCGTTGCGGAAATTTTGTGCTGAGCTTATGTCCCAACTTCTTGCATGAAATATTTAATTTCGGATGACTTGGAGCGTAAGCAGAACCAAGATTTACCCTGGAACTGAGAGGTGTCTCCAGTGGCTGCCACCAAGTGTCGCTGTTGGCAAGAGCAAAGTTAAGTCGCGTCCGGCGCAGCTCGGGGAGAGTTAAAATATTTTGGAGGAGGGAATGTACTTCTTTAATCTCCTCCTTGTAATACACAGGTGTTTGTTTTGTTAAGCTGTTTAATATATATCGCTCACCTTAGGGAGGCTCAAATGGATGTGACTGTGTTGCAACAAAATGATGTTATTGCTTGGAGAATGTCTGAAATGTTGATGGCCTACTTTAGTCTTTACTATCTAGCATCCAGATTTGCAGTATTATTTTAAAAGCTAACTCTGAGCAAAAACAGTTTAATTATTTTGCTATTTCTGTGGTTTTGAAGTGGGTGAAGGAGAAGATGAACTTGATTTTGCTGATGCAGGCAAGAAGTGCAGAATGGTTTGTTGTGGTGGTTTTTTTTAATCAGAAAAGGAGGAGCCTGGATGTAGGTAGCAATTTAAGGAGAGAGTTTTGAGTATGTGTGGCTGTGCAAGATTTCATCTGCCTACAAGAGGAAAAGCTATTTTATGTCTCCTGTAGTACCTCAGCTCAGGAATTGATATCAGTTCTTCCAGTGAGACTTCTCTCAGATGGAGGGGCCCTCTAAGGAGAGAGATCAGAGTCGAATGTCTTTCAACATTAAGGATATCTGCTTTTTGTGTTCAGGATGAATTAATAATTTACCACTATAGATATAAAACTGTAGAATATAGGTGTTTTCCATTATTTTTATACAAACAGTATTAGTCTTGCAACCCTTATCCTGTGCGTACTGGACAATCAAGAGTAGCATTAGGAGTGCAGCTTTAAATAAGCTTTAACAAGCATTCCAGAGTGTAAGGAACTTCTCCAAAATTCCTTTCTTTTTGGTGGGCAGAATAAAAGTGGTTTGTTGTTTATACCAGAAACATATTTTTATTTATAACACTTTTGTTTATTTAGAGAGGGTGGTGTGTGAATGGCACAGGTGAAAGCAATTTGTCCAGTTTTTCAACGAGTTGATGTTTCTGAGTGCATTGACTGTTGTCTTTCCACTTCTAAGTAGCATAAAATATGAAATTATGAATCCTGATTATGGAGTTCCTAAAGGATGTTTTATATATGATGGACCAGGTTCTTACTGAGAATGATGACACCTAGGATAAAGCCAGATTACTTTTCTTTACTTTTTTTTTTTCCCAGTTGTTTTATACTGGATAGTATCTCACTGCTTTTCTTCCAACTGGGAAGCCTGAAATCCAATGACCATAAGACAGTGGGTTATGTCCCTGATATAAATATATCACACTAGGGGTAGTCACATTAAGAATTAGTCTGTATTCCTGTGTGTCTTTGAAGGAAAACTTTCCTGCTCCTGTTTTTATGAGCAGGTGATTTAAATGAAAGAGCTCCAGCTGTCAGATGGAAGGGGAAAGCAGCATTCCTGATTGTAGCACCTGACTGCACAGGTAAATTGCAGCAAAGACCCAGGTATCAGCTGGGTATTGTTCACCCAGCAGTGATTAGCAAACCTCAGCAGGGAAGAATACAGTTTAAAAGCAAGCAGCCTTCACAGGTAAACTGTCAAAGGATGTAGAGAAAATATGTCCTGAAGCTTTTCAGCTAAATTAGTCAAGAGTATTCTGAGAAGGAGGAATGGGAGAAGGAGCGGTGCTTTGTCTCTGAAGGGAGTTACAAACCTCAGGAGCTGAGGTGAAGGAGCTGCTTGTGCTGGCTGCTCTCAGTGGAGTGTCTGTGGGGTGATGTCCCCCTGCTCTTGGGAACAGCAGCTTGGCCTTGCTGGAGCCAAGCTCTGCCTCTGTCCCTGTGCGAAGTGTGGTTGTCCTGGTAGCTGCACCTCCAGTGGCAGCATTTGGGTAATGTAGCTGATGCTTTCTTCTTTTTTAATACCTATAACACCAATGAGCTTCTTAAGGTAACTTTAAGACTAAAAGACAGAGGCTCTATTAAAGAGCAGTTGTTGTAGAAATAGGTTTCCTATAATAGCAGTCCGTACGTAGCCCAAATGGATATCTCAGTACCTGTGAACTCAGTAATGGTGCACAATAGCATGACTAAATATTTGTGTGGTTATAGAATGTCAGAAAAAAATTAGGATGTTTCAGAATCTGTTATTCTCATAACTTTAGGTTAACAGCAAGTGTTTTTTTAAAAAAAGAACAGATTATTTAAAATGGGCAAGACGTGAAATAACTTTCCATCTTCTGAAGTCATGAACAATTGTGTGTATCATAGTTGCTACACCTGTGGCTAAGTGTGTGTTCAGTGAATGCAGCTTTAACAATCTGTTCGTACAGTGCTAAGTTTACAAGCTAAGTTGTTTCCTACAAGGTGATCTTGACACTAAGATGGGTTATGATACCAAATGTAAAAGAAATGAATCACACAAAAGCTTTTCATTTGTAATAAGTGCACTTGAAGGAACCTGCAGGTTGCATCTAAAAAGGCACAGCTTCTTGGATTCTACAAATGATCAGTATTAACTTAGTTAATTTTAGTGAGTTTTAAGACTCAGTAAAGTTTTACTTGCACAAATCATAATGAGACTGATTCTTTTAATCCTTGCAGGATCTCATCCTGGACAAATTTGGATACATGTACCGTTTATATGGGGAAACAGAGTACCACGTTCTTTTTGTGTGTTTTGTTTTGTCTCCTTCCTAAATACTTACTTTTTATTTACCCCTATTAGAAGTTTAGGACATGTTTTAAACTCAGGTTTTTAACTCTCCTGTTCTTTCTTTCTTGAATATTTTATTCTTTGTGTTATTAATGTCAATTTTACAATCAAGATCTGTAACTCGGGGGAGGAGCTGAAGGCAGGGAGTGGAGTGGTGTTCTGCTTTGCAGGTTTGGCAACAAGATGTGTTTTGAACAAGGATTTCAGCAATGAAGTCCTTGGAGAACTTTCCATTGTGCTTTTTGCTATTTATTTTGCCTTAAGAACTCAAATGGTGTTGTGTTCAGAAAAGCCGTGTTTGTAGGTACAGAATATAGAAAAAAAATATATATATATAAAAGAAATTTTCTAGTGCTGGTTTTAGTGTATTCTGGAATACACTAATTCTGTGTAACTCTAACCAGGAAAAATGTCATCTTTGGAAGCAGACTTGGCCCTGAACCCATTCTGGAAATGTGATAATGGGCCTAAGAAATCTAGACTTTGTGGTGATTCAAAAGCAGACACAATGTAGAAAACAGTGAGATATGTCTGGGTCAATCAGCATGGAAACTAGAAGTGTGATGATGAAGGGAAAAAGGGAATCTCTAAATGTGATGATTGTGATTTTTGTGGTCCAGGTTTTAACCGATGTTCCCTGCAGTCAGTAATAGAATTGTGTCTTCAGGTGCCTGAGTTTGGCCTTCCAGGAAGTTGCTGCAGTCAGACAGGAGTAAGAAATGAGGAAATTTTTTTCTTCTTAAAAACAGTGCAAACTGTTAAGAAATTTAGTAGTTCTTGTTCAAAGACTGTTAAAACCCACTTGAAATAACATGACAATCTCATCTTTACAGCGATAGTAGTTTGCTAATTAGCTGAGCTACCAAAATACCGAGATTCTGGTTAAAATGGCTCTGAGTAGGAGGTGATAATGATGCGCTGCCTGTTTTACAACACATTATATGCAGTGCACGTTAACTCCAGCAACGAGAAGAATCACAGATGTGTGCTTAAAAAGAAGAGATGTGTTGTTATGGGGGAAAAAAAAAATCAATGATAAGAAGCATCACTTTGATTTTTATCCGAGTGCTGAAGTCTGTAAATTCAGGTTAATTTCATTTCCTTGTGTTTACAAGGTAGCCCTGGACTGCACTGGGTATTGGTTAGTGCAGATACTGAAAATAACTTGAGAGTGGCCATTACTCCCATGACTGGAGGGCAATGAACCCTGTGGTGCTCGCCTTAGGCAGGTAAAGCCTTGCTGGGCTTACATGAGCAACAGCTGCAGATCTGCCATTTGTGCTTGTCATGCAAGAAATGACCATCCTGTTCCTGCTATTTTTGTAAAACCAGAGTTCATGCATGAACATATTTTATTTCCTCCAGAGCTGTGAGGGGTTTTGGTTTGTTTGGGTTTTTTCTGTCCTTGAGGAACTGGAGATATGCATTTTAAAAGAGCTTGTAGGAAGGAGACAGAAGCCCAAAGGGACTTTTTAAAAGTTTGATATTCCCTTTCCGTTCATCCATCTTTTTATTTCCTCTGTGTTTTCTTTCAGAGCATAGTTATTTAATGAGACCTAGTAGACTTGATCTTACAAGTCCTAGGTCAAATTTGTTGAGAAATACAGGAGAGAATTCTCAAGCTCTTTTCTCTCATGTAGCCTCAACACTGGTGTCCATTGTGCTAAGCAGTAGGGACTTGTTTGGGGGCTCATTCTGGGGAGTCTTTTTGGAGGTTTAGGAGTTTGTCTGGGGAGCTCCTGTTCTTCTGGGAACCCAAGTCTTAAGTCTTATGACTGAGAATTGAATGGGATTTTAAATTTCAAATTTGTCTTAGTAGATGACCCATAAAGATAATGTCTTAGTCTAGGAAGAGATCAAATAATTCTGTGTGAATAGCTGTAAGTAAAGCTTTTTTGCTGTCATGGTGAGTATTACAATTTTAGGGTAATGGAAGGAGTAGCTAGTGTTGTTGTATCCATCTCTTTTTAAGGGCTAAGTAATACCGAAACAAAGGATGTTAAATTTTATTTTCCAGATATTTTCTGGCACTTGGGAATTGCCAAACAATACAACTTCTTTGCCTCTTTCCTGTTTTTTAGCTGTTCATTACATTGGCACTTAAAATTTTTCTATCTTTTAAAAGCAAATTTACTATCTGAAAAGTAAGCAGTACATTGGACAATTACTCCTTCATTTTCTGGATTAAATTGCCAAAGAGGGAGGACCTTGGCAGGAAGGAGTCTGCTCTAGCTACCCTTTGGGTGCCTCAGTTACTTTGGAATTTTGTTTCTTGATTGAGGTAATAAAAATGGATTTTAATTTTTTCAAATGTCTGTATGCCTTTGATATTCCACAGGAAAATACTTTAAATAAGCTAGAAAATAGTTGCTATCCCTGTAGTTTCAGATGTTCCTGCTTACTGAGCCTGGTCACTGGATGTATGACAGGTAAAGAGCTCACAGAATGAGGTCCTTAATTAGAGGAAGACATTGCTGTCTATGCTCAAGAGTAAGGTATAAGACTGCACCATACAGTTACTTTAAACTTAACAATATTGCTTTGACTATGAGTCCCTTTCAACAGGCAAAATGTTCTGTAAGGAAAAGCACAATATAGTTAATTTTATGCCTGTATCTGTACTGTATATAATTGAATAACCAAAGGTATGTGGTGCAATAAGGTGATGCCAACACTCAGGTAGTGCATTAGAGCTGTGAGAGATTAGTGACATCAGTGGTATTTTCATTATTTCCTTTTGTTTACATAACCTACATGTTCTCTACAAGCATAGCTCCAAAACAACAGTAATTTTTAAATTACAGACATGTCTGAAATTCGTTATGTTGTAAAGGTATATTCCCAAGGATGACTAATGTGCTTAGAGGATTGTGTGTAATGATTGCTTGGCATTCTATGGATTTGATCCAGAGAGAGGGTAAGATCCTCCTACAATTTTCTGAGCACCCTAATGTATCAGCTAGAGACACCAGCAGTTACATTCCTGGCGTGTGTTCTGCAGGATACTATATGTGTGTGCTTAAATAATGTCATTCTTGAAGATACTATCAGAAGAATGGGTGGAATGTAAATTATGAGTAGCAAAATATATGTGTGGTGACCTTAGTTTTGCTAGTAGGAAGGACCACCTTTCTTTCAAGAAACACTTGAGAACTGTGTGTATTTGCCCAAGAATACTTTAGACTTCCCCATGTACATTGGGGTGGGGGTAGGAAATATCCATGGGAAGCCAGGAATTAGATCTCTTATAAATTAAGGACATGTGGTGAGCTGGTGCACCAGTCATACCTCAAAGGAACACAAGCAACTAACTTGAGCAGCCCCTTCTGGTGTGTGAACCTCAGGTTTTATGGATTTTTTTTTTTTTAAATTCTCCATTCAAAATGCCTAAGAGGCTTCGAATTAATCTTCTCAGATTTATATGAGTAATTTTTAAATGGTGTTAGATTTCTTTGTTTTGTTTTTGTAAGTTAGCGAGTTTGATTTATTTTGAGAAAGTGTTTGCAGTCATAATTAAGAGAGATAGTGAGCTTAGTGTTAATTACACAAATTGATGTGAATATCTGATTGAGTCCTGAGAGGGTTAGATTTTTTCCAGCTGTGAGAGAGATGACATTAAAAGATGGATAATTTGTAAGTTAACTGCATGAGTTAAAGGAATTTGCAATAAAAATATGAATATATTTCTAAACTTTAATAGCAAAATGTTTTATGATCTTGGATGGTTTTAATACACTAGCAGTGTGATGGAGAAACTAAACTGTAAGTCTATGGTAGAGAGAGGGCAAGACCTTCCTCTTC
Organism: Neopelma chrysocephalum; assembly: GCF_003984885.1. NCBI lineage: Eukaryota > Metazoa > Chordata > Aves > Passeriformes > Pipridae > Neopelma > Neopelma chrysocephalum. Next base: position 4,579,991 of record NW_020897729.1, on the reverse strand, counting down.
TGTGGGAAATACTGATTTTTCTTTTTACAAGAGTGAAGAAGATCTGACTATTTTTCTGTGTTCAGTAAAATCCTAGAAAATTCACAGCTTTTGCTTCAGCTTGTTTTGGGGAAGAACAGGGAGAAAGGGTTTAGAAGTAGTAACTTCTGAGACATGTAAGGTTGATTAATCGCCTGTTGTCAACTGATGCTCACTAGGAAGTTTCTTAATAATTTTTTTCATTTGCAGAATAATTTTCAGTGCAATTCAGTTCAAGACCGAGTCTGAAGTTGACCTTGCGTTGGGGAAAGTAAGGGTTGGGCCAGATGACTTCCAAAGGTTTCCTGCAACATAATTTATTCTATGATTACAGTTTTAAGTCTATGTTTGGAGCCAGTATACTAGAAGGCACCTCTGGCACTGGGTTCTGAAAAAAGCTGTAGTATCCTGATATTTATGGAAAACTTTTTATATGAGGCGTTGATCCTGAGGCCCCTTTCCATAAATTTTCTGTGGTTTTTATTTTAGTGGTCTTGATTATTTATTTTTTAATAGTTAATAAGAAGAAACAATTAGGCTGCTCTATTTAGATCTAATTTTTTTATGAAGGTACAGGATTTGCATGTGCTGATGTGTAATTTCAGGAAACCAGGAACAAAGAGGGGTTTTCTTCATTTCCTCCAAACAGCTGCATTGTATGACTATAACAAACTCCCTATGAAAGGTAAACTGAAACATTTTTACTGAGTTGGACATATATCACTTTGTACCAATGGATTTGAGATACCTCACTGAATTGTCATCTTCCCTTTCCTGAGTGCTGGACCTGGAATCACGATAATTGCCCCAGAGATCGCTTGTGTTGCAAGATTTCTCTCCTGTTGTGATTGATGTGTTCTCTAAAGTGGATTGAGCACTAAAGGTGCCAATCCCAATGGCACCTGTTCAGATTTCAGCCTTCCTGGCATGCCACTCATGTACAGCATGAAGGATGTCCCTGTACCTGAGAAGATAGAGTATGGTGATTAGTATAAGAACTTAGATGCAAAATGTGATGCTGTTATGGTTTGATCAGTTTTGCTGTGAGGTTTTTATTTATTTATTTATTCTTTTCTGACAGTTCTCTTTGTAGCAAACAGAGTTTTCTGCCTGGAAAGGCAGTTGTCTCCCAGGCATTTGCCATGAGGAGGGCTGTTTCCAGAACAACAGCGGTACACTGCAGCCTCTTAAATTACATCAGAGATGCATAAGTTTCCTGTCCCTAACATTTGTTTTTGTAGGGGGGAGATGGCATAGGTAGGAGTAGGTATAGAGCACCAAGAACTCTCTTGAGAGTTTATTGTACTCTACGTTGGTAGAATCCTCTGTGTAACAGCAGAGGTGACAGTTCTGTATTTCAGACAAGGCCTCAGTTGGAATAACTTCACAGAGCCCCCCTGGGTTTTATTTCTGTTTGAAAAAAACTGAGTCTGGTATTACAGTATATCTTACTTTTCAGCTACTTCTGCTACTTAGAGTTTTAAATTGTTTATTTTATTCTCCTTCTCCTATTGAGATATTTGGAAAGAAAAATTACAAGAGAAATGCTGGTTTTCATGTTGCAGGAAGGTGTTTTTCAAGTTGCTTGGAAATTTCCAGAATTATAATTTTGAGAATCTAAAGATAAAGGAAAACATACTTCCTTCTCATAAGAAAGACTGTCTTCATTTAATTTTTTAAAATTGCTTTCTCTGTTAATAGCTATGTTGCTACATTAGCTGGTGATCTATTAAGTGTGACTCAGACAGGTAAATAATAAAAAAAGTTGAAAGACTTGAAAAAGTCATAAAGGTCTCTTGGAGTATAATGAATTCTATGACAAGATTAATGTTTTATAAAAACAGTAGAAATCACCTGTATATTTACTGCCATACATCATTAATAAAGTCAATGCTGATGCTGCGTATACATGCCTGTATTAAATATTTTATAGTGTGTATTCTTGGATTTATAGAAATTTTAAATTTAATGTTACAACAGTAAATCTATGTTTGGAGAAGAACCTAAGAAGAATCAAAGTACTACAATGAAAATATCTAGTATTTCAGTTAATTCAAAATAAATGGGGAAATTAAATTTAAATATTTTTAAAGAGTCCTTGAATGGTTTGTTGATTAGAAACTAATGTAACTCCTTGTCTAAGATAAAACACCAAACAGGCAGCAGCTGCTGGTAATTGGTGCAAGTAATTGTAGAGCCAATAAGTTGAAGAAGTGCTTATTAAAAGAAACTGCCTTCCTATCTGCTCGTAAGTTCAATTGAGTAATGCACTCTACATGTGGTCTGACGGTACGTAAATTATACACCTGATTTAAAAACACTCCATCCACAAGAGCTCCTGTTTTGCTCATCCATAAAATTTTTACTTTCTTTATTACTAACTACTTGCAGCAGCATATGGCATAATATCTATCAAATTAGGCTTTGAGGACATCTTAGACTGGCACCCTGCTGACTTGAATCATGTGCTTAATGCATATTGCAGTGTTTTTAACCCGTTGAGTGCCCCCAGGAAAGGCTCTGTGCTCTTACAGCAGGAATGCCCATGTGTCCTCACAGGCACAGCCTGCACACCCTGCTGATCCACTGGCATTCCACTGACAGTGATGGATTGGCCTTGAAATGACTGTTGCACAGACATCATTTAAAGCTCATTCTAAAGAAACTTTGGGGCTACAACTTCTTCATTTGGACCTGATAAAAAAATAGGTGGATTTGAAAAGAAGAGTTGTAATTAAAAATTAAGAAATTTTTGATTTTAAAATTGAAATTAAGCCATGCTAATCCTTCAGGACATTAGTTTGAGTGCAGATTTTTCTGAAAAAAATCCATTAATATGATGCAATCATCTTCTGGTAGAAGTTATTTGAGGTGATATGGTGCACCCATCATAAAGGTGAGTTTCTGGTCACATAAATAAACTTCTTTTGGTCTGCTTCTGAAAAAAAAAATCTATTTCCTCACAACTCCAAATTTTGTCTTCAACTTAAAGCAAAACATTTACAGTAATCTTTTTCATCAAAAATGCTGTAAGAAATCCAGCTGTCTATAGGCTGGAAAATGTTTTGTTGTACCTTTAACAAGTCATGTACTGTGGGTAAAACCTGAGGAAAAACTACTGTAGATGTCCACTAAACTGAAAATTAAATGTTGGGGGAGAGAGGGAGTAAAAGCATCTGGTTCAACTGTCCCAGAAAAGTCATTTGGATGATTTCATTGTGGGCTTTGTGAAAGCTTTCAGAGCGTTCTTTGGGAACAGTTTATAGTCTGAATACTGCTTTCCTTAGCTTCTTGACAGCAATTTTTAATGGAAGAATTTTATTGGAACTGATTAAGAGGTTAAGTGTTTTATTTTTAAACTGAATTAAACTTACACTTAAAGTTACTGCTTTAGCCCCAAGGCTAACTGGGCAGTGTGATTTACTCTAGTTCTCTATCTGTTGTGATTTTCTTGAGTACATTTGAACAAGATTTGTGCTGCAAAGTTCTGCTGCTGAGGTTGGTTTACAGTCAGAAAATGACTGCTGATGGATGTGGTGTACTGCAAAAGCTGAAGTCCTGGGAAAAGGGTCCCCTGCCATGTAGCCAACAGTGTTCCAGGAGTCAGCTGAATCCATGAGCTCCTTGTGTCATTGCAGATGCATCTCGATGGGAGGGCTTCACCAGCTGACTCACTTGGCCTTGCTGGTCTGGCCAGGCAGCAGTTCCAGGGCAGCATAAGCCTGTTAAAAATGCTTATCTGCACAGATAACTAGTATGGCAAACAGCTAGCTAAAGAAATCTGAGGATGTTCATAAAAATAAGTAATATTGATATCTATTGGGGACCCCTGGTGGCCTAGTGGTTAGCATGCGGGACTCTCACCGCTGCGACCCAGGTTCGAATCCCAGTCCCCCGGGCAGATGGAGCCCGTTAGCCCTGTGAGGCCATCCATCTATGAGAAGGTCACTCTAAACAAACCTACGTCCTGAGGACCTCACTGCCATTGTCCAAGCTTGCTTGGCCCCGGCAGATGAACCTTAGGATTAAAGGGTGGGCTCAGTTCAGCGCAGGCTGTGTCTCACCTAAAAAATCCATTGCGCAGGCTGGAAAGGTAAAAGACCTTTCCCCAAATCTTCATTCACGAAGACTGGCCATTATTGATATCTATCAGTAATGGTAAAAGTACTGGCTAATTCCTACCTACAGAGGCATGGGTTTAGTTGAAATGTAGACTGAAAAAGGGGTTTTGAAACCACAAGCCCTTCTGGTAAACTTTTTGCTTTGAACCTGGCTTCTTTTGGCATCTTTTGATGTCCTAAGTTGCAGACAAATGCTTGACCCATAACCTGGACCCTCCAGCCTCTGGAAGTGCAATCTGCTTGGTTTGCTGACCTTTTGCCATGACTTAGTGGAATGGAACTTCTGTGTGCTGTTGACAGTGGTTGAAAGTTAGTGAATATCAAGAAAGCTGAGTTATTTCCTTTCAGTCTCTAACTTCAGGTGGGAGGAAATAGGCTCCCTGGCACTTAGACCTGAATCTCAGCTTTCTTGATTGCAGAGGAAAAAGTGAATGTTAAAGGATCAAAACAGGCACTATAATTATTGTATTTGATATAAAATCACTATATTCTTTATTACTGAGGAGGTGACAAAGAAAGGCAAGTTAGCTTTTAAAAAAAATCTCATACTTTTGAAGCTTCCCAACCTGTTGCCAGCAGGTTGGAAGAGAGATTTTTAACTAAGAGTGATGACTGTAATCCTTTCAACAACTCTAATAAATACTGTGTCTATAAAAGGTGGTTTTAAGTATTTAGATGTTGAATGTGGACTAATCTCTGCACATTTGAACTTGAAAATGAGTTGGGTGCTGGCTTTTGGTTCTCCCTTTGTTCTTATTGATTGTTTGGGGGTTTGTTTCACTGAGAGAAAGGATGGATTGTATTTCCTTCTTAGACTTAACTGGATATATTCCCCAGTCGCCTATCCATTGTTCATCACAGCCTTCATCTACAAATTCTTATCTGGGAACTGGGAGATGGAAGCTAAGGCAGTGTATTGCAAGTAGAAATGGTGATGGGAAAAAAAAACACCTCAAGGAAGAATGCAAAATAAACTTTTCTAAGGTGAATTTGTGTCTAATACATCTTTAAAGATGAGTAAGAGGGTGAAATTGTTCCTTGAGGACAAAATACAGTAAGCCATTAAACCAAATATTTAAAAAATATTAACATTGATTTTCTTCGTATTCATGTGCAACCTTAATGTGAGGAGGGATTCCTTTTGACCAATTCATTAAGCAAAATCATCATTCAATATAAACCTCTTTTTCACAAGTTCGTTAGTACCCAAAGCCCTTTTGACTCAGTGTGTTATTTCTGATAGTGACCCAAGACAGAATGTAAGAACAAGGCACTCACACCATAATTCTTCTCTAGACTACTTCCTCGGCTGCCAGGGTTTTCTCTATGACCTTCAATGGATTTTTATGCTGCTGTATCACATATTTTATAAAAATGATCTTGAATTCTGTAGCTTTTTTATATCCCTCATCTCTAGACCCCTGTCCAGACTTGACAATCTTTGTTGTCTTTAAGTCTTTGCTGTTTCTATTACATAATTTGGGGAGGGAAAGCAAAGAACTGCATTAAGTAGTGAAGATATAGAAACACCATGTGATTTCCTGATTTGTTCTCTTTCTTGAAATATTTGTGATGTTTAGCTGACTTTTTTGACTGCAAGTGGGTATTGAGCTGGTCTTTTCATAAAAGAATTTCTTCTATGACCAAATGGCAGTAGTCAGCTGGGAGCCTCTGTATGCATAGGTAAAAGGAGAGTGTTTGGTCTTCACAACTATATCTTCAATTTTATCAATAATTACTTTCATTGGCCACTTTATTTCTCATTGAGTTGGTTCTGTAACAGTCCTCCATGACAATCCAGTTAGGGATTTTTCCCCAGTAGCTCTAGTGACCTCATTTCTTTGAATACTACAAATAGCATGGACCTTATCACATATCTTCATGAACTGCTACTGCTCACATCAGACTGCTATGAAAATTGTTTGCCTACTTGTTACCCTTTATTTCCTTTATTTTGTTGTTTAAAGGGGTTTTATTATTTTAATTTTTTTTTGTTATTTATTATGCAGGTGAGAAGCTTCCCATTTATGTTTGGGCAAGAGATATCATCTGTAATCCTCTGCCCTTCATGTTCTTTAACTAGTTTGCAGTTGCTGGACCACGTGAGAGGTGGTGGTGATGCTCCTGTAGCCACTTTATTGGATCAAGTGATGGGGGTTCTGCGGCAAACCTCCAAGTCTGAACCTCACCAGTGACCCAGGTTGGGTGATCAGATAGGGTTCTATGCTATATTTGTCTTTAACCCCTATTCAAGTTATTCAAAGAGTAGAAAAGAGTATTTTTCACTGCATTTGTGATTTTCAGCTTTATTCTTTCCACCAAGCACTATGATCACAGTGATGCCCTGGCCTGTAAATGATGTGGGTCGGGCTCCTTTCAGGTGGCTGCAACTGATTTACTCCAACAGGTGTTGCAGATGTAACATGTGAGTTGCACCTGTTTTGGCAACATGTTGCAATTGTGCAGTAGAATCCAATTAATTTGTTGCAGAGTTTAAGCACTGATCATTGAATTTAAAAGGAATTGCTGGAAGAGAATGCTGTTGTCTATTCTAACAGTCAGTTACCAGTAAAATTTTCAATTTTAAATTTCAGATTTAGTGCCTATACTTGTAAAAATATTTTCAGTGTAAGCCTGGTGATGTGTTAAGAATATCACCAAGAAATACATATTTAAATATTAATAGGTGCATGCACCACTTTCAGTGATGGTGAAATTAGACTGTAGTAGCCTGCTGAATGATAAGTATTTATAAGATTAAGAACTAAAGCACTGTTCAGTAAGGGACAGGGTGGAAGAACTTAGGTGGCTTTGTTGTATTGTTATAGATTGGACAGGAAAACTAAAATATTCCTAATTATTCTGAAAACAAGAAAATTAATTTTGGATAACTTTTTAAATTCGTATTTTATTATTCTCCAGAAATAGCCTAATTGACTCTTACTTCAACAACTTTAAATCCTTTTAAAATATTATGTTAAAAAAAAAATCTTTAAAAGTGTTTCTTTTCCTTCAGTAAGGAGTTGCTTTAAGAGAAAAAATAAAAACCTGAACTACATATTGAATTTTCCAGGCTATGTTTCTGCACAGCAATCTTCTGAAAAAGTGCAATTATTTTTTTTTTTCCACTCAAACATGCATTTGAGAGGAATGAGTAGATCAGATAAAGAGCTGAGATTCAATTCAACTCAACCTTGAGTCACTCTCTGACTCTGTCTCTTTAAAAAGGAAAAAAAAAAACCCAAGGTGGCAAAATCAATACAAACCAATAATAACTTCACATTTGTGGAAGCAACATGAATGGCTCTCCAAAATATTGAGACACATCCAAGTACATTTTAGCAGAGCTGATATTTATCAGAAGTCATTTGCCCTCAAGCAGATGCTCTCTTTCATTGTGCTCCTGTCACAAATGACTAAGATTTATGACAGACAATTACAGCATCTGCAGTTAGCAGCCTTATAATCAGCACCATTATTTAACGATTGGTGCAATAAACTGACTCCTGTTACTGTTTATCAGATATCAGTCAGTTCTGGCTATTTTCTTCAGCTCCCCAAATCACAGTATGGTGCAACCACTGCCTTTTAATGGCTAGTCAGAAGCAGGCACATTTTCACGTTTTGTGCAGACTGCAGAGGAAAAAGAAAAGGCAACCAATTACATGTATGTATGGTGCCCTCTCATTTGAGATGCCTGTGTATGTAACTATCTCTATACAGTCTAAAACGTCTTGAAAAAAAATAACAGCTTTTACTATTTCAGATAAGAGCTTCTATTTAGGCTTCTGCATGGGGAAAAATGTCTTCTGTTTAAATATTCATGTTTTAAAGAGTGAATAAAATATTGATATACTGTAGTAGCCATACTACAGTATGAATTCTGTGTACATTTGAGGAAGGGACAACATCCATTCATTATTAAGCCTCCTGAATGATGGGCAAATAAGAGATTTGTATTTTAAACTTAGTTGTGTTCTTATCAAAATTAAAAGCTTGAGAAATGTCTCAGTTGAGCTTTTTAATGAATGGATACAATGTATTTTATGAGACTTCTATTTGGTCTGCACTTTTTCCTGGAAACCTTGTGAGAGGGAGCCAGATGATGTTTGAGCTGCAAGTCCAGCTGAAAAGTGTATTATGACTTGCTTGTCATGCAAGGATGTAACTTCAGTGCCGTGTTCTGGCATTACTTAGACCAGTGATCACCAAATGTGAGTCGTTCCCTTAAATAAATGCTGTTGTAAGCAAATGCTGTGTGTAACTGAGAGAGGACTTTGTCACCTGTAGCCTGAACACTAAGTGTCCTAAGATTATTTTCTGTTTTTTAATTGCAATGCCTGCATCTTGTCTGCATTAGTTTTTGTCAGAGTATGGAAGATTTTATGTTTATTGACGTATTCTTTTATTGTAGCTGCTAAATGAGGCTGTTTGTTATCCATAAAGTTTTCAAGGAAAAGATTGACTGTTTAAAGCAACTAAGGAAAATAAGTTAGATCAGATTTTGTTTCTGCCAGTAGAAAAGAAAGTGAAGGTAAATAGCATTCTTCCGTTCTTTGTGGAGGTGAGTCATCTTGTCAACAAGCAGAATTTAAAATCACTTGAAATACTGAATGGAACTGAAATTGCTTGGTACAGATATTTCCTGATATGTGAAATTTAGATATTTTATGACCATGTTTGTTGCCTTGTTTATCAATAAACTAAGAACACACAAGGCAGATTATGTTTTTTGGTTCAACAAGTACCTAACCTGTTGTTATTTTCTGTACATGGAATAACTGATCACTCATATTTCTGAGTAATTTCAGCAAAGAGTCAGAAGATAAAGCTATTACATGTGCCTTTGGTTAAAATTTCACTTTTGGCAATATTTTCATAGTTATTTCACTATGTATATTTGCTTGATTTTTTTTCAAGACTGTACTTGTGAGTGGTTATAATCTTAGAAGTCCTTAAATGAAATTTAGAGGTTTGATTTCAAGGTTCTTTTTTGTCTAGAGTAGTCACCATTAAAATTGACTTCTTATATTTTTAGTAGATCATAAATATATTTTTCTTTTGTAACAATTTTAGATGAATTCTGAATTGATAGGAGATACTAAGTCTACTAAAACTGAGTGTATGAAATGCAATTTCTTGTCCAAATTTACCTTTGTAACACTGTAATACACTTGAGAGGGTATGTCTAAAAAAAATAAGACAAAAATCCAAACCAACAAAAAACTCAAAACAAACAAAGAAAAAACAGTAGGAAAACTGACTTCTGAAAATTGCACCTTGATTGGTATCTTTCTGATTTTGAAGTAATTCATGAACATAGAGTGTCATTAATATGCAGTCATGGAGCAGGTTTCTTTATGCTGATGAGTATCTTCCATGGACTGGATTTAGCCATCTGACTTATTTTATTCTCAGATGATGTAGATGTTAGGTGATATTTAAGATGATTAATAGTAGATGATACTAATGGTAGAAGCTACTCAGTAGTGGAATCACAGTAGTATTCAAATCAATAGAATTTAGTCTTCTAACTGCCAGAGCCATTTTTTAAAACAATTTCTGAAATATAAACTGTCCTTTCTATCCTCTTAAAGTTGTTCATATACTATAAAAAAAGAGATTCCCTAGATAAATTAAAGCCAGGTATAAGACTTGGTCATATATTTATATACCTAAGCTCCCACTGATGGACTGACTCTGCCAGGTAGGAATATTTGGTAGCCAACAATGAGCTCTGTGGTGGGTTTGGATTATTACACTGTGCTGCTACACTAAGTTCATGTAAGGAATAAAACTCCATTTTCTTCTCTCAGGTTTAATCTGGCAAAAGAAGTTGTGGGACAGGGTAATGCAAACTGTTTAAAGTTAATGCTAAAACATTTTGGAAGTGAAATTGGGATTTTTGCTTTCAACTATTCTGACATATCACCTATGTCAGAATCAGTAGGATGAGTTCCTGTAGATATTTATGACCTAGTTTGTGGGAAGAACTCACTTGTCCACTCCACCTGATCCAGCACGTGCTCTAATGGATGGAAAAGACTGTCCTTTATCATAATACTTATTGAACCCAGCCAACAGCTAGTTAGTAATGAGTTGTTACATTAAGAAAAGATCAAATGACTAGTCATGTTGAAGCTTCAGGATACTGTAGTGTGATTTGGTGTTAAAATTTGTGAAACTTTTTAAGCAGTTTATTTCTTTTTTTTTTTTAAGTGAATGTTAAATGTCTTTCTTTTTCTTGTCACTTTTGCTTCAATTAGTAAAAGTCCTCAGAATCTTCATCTGACAAATGAATTTTTTTGGAAACTTCTTTCGGTAGAGTAAACCCATTGCCCTCGTTTAGGAGCTGTCCAGGCTGAGAGGAACAGGAAGAGGAGCAAGTGCCACACCTGTGACTTTCAGGTGGTGGCTTTGATCATCAAGCATTGCCTTTGAAGATATTTTGTCTCTACTCAGAACATAGTGAATAGCTGGTACCTGTTGTGGCAGTAGTTATGCACTTTTTCTTCCTCCTCTGGTAGCCAAAAGTGATTGTGTGCACTGCTAATGGTACAGAGTAAATGTGCTTCTTATGGTCCACATAAGCCTAGAGGTAGCTCAAGTTACATTTATTTTTTATTTCATTACATGCAGAGCATATCATCTTTCTCTGCTTTTTTTACTTCTCAAACAGAACTTGGGAAAAGAGGAGAGAATGCAGCTGCTGCTGCTTGCCTGAATTTGTACTTTTCTCCTTCACATTTCAGTAAAATGCCATTTAGTGTGTAGGGTATTTTTTCTACCTTCTTCTTTACCTTTATAGCACATGTGAGTAGCTTTGGTTGTCTGTGTCTGTTGTTTACCATCTTTCTGTTTACAGGAACTTGTAAACTATGAACAAGAACTTAGAAACTATGAGTATTGCATTGGGGCAATGCACCATATGATGGTGTGTTTAATTTTACATGAGTTGCCATTAAATGCAGTATCTCTGGGAAGGGATTTGTAATGCTCTTCCCAGTGAGCAACTATTCCTATTCATCTCATTGTGAACCCAGAAATCCAGAGGAAAATCTGGAAATTGAAGCATTTCAGTAGAAGTTTGTAAACTGGGACAAAACTTTTCATCTTGTGCAGGGAGTCATTGTGAGATAGTTTACCACTTTTATCTCAAAATAGTAGTTTCTCTGGGATAGGAATGAAATTGTAGGGTTGTATCCCTGGAAGCATTTTCTCCCAAGAAGTACTTAAAATTAATATTAAATAAGCAGGAAAGCATGATCCCCTGGTGTAATGCTGAGGAAAAGGCATCAAGAACAACCTTTAGATATATCAGCAAGCAAACATTGTAAGGAATTATTAAGGCATTTCTTTCATGATCTTAGTGAGAATTTTGTTGAAATACTTTATACAGTTGTTTTGTGGTTTGTGGCATTTTTTAAAATTTGGCTCAAAATATGAGATTTTTAGAAGTTTGATCTTTTAATTTATCTCTCTCCCACCCCCAAAAGTCAAGTTGTAACTTTGTATGTGATAAATTACATGGGAGAAGGTTACTGACAACCATGAGTTACTGCTGGTAAAGGATGGTGAACAGACACAGGCCACTGCTCCAAACCAAACAGAAATTCAGACCATAGTCAAAACATCTTTTCAAATAGTGATTTATGTATATATCACTTCAAACATCTGCTCACAGTAGCTTTTGCAATCACGTGCTCTTTATCATTCTTGGTCTGTAAGAAGTTCATCATTCTGGAGATTGAAAACTTTATTTTGTTTTATCAAAGAACTTAAATGCTTTAGTTGCAAAACTTCTCTGAGTGACTGGGCAGTCTGACATGGTCATGATGGACAGTATTTGCCTCCCTACAACGTTTGGTCTTCCACAGAGGTGGAACACGCCCGAGACATTTCTTGGTGTGATACACTATACAACCAACAAAAGCTTGTAGCAGTAACACGTGTGTAATTAGTTCATGCAGTAATTTGTAGAATTATGAAACCCTGGAATCATTTCAATGTAGGACCAGCTTTTATTGGTTTTGTATTTTATCCTTAAAAAAGTCTCATGTGGTGGCCCTTACTGCCTGCTCTCTGTGTGCTTATATATACTGAATAACTACTTATTTTTGCTATTGAATTAAGACTTGAAAATTACCTTGTTCTTTTCTTAGTGAAGAAAGGTGATAGGTTCAACCAGTCAATCACTAGATCTCTTTGTGATTAGAAACATTTCTTTTTGCAGTAGAGTAAGCACAGGAAAAAATATTGGCTGTACAACTCAAATAATATTTGCCTCTTTACACCTTTATCATCAGCACACTATTTTCTGTCAAAATTTCTAACTTTTTAATGTAATAAGGTGTAGATGCTAATCCTGTGGAATGTGGGATGAGTTTCTTGTAGTGCAGAGTGAGGACAGGACAGCAATGAGCATAAAATGGATATGTGCTGTTTGCTGCATATGCATGTAGAGTATTTGCAGTTTGGGAAAAGTACTGGTAGTAGAATTAGTATATTTATTTTTTATTAAGTGTCCAAAAGAATTCAAAGTACTTTCTAATGCAAATATTTCTACAACTGTCAACCTAATACACCATGGGGGCAATGGAGAAATGTTATCCAGGGAAACTGTGAAGAGTTCCACAGTTCCCTTCTCTCATAGGTGTTGGTTCATATTCATCAGTAAAATGCTGTATTATTTCTTGGATATTCCCAGCATCTCACTCTGTCATGTCAGATTTGTTTCTGGATGACACAGATGAGATCAAATCTACTGTTCATTAGAATTTAAGGGTGATATTTTGAGATACATGTTACTATTCATGTCGGAGTTGAATCTCGGTTTGTAAAGAAATCAACCAGGAAAAACATTGCTTCTAAGCTGGAGGCAGGATCTGCTGCACAACCACTTTATAATCCTCCTTCCACTCATGGTTCTGTTATTGTAGCCCCGGGATGGCCAAGCCAGACCAGATGGAATGGACCTCAACCTGTGGCCTTTTCACTGTTTCCCCTCCAGCATCTTTAAATAATGATTATTATTAAAATCTTTAAAAGCAATGTCTAGGAGTTCCAACTGGAGGTTTAACTGGAAATAGTGATGACATGATCTCCTGGTGAGGGGGGGAGTAAAAGAAAAAAAAAAGGTGATGAATAGAGAGTAGGGGATGCAAAAGAAGTAGTAAGATAGTAAAATAAAATAGTTGTTATTAAGATCAATATTGTTGCTTACCTTTACCACTGTTTTTAGTAATAAAATGCATTCCTTTATTTAAAAGAATGCACTTTTGTCAAATACCCAGTTCTTGGAAAACGAATTTTATAAAAAAATTGTAGTATGGACATTTAGTTGACACCTGTGGAACTGGGGGGGTTGGAGTAGTTGGTTTTTTTGAAGACTGTACAGTTGGGCATAATTTTTTACAGACATGTACATTAGTCTGTTCTTGATTTTGAAAGCTGAGGCTGAGTGGGCAGTTTTCACCAAAACACTTGAAAGGAATCAACAATTAAAATAATGATTTACCAGATCAAATCTTTTTTTCTATCTAGGAATGAAATTTTCCTGCTATCAGAGTAAACTGGTTAAAGTCTTTTGAAAGGAAAAATTTACGAATTGGTTCATTTTAGGAGACTAAAACTTGTAGGCACATGACAAGTAAAATCAGAATTTATTCCTTCTGCTCTTAGCAAAACATTCTGTGTAATTGGTGAGTAGTAATGCAGAAGAAAAATGTAATAGTTAAGTGTTCAGAGTAGCAGTATTGCTTCTGTGATTGTTGAATAAATAGTATAAAGGCCAGCATTATAGAGGTGAATCAGCATGATGTGTGGTACTAGGAGAAAAAACAGGATTATTTTAGGTTGTTTTTGAGGTGTTATGGTTTTTTGTTTTTGTTTGTTTGTTTGTTTGTTTTTTTGTTTTTTCCCCTTGGATACACTCAAGCAGTCTATCTAATAATGAAAATACAATAATAAAAATGACTAAGAGTAATTTTAATTTATTTCTATGACTTTTATTATTTGCTTGATATTCTCTGGTATATTGTGAGACTTTTGTTTCAGTTCTGCCATATAGAAATATACGTGTTTATTAACTAGAGCTGTTTATAAGGCTATTTTTAGAAGATCTTTTTCGAGAGTTAAACTTTGTTTGAGCTAATTGTTTGTGTACAATGTAGTGATCGAGCTCCCCCTAGTGTATTAAAAAATCCCCCAAAGATTTAATCAAGTATTTAATGGATTAATAAAATGGGCAAATGTATTTTTGGGAGACATGTAAAATAACAACTTTGTTCCATCGGAAAAAAACATCACTACAGTTTTTGGAAAGGAATAAAAATACCTTTTTTTTTTTTTCTTCCCTGTGTGCTTTTTACTGCAGTTTTTCTGGTGAAATCAAATGTATCGTGTTTCTAAAATAAATTTTTCATAAATTTGCTAATAGGAAACAAAGCTTCCAGAACATTTCTTTAAACACTAGAAAGTGTTACTGAATTCAGGGAATGACTGCAAATTTACCAACTTCCTGTCCTCTTAGAAACAGATTTGTGTCAAACAGAAATGTTTAGAGCAGCTCTTTCTAACATGAAAGTGTTTGGTGAAATCCTCTTTCTTTTTGTAGCTGTTACACTCTATGCATCTAATGAAATCATAAACGGAAAATTATAGCTTCATTCGAGGGAATGTGAAGACTTACTCCAACAGATGGCATCAAAACACCGGGCTGAACTGTATGATTGCTGATTGTTAATTGCTTCTGTAAAACAATCCTTTTAAACAGAGTAATGCATTTTATCATACAGATTATAGTTCTACGCATTTTGGTTTTTCAATATGTGTTAACATTTTCTCCTCCAGTGTAAGATTTAGTGTTTGCATAATTATCGGATTAAACAACAGTGACTCAATTTTTTATTTTTTTTTTTAAGAAATGAGGACAAGAAGATGGAGACTTATGAATCACAATTTCTGTTTATTCAGAAATGCTAAATTACTGTACAAGTATGAGCTTTTATTATGCACAAAACAAACAGAGCAAGATGCCCTTAAGTGCAAAAACAATTACCTAGTCCAGCATTATTCACTCGAGAAACTCCCCGTGACGTTAGTGGAAGCCTTGGCTGTGTAAGGAAAGCAGAGTGCAAAAAGATACTGTACAATATCCATTAATCATTATGAAATCAATACCCCTGATTATCCATTTGTATTGTTCTTGCACTGTGAGGGCTGAATATTTTACACAAAGCTCAATGAATAGGGGGAAATTCTTTTAGATGACTTGGTTAGTCCATCAGCAATGATGTGGGGAATTACATGAGAGTTTATTTCGTGGAGTTGTTCTCTTGTTTCTAATGTAGTCAGCCTGAGAGTGTTGCAGAGATAGCATGCTCATGTTTGAGGAGTCTGGAGGCACCTCTCTGCTGCTTTCTGTCCTTGAGCTGGTGGTGAGTTGTCCGGTTCCGATGGAGGATTGCATCCAGTTCGCCAGGTGTGATTCAGGTTGGGGTGCACTATTTTCTCATAGAGGACTCTTGTGACCTTGCCTGGGTGAGTGTTGCTTTTTACCTCAATGTGATGGAGGGAGCCAGAAAAGTGAGAAAATCAGGCTCAGAAAATAAATTAAGCAATAGCTGTGCAGACTTTGAGGACTTTTTCTCCAGACTGTTTTTTGTCACACTATTATGTTGTTATATGTTCTACAATGCCTATTATATATAGACCACATAATTATATTAATATTATAACTATATTCTAATCAGAATGCAGCTGTTTGCTGAGTGGAATATCAGGCCTGCAGTAATGTGCCATTAATTGGCCTTCATGGCAACCTGTTAGAAAAAGGGGCGTGTTATGGTTGTGTCCTGCAATCTGTTTTAGCTCGGTGGATCAAGAGGGGCTGTGGTAGAAATGAAGATTCTTATGTCTAAGTACTATTGGTTTATGTTTCTGTTGTGAGTGCAATGGAAGTAAAAAGGATTTTCCTCTTTGACAGTGAAGTTGTCTATGTGTAGCGAAGTTTTGATCTAATGGTTCTAGAAAGGTGGTTAAATGCAAATCTGTCCATCAACCTTCATCCTTTGCTAGGATGTCCTAATGATCTTTGTGCAGACCAGTAAATGGATAACAGGCAATTCCCGCTGAGTTTTAGTATCACTAACTTATTTGATGGTTTTTGTGACATCAGGAAATACCTAGTTACATTAATGAGCAAATATAAGCTGACCTGTCCTTAGTATTTTAAAAATACTTCACCTGAACAGTTTAGGGACCCCCTGGTATTGAATATTGAATGACATAGGTGTGCCAGGGATATGGTTCCACCAATTCATCATTCCTTCCCTAGGTTACCCCTGAAATGCACAGGAAATTGAAGCCACTTGAAAAGAGTCAATAAGCTGAAGCAATAAGTTTGTCTAGACCAATTTAGGAAATCCTTTATCTGTTCCTAGGGTATGTTTGAGTACTCTACAAAAGCTTTTTCTGTAATACTAGAAGAGAACAATAAAAGAAAAAGAGGGAATTCTTCAATGCCCTCTTGTTGTAAAATACATCTATATTTTATCATAAGACACTGCAACTGGGTAAACTGAGGCAAGGATTAATGGCTTGATTTTCAAGAGGGTTTAATTCCCACATCTTTCACTGAAATGGGATTGCTAAATTACAGGAAAGCAAAATGCATCTATATGGCTATCAGAATACAGCAGTCTCTAGTCTGAGCCTTGTACTTTTATATTAGTGCTAATTATATTATTCATTTCTCTAACAATTTTACTTGCAGTTACAGACCTTACATTCTGCGATGCAATGCAGTATAAATGCTTACAAAGTGAAGTTATCTGTTTTCCAGGTAGTGTGGAATGGGCCACAATTAGCTTCATGCCAATAAAGCAGAAACTGGATTAGCCAGTGTAATGGTCCATCATGGAAGCTTTTGGAGTTGGCTGATGAATTAACAAGAATGTTCCTCTATGAAGTTCGATGTCTGAATCCTTTTGTAAGAAATATGGGTTTTGAGAGGTTGAGGAATGAGTAGGTACTAATAATTTCTGAAGTCAGGCCTCATACGATGGTGAAAGAATAAGGATTTTACAGTCAAAACTAAAACCAGTGGGAATACAACCAAATCCAGATTTAAGCTGCATTCTGTTTTCACTAAAGATGAAAAACAATTTACTTGTTCAGGCATAGAACCTGCTGTAGGCTGATGCTGACTGTGTTTATACTGCATATATGCAAAATTCATTTGTAGGGCCATCTGTTGTCCCATCTATAGTACCTGTGTGTACTGACCTGGTGGAAATATAGGTAAGCTGATGTTGGCTGAACTGTCCAAAAAAAACCCCACAAAGAAATTAATGACTTGCTCGCAGTGTTGCTGGTAAAAGCGCTGATAGCACAAGTGAAAGCTCTTCTATTTTTTACACTTTTTAAAGCAAATTAATTATTTCATATGTAAAATCACAAAACTGTCATATTAAACAAGGTGTTACTAAATAATTTTGGATGCTCATTCAAAGTGGAATAATCTATTAGCATCACAGAAAGGATTCATAATTAACAGGACTGTAGAGGTAGGCCTGCCTGCTGGGCTGTAAGGAATTGTGGAAATAGGCTGTTTCACTGATTGTCATGAAAAGCGATTTTACCCAGAAAATATAGTATAAAATCAGAACTGTGGCAAGTATGCATTGAAACTAGATTATATTTATAAAAGCAGTGAGATTTTTTTTTTTTTTTACTGACTTTGATCAGTACAGAGCAGGTCTGTTCTGTACATCATGTTGCTGTGTTATGCTCCATGAATTATATACAGCCAGTTTAAATCTGTCTTCAGGCTGGTGAGACTTTTCTAGTTTAGGATCTCTGGTAGATCTGTTCAATTTCTGCTTTTGATGACACTGTGGTCACTGAGAAATTTGAAGAGGGCAGAACGGAGGATTAGAGCTGGTATGTGAGAACCCAAAGCAGCTCCTCTCCCTCACTGAGGAAGTCCTTGTGCACTTCATGATGTGGTCAAGATGAGTGGTCTTGACTTGGGAAATTAAAGACCAGAATTCTTTTTATTGTCAATAATAACAACAACAACAACGTTCTATGCTATTTTTATTCAGAAGGTCTCCAGTGTTAGTAATGGCTATCTTTCATTATGCAGTTGTTTTTAAGAAGTTACTTTTATTGTCTCTAATCTTGAAGGATTTGGGGGTTTCCTTTGTTTACCTTTTAAAAGCTGTCTTAATGAGGTTGTTTTATACCATAATTTTCAGCTTTTCTTTAATAGCGTTAGCTAAACTATTCTTTTCCAATTTCCTATCTGCTAATGCAGCTTTTTTTTTCTTTTACCAAATTTTAACAAGACTCCATATCACTGTTATTAGGATGTCACACACACAAAAATGCCAGTAATGTTTTGAGCATGGGTGTTTTATTGTGTTTATTTCTAAATACATTTCATGAGGTTCCCTGGACAGAATCAAATAAATGAATCCTGCAAACATCTTCATTATGGTCTAGCCAGAAAAGAAAGGAAGCTGAATTAGGACTGTATTCTTAGCATAGTTCATAATAAGTGTTATCTTTATGACAAGCTTAAAGAACATAAATTGCTGAATCCCTAACAAAAAGCATTTGAAACAATCGGCTAATTAGGAAGGGGGGGGGGAGAAAGAGCAATATTTGTTTTCCTTTGCAGTCTAGATAAATAACGCTTAACATGAATACATAACTTATTTTGAATGATCTGTTGTGTCAGTATCTGGCACGTCTTTTTCAGTGACAACAATTAAGGATACGTGTAAATGGAAATGCAGACTATCTGTCATTGTCCATTTCCTGGTAGTGAAGCATGCAGTCTGCCTCCCAGCAAGATCATTTTGCCAGGATGTGAGTGAGCTGGTCACAAAATGCATAGTTGATTATCTCATCGAAACACACTAATCCTGGCAAAGCTATCCACTATAGAAGACCCATTGTTTGTAATAGGTCAGTTGTTACATGGCTTTCAAACCTGACTTTGGATATACGTTTTATATATTTACTTACTGAAGCAAAATGATATGTCACAATGAAAACCAAACTTGAGAGAAGAAGATATATTAATCAGGATATTACTGGAAAAGAAAGGAAAATACACTCTCTCCAGCGAGAAGAGATGAGGCAGTGACAAACACATGTTATTTGGCTCAGTACAGGAATAACCGAAATTATATGGCCCAGGCTACAGAAGAGATCTGACTGGATGATCTTAACTGTGTCTTTGAATATTTAATTGCAGACAGTGTTCAGCACAAAATGCACTTGAAGAACACTAACAAACATCTGTTATATAATAATAATGGAATTAGATGATAGAGAAAATATCACAATTTGGTATTTCTTAAAGTGAAAAAGCTGCATTAGAAATTTGACAGCTTCTTCAGTGCTGCTCTATTGGCAGCAAAGTAGAGTTTTCTAAGGAAATATTAAAAGCAATATGGACAGAATGAGTGCTATAATTTTTCTATCAAACTAAGTTGGGTACAAAAAATTTATATAAATTCAATAGTTTCAAAATTAATAATAAAATTTTTTGTTTTCCATGTAGCTGTTAGTGTATAAGTGTGGAAAAAAAATATTTTTCAATTTTAACATGGAAAAATATCAACCATGTGTTAGAGAATACCTGATGTAGCTATTAAATTTTGGTTTAATTATCAAATTGTTTTTTATTATTCTTCCAATACTTTCCATTTTGCAATAGTTCTTCCCTAAGTATTCTTGAAAATTGTAACAGTTTCCTAACTAAATATATTTTACGTGTTTTCATAATTTAGGTTTGTGGTAACTATATGATGCTCACTAATAGCTTTCTAAAGAATATAAAAATATAAAAAGGGTTATATTATGTGAAAAATATATAGAAGGCGGAAGGGAAGAAACATATGGTGGGAGGTAAAAGTTTTAGTGAGTTCAAACATTATTCTTTAAATCTAATCTTTAAATACTTTCACATGAGAAAAATCAGAAGTCTGTGGATTTTTTCCTGCTTTTCATGAAGATACAATAATTGCCAAGGGGAGAAGCAGCTTAAAGGACATGGTGTGCAACTTCCTTGCAAAGATGCAAGATAATAACATAGTTAAACCTGACAAGGGAGTTTCAGTCCCTAACAACCTCACCTTGTGCACACATCTCTTGATTTTTCTCTTGAGGGCCTCCTGCTGAGGTTGTCTTCCACCTCTGCCCAAGATCCTTTTCCTTCCTGGTTTATTCCTGCTGGCTGGCTGTGCTAAACTATGCCAGCAGCACCTGAAGATTTACCTAAATTCTGAGTGGCCACACCCTGTGCAAACCAGTGAGAAACTCTACAGTCTAAAATTAAAGCAAAACTTATCCTTATTAACACACATCAGGTCAACACCCCTCAGAGAAATTGGGACTAGACAACAACTTCTTGCTTCTTAGGAGAATATGTGCATTGTTACTGTTTGCAAGTTTTAGATCTCTTGAATCAGTAAGAAACATGCAATGCATGCTGTGAATATCCTTACTGTCCTCCTCAGCCCCCAGCCTGTTTCTGGCCTGAAGGGTGCCTGTCCCTGTGATAGGAAAAAGTCCTGATTGCCCAGGTTACCTCCCAAGTGCATGCAAATTCCACACGAGGGGAGGGGAATCCCAGCTTCCCGTTCATAAAGGGTGCCTTCACTGTCTGACTTGTTTATGTATGCTCTGTTTTGAATAAGAACAGACTGATAAATATGCTTATTACTTTCGCAGCATCTTCTTTCTCAGGGTCTCCCAGCACCTTATAAACTCAAATGAATAATCCTCACGGTATAAATAACAAAGCAAGAAGCTGATTCCAGATGTCTTGATATGAACCTCTTAGGAAATTGTAGCTTGCTTCACTTGTGTTGTGATGCTGCCTCTTCACGTGTCCATGCCCAGCACCTTTGACACTTGTTGGCTAAACTCAAATAGATTTGAAAGAAATGTGTCAGTATTAAATATATGTATTCCTGAAAGTTTTGTGAAGATTGATGGCAGGACAAATAAGTCCAAACTGATTTCAAAGTTGGGCAAATTGCAAACCTGTACAACCTTTTTGGCAGCAAGTGGCCAGTGGACATGCTCAGTTTTCTAGTTGTAGTCATAGCACGTGCTGTTTCTTGCCTCTTGGGAATGCCCTTCAGGGTATGAGGGAGCTTGGGTTAACATAATGGAAGCTGTCTGTAAGCAAAATAAAAAATGAATTCTTAAGGAAAAAAAATCTTAAGGAAAAAAAAATTGCTCCATGTGTAAGGAAACTAAATAAATTACAGTGTACATGCTGATGTGATGCTGAATATAATGTATGCCAAAATAACTGCTGTTTCCAGGAAAGCTGATATTCTAGTATGTACTTCCAGTTTAATTGATAACACCACTTTTTCACATAATTTTTCATCAAAGTAAATTAAAAATTTATAATTAAACTCCAGTTTTCAATAACCTAATTTTAAATAAGGATTAAAAAGGAATAGATTTATTTTTGCAGTAAAATCTGTCTCCCTAAAGTGCTCCTAAAGACTAAGATACTGCCTTGTGAATAGGAGACAGGAAGTTTTCTCCAAAATGTTTTCAGAGTAACAATTTTTAAGGAAAAACAATATTTTCATTTCTACGTTTTCATGCTATGTCAGCACATTGCTTCACATTTTCAAACCAGTTCTTCCAGAAAGTTACCAGAGGGGAAAAAAAAAAAAAAGAAACCCATGTTCCTGCTTTCCTGCTCTTGCTGTCATGATAGAGACCATGAAGGCTTTATTAGGTTGACCTAGGAAGTCAGCAGGAAACATATGGAAGGTTAAAAAGAAGTATCTCTATTGCTGTTTCAATAATGAGATGGGCTTGAGCTATAAAGTTTACGTGGGTATTTTCACAGAAATACATAGGTCTGACTTTGTTTGAAATTAGGTATAATCTATCTGTTCTCAGAGGATGTGAATTTGACGTGATTTCAACTTACTGAAGTTGAAGTGGTTTGAGAGTAGAATTAAGCTAAAAATCACTGCATATGTATGTGATGCAATATTTTCATAAAGAAGAGTCATTGAAAAGAGAGTGTGGCTTTTATTGAGAAATAACATTTATAGCCTGTCGATCCACATTTCCCAATCCACTGTGATTTTTAAGGAAGACCTTTCATTATATTCTCACGAGTTTTATAAATAAATTTCTGGGACACGTTAAGCCGTCTTTAAGATGACCTTAATATTATTGATTTCTCTGGACAATTTAAATGAAAACTGAACCAGTATATTGAGAAACAGATTTAAAACTAAAAATTGCAAGCTACTACATAGAGTGCAAAGGATGTGACTAAAGATGAGGACATCCTGAGGGTGTAAAATCAAGGAGTTTGGATTCTGGTCCGTATTGTGGTATCACGTGTGGATAAGTCATATTGAACTTGGTAGAAAAGTAAAGAGAAATTAATTAAAAAAATCAGATTATGGAAAAGTTTTCAAGGCTTATCATGCTTTATAGATACGGGACCATTTTAAGTCAACCTGACAAGATTTCTATGTGACCTCTTCTTTTGAAATTAAAATATAGAAAGTCAGTAATGCCATAATATAGCTAGAGGTTTGTTGTGTAAGATGAGAAAAAGCAGCAGCTGACTCTTTTTAACAGTCCATATAGATTTGAATATCAAATTATATTTTATTAGGCCACATCTAATTTTCTCTTTCCTGGTCATAACTGTGAGGACTTTGGAAGAGAGTTCTCCCAGCAGCTCTAGGTGCAATATTATCTGTGACCAGAGAAAAGCTGGTTTCAGTTGAAGCTGGATTAGGCCAGCAGAAGTGCGCTCTCAGGTGTTTTTTGGTCCAGGTTGGAAGTCTGTTACATAATACCAATTCATGTGTTTGAACAGTATCAGCAGTAATTTGCATGGTACAGGACTCTGTTCCTCACACTGTTGTTCTCTAGGTAAGAGTTACAGTAGTAACTTAAGGTGATGTTACACGCTGTGTAAATGCCACAAAATATTCCTGTACAAGCAGAGACTCAGAAACATAAGAACTCTGATAGCAAGAGCATTGTAAGCTTTGGTACCAGAAAAGATTGTGGGTTTGCAGATTTGCCCTAGAGCAGAAGCTGAGTTCCCTGTGTTGCTATTTATGATGGGCAATATGATGCCTTTTCCACAGTCAACTTTGTGATTAAAGGTGACAAAAAGTATGTGTAGATAAGTGGACTATTTCTGAAAGGTGACTTGATTCCTACTTTCCTGATTATGGAATGTCTACTGATTCTAAAATGTATCTGCAAAGACCTGCAAAAGCCAAATTAGTGAAAGGAAAATGGAAATGATGGTGATTTATGGAGAAGGTCTTCTTCACCCCCCAGTCTGGTATGTAATTCTGTGAGAATCATAGAATCATTTAGGTTGGAAAAGACTCTGGTATAATGACTCTTTCGTGAAGTTTATTCTTAGTATGAAATGATTTCCAGGAAAAAACTTTCTGTCCAGCTGTCAGCACAAAACCGATTTCAGAATAAGTATTAGAGCTCTCCAAAATTTTCTGCATTATTTTCCTCTGTCAACTGTGTAATAGTCCCTAACAGCTAGTTGAGGGTGTTATGAAGGCAGTTCTTTTCTCTTTAATTGATATAAAATTCAGTTCACTAATTAATGAAAATAGAATGTCTTTTGATTAAATGCCACTTGAAATAAACACTGATAAACAGATTAATTTATATGTTTTATAATCTTGTAGGAAAAGAAATAGAATCATATTCACAATCAAGATCCTAAAGCCTTCATACTGATAGATTGAGTGAGGGTCTGTCCTCAGACTTTGCAGGCAATGTACTAGATGGATTCTGAAGATCAGGAACAAAGTTTTCAGTGCAAAGATTAGTCAGATTGTCCAGCAGTCTTCTGGAGCAGAGACTTCTGATTTGGTATTGGTTCACTGTACCTATAGGACCAGTACTAGAATGCAATGCTCTGCTGCAGGAATTAATGTCTGGAATTTCTGAGTGCAAGATCTGTATATGAAGTGTTCCTATTTGAGTTTTTCCTTTTTCTTCTTCAGTGTGTGAAGCGTATTGTTAATAGAATGACTGGTGCTTTCTGCATCTACTCCTGGGAATTGGTAGGGGACGTCAAAACTATAGTGTGTGTATATTTAAGGGTGTGTAGTTGTACAGTAGCTTTTACTGTAGATCAATGTGGCTAAAAGCTATTCCTATGAGAAACATTATCTACTTTGCTGCTTATGCTGAATATAAGACAGCAGCTTGTTCTGGCTGCAACAGCAGCAGTAAATGCTTTCTGGCTATCTGCTGCTTGAACATCTGGTGAATAACCTGTGAATTACACTGCTTGGCCAACCTCGGTGTTATCTAACCCCTGGGGCACTAATTCTCCGCGTGAGTCTCCCGAGGAAGATGAGGTATTTCATGAGACCAGGGGAAGTGGCAGTAGATCATTCCAGTAATGAGAAAAGGCAGGTTGTTGAGCAATGCTTTTACAGCTGCTCTGAAGCAACAGGAAGGGTCTGTGTGAAGCAGTCCATATGCAGTGTTGCACATTGACTTAAGCCATGAAACCTGTAAATTGGAAGAAAAGAATTTGCAGTTATTCCATTGAAGTTAGAATATGTTTCTTGCCCTATTAAATAGTGTTATTGCCATTGTTAACTGTATACTGAGTATATGGTGACTGTATACTGTCTATGGTAATAGTTGGGGGTTACTGAGAGTCTGAACGGAGAACCAGATTTTTTTTTTTTAAATTCTAACCTACTTTATCAGTAGGTTGCTCCTGAAGGATTCAGAAGGCTCAGTGACTTCTTCAGAAGGCTTTGAGATAATGCAGGATATACCAATATCATAGGTAGAAGCCTCATACATGACATCAACTAACTAGTAACAGCTTAGATTTGAATATAAGTTCTAGATTATGCATAAAAATGTGAGAGAAATTCTACTGAACTCTACTGGTGAGGAAGAGAAAAAAAATCAGATATGCTTAGGTTCAAAGAAAGGGGAGACTGAGACTTGCTTTGGGCTCCTTCCCAGGAGTCCCAGACTGAGACTTGCTGTGGTAAGCCAAAGTACCTTAGAAGTTTTAAACTTTTATGCACCGAAATACATAAGTAAAGCAGGGGAAGAGACTTTATGTGCTAATGCCAGTTGTCTGTCATTCTGAGTTTCTATCTTACAGTAACCATACAAGGAAAAAAGAGAATGTTGTTTTTTTTTTTTATGGCAGTAATGATCTCATGATGGCACTGACAGCAAATGTTCCAGCAATATGCCCTAAATCCAGCATTTCTGCTGTTTGAACACGTGTTCCAGGTCAAAGTTCTCAAGAGCCTGATTATAGTTATTTGGCACTAAACTTCTTTTCCATCTATTTTTTTCTGTAAACTGCAATAGTTGGGTATGTATGCTCTAAACTAAGAAATCCTTCAAATCTGTGGGTGCCTGCATCTGTATCACGGTGCATGTATATCAGAGAACATTTAATGGGGCTGTAATTGAATCTAAGTAGTAAGAGACTTTTAAAAAATATTCCTTAGTGTTTCTATACTAATGGGATAAATGTCATATTTTAACTATTGCTCTGTATCAAATCTATTATGCACAGTATTCAATAATTCCCCAAATCTTGATTTACCCAATTGAAAGTGACCCTGGGCATAAATTCTAAGCAGAGGAAGGCTCTGATTCCTTGATCTTTGGCACCCTTTTGTTGAAACAGAACATGGTGTCTTAAATCAGCAGAATAATTTAGGAATGGTAGATACTGAAACAACTAATTTTTCTTTCCTGTAATCTGCATAGACTTCAAAATGCCTACAAAGCACAAAGTGCCAGTTCATATAATTTGTTGGCAAGGATAAAAAGAAGAAAGGAAATGATTTCCTAAGCGTGTGAATCAGCCCAGCTTTAACAGATATTTTTCTGTCATGTGCAGCCTGAGGGCTTATGCCTATCTGAGCTTTATTTGACAATTACCACTTGCCAGCATAATTAAATGATAATTTATAAATACTGAGAGAGCATTATGGGGAAGAGCAAATAGGTGCTTATCAGGGCATTGAATAAACTTGATCTGCCTCACTGGCAATTTTCATCTCTTATCTAGGTTGTTAACTGGTCTCCTTTTTTTTTTTTTTCTCCTGTTTTGTTTTGTTTAGGTTTGATAGCTGTTAGATTGATTGTATCTACCTGACTATATTTCTTATTTTTTTCATATTCCTGGCATTATTTTTTCTCCTACTGCTTGTGCCATCAATATTTTGTAAAATAGCAAATAGTAAAGGGCATGTCATGTGTGTGTGTGCCTGTGTGAGAATGAGAAGAAAATCTACGTAATACGTATTTGTTAGAGTTTTCATGAAGTTCTTAATTGTAAGTCTCCTGTGTTTATTTATTTATTTGTGTGTGTATTTAATGATTCTGGAGTAAGAGGAAGTCTCTAATATTACAGACTGTGGTGGATGATAGCCAGTTATGGAAAAGCTTTTCCGTGGCCCTTCTTAGATAAAAACGAGACTAAATAGGCGTCACCAAAATTCTGTCATGCTCATGCTGAATATAAAAAAAAATACCAAGCAAAGATTTCTAAAGGTCTGAGGTCTTTTGTACCATCAATGTTTCATTTAGAGGTTCTTGAGCCATTATAAAGAGTAGTGCCATTTCACAGGAAAGTGCGTTGGAATATGGGTAGAAACACAGATTGGTGCTGGGCAATCTAGATAAAGAAGTCCAAGAAAAATCCTCTATTTGAATGGAAACAAATCGGTTGAATGGCAAAAAATTGAATTTCCACGCCTTTTGAAAAGCATGTACAAGGAAGAGAAGGGGGTGGGGAGAGCAAGACACATTAGTGGGTCACTAGGAAATTGAGTTTTTGAGACATTATGAAATTAAATAATTTTAGGAACTTCAGATTGGAGTTGTAGTCAGTTGAGTGAACAGTTAAGCCACCCCTGTACCAGAGAATGAAAAAATAAAGGGCTTCTGTATTTAAGGTTGTCAATTTCTCAGATTATTCAGCATTTGCTGCTTATAAATAGTAATTATTTGCTTTTCCCCCTCCAGAGCTGAAAATTATCTTTCATATTCAAATATTTAAATATACTGTGCTGTAGTTGGGGCACAAAAATTCCTAATGTCAGAACAGATTTTTGTACAAGGAATAATTTGAAAGTGGGGGATTAGTTTCCACCTTTTGAAACACAGTGCTTTCCGTAATCTTCAAACATTATTTAGGATAATGGAAGCCATCATCCTGGTTCTCAAATGTTAGCACTTCCATTAGAATTTGCTGCTACCTCTTATTTTTTTATATTAAAATACAAGGCTTAAAAGGTATTATCTTACTAAAGGAGGGCAATTGTAGAGATGATTTGATTGAATAAAGGAAAAAGCTGTACAGGCCTTTTAAGATCAAGGATGTATTGATGGAAAGCTATCATTAGAGACAATTAATGTTCTCCAAGGGAAGAAATTGATTATGGACAGAGATGGACCCTAAGGAGCAGATATGTCTTAATGCTCCAGGGCCTTAAGGATTATACATTCCATTCACAGCATCTGTATTTTAACCCTTTATAAGAGCTGGAGTAGAATCTAACACTTAAGAAAACTCTGCATAGAGTTTTTAATAGGAGGAATCGGAGGCTTTGGTGGCTGACTGACACATACTGATCCTTTAAGCTTGTTTGTTTTTTTTCTCAGGTATCTTTTTGCCTAATAAAATGTCAGACCTCAGATATGTGATATGTAGTTTTGGATCATTTTAAGCTGCAGAACAAAAATTTTCAACATTGCAGTGCTATGGCAAGTGTATTCTATGACTGAGAAGACTTTACTGTCTGAGGTTCACTCTTAAGAAGATTGATTTTTTTTTTTTGCTTGTTTTAATACTTTAATAAAATTAGTTAAAATTTTATTCTAGGATAGACTGGAGTTAGAGGTGTAAGTCTGACTTCAGAAACTAAGATTTGCTGTTCTGAGTCTGAGCAGAAATACTGATGGAACTGTTGCTCTGTCTGAGTTTTAGAGCCAATTCACAGATGGGCTGTTTATCATGTCAGTTTTCTTTGGCTTAGTTCTCAATGAAGGCAAATATTTGGCATATTTGCTCCAGTTAGTTTTTTAACTGGCTAAAATACAAATGCCTGGAACTGAGCAGCACAATATTTTCCCACCACCTCTGAAAGCCCAGATCAATTGCTGCATAATGCAGCAGTGCTGTGCCAAAATGAATCCTGCCACATCTTTACCTCTTTAGCAGAGATGAGGTTGTGTGTGACCTCCCTTCTTCCTGCCTGTGCTGTTTCACAGTCCAGCAGACCCACAAGGAGGGGAAGTAACAGTGGTTTGATTTATTTTAAATGCTGTAAACTCATTGGCGTTCTATTCAGATTTTTTTTCTTGTTATCCTCAAGTAAGGAATCCTAATCTTATCATAAGGTCGAAATTTCGCAGAGAAAGCAAGGAAATGCTTTTTTCATCTCAACATTTCAAACTTGCTTAGAACTAAAATAGTGTAGCTAAAACCTACTGCATCATATTTGTAAAAGAGGCTGAGAAAATACGTTTTTCTGTAGCTTTGGGGTTTTTTTAATATATTTTAGTGTGTTGTAGTTGGATCATACTTGAAATAGCATTACTTGATTTTAGTACACTCCATCACATTTTCTTTAGTATGCAGGTAATCAGACTTATTTTCTAGAGAGATTTCTAATTGATTTTATGATTTAACTTTATTTCAGCTGACCAAAGTGATTGTGGTATATTGTACAGAACATTTATACAAAAAAATGACTTGATGAATTGTGCTGAAGTACCTTTTTCCCTGACTTGTGTATATATGTAGATTTTTGTGCTGCCCTGAAGAGCAGTGTATAGGTTTCGATGAATAATAGTGTGATACATTAAACAGCCAAAAATAATGATATTATAATTAATAGGGCAAGTCCAACTTTTATTCAGATGAATAGATGAGTTCTTTTGTATAACATTGTGTATAGGAAACACTCCTTTGGAGACCACGTATAACACGCTTGGTAGGACTAAGGAGATTAAAATAAGGGACAGAAATAAACTAAAAGAGAGCTCAGAAGTACAAGTGAGGAGACCCAGGGGGAAAAGGGTGATTCCAGAGAGAACCAATGCTTATTCTGCTTGCTGTTATTTTCAAAAACTGTTTGGTACTATTTTTAAATAACTACTGCTTGGAAGATAGAATGCTTTCTCTCCCTCTTCCACCCCCTGCCTTTTCTTCCTAGGCATGATTAGGGAAATACCCAAATCACGAGACAGGCAGAGAATGAGGATGTAAGTGAATGTTAAATACACTGGGCAGAATCAGCTTTCACCTGTTTTGGTGTTGGGGTTTTTTTTCCCAAGCTGTGAGCACTCTTTAATTACAAGGTTAAAAAAAAAAAAACCCACACGTTTAAGATTGGTAACATATGTTGTTGTCAGCATGTATTTAGCACCTGCAGAAATGAACATGGAAAATGTGACAGCCCATAGGTGGAACACCCACTGTGCTGGCTGGGGGGACTGTCAACAAATTTTACTTTGTTAATTTTTTCTTATTTTCAAAAAAACCCAAGAAATCCACCTTAATAGTGCAGGTGTTCTGAGCATCATAGAAAGAGGATGTAATGGGGAAGAGGCAGTAACCTTTTTTAATGAAATGCCATTTCATTTTTTAATGAAAGCCATTGCCCACACTGCTATGACTGAAAAACATTGTCTTTTTATTAGTACAAATTAAAATCACAAGGCCCAGTCCTACAAATATTTATTAGCAAATTTGTCAGGAGTGTTCCCACTGTAGCCCTGTTTATATTCCTGTCTCCTTCTGTATATCTTTACTCTTTTAAGCCCCTTTTCCTCTTTGTTTCTATTTCTCATTTTAATCTTCCTGCACAGTCCAAGCACATTACTGAGATTACACAGGGAGGAGGCAGACACTGGAGTGAGGCTTTGTGGGATCGGGTCCCTGGTGATTAAGATCCTATTGCTTTTCCAGCAAAGTGCAGTTTCTGCAAGGGACACCGATGCTTCTCCTGTGTGGATTTGCCAGCAGGTGTTGCTGTGCAACTTGTCACCCACCCTGCTCAGATGGTGAAAGCTTATTCTCCCAAACTATGATACCAACTGTCCTGTAACCTCCTGGACTGTTCTACTAGTAAAGTGCCTCAAATATAAACTGTAGACTCATTAAGTGTCTGGAAAAAATGTAGGCTTGTTAGAATTTTGAAATTTTTCTTTGTCCACCAAACTGCAATCTCTTTATTCAGGCTAAAACTGAACGTGTGTTTGGTGGAGGGGAAGTAATAAAAAGAATTGTTGAAGTAATGTTGTACAGCCTAATGATATTTCTGCTGATACTTGGGTTTATATGTGTTACAGCAACATTCAGAGGTTCTGGTCTTTCCACTGATTTGATGTAGTTTGTATCACATCTCTATCCTGGATAGGGAACAAGGGTCTCTGGTCAGAATGCTTGCAGTTAAGAATGTAATCTTGCACCAAGTCCAAAGAACACATCTTTTCTTAGAAGTACTAAAATTATATTGATGGTATAAAAAATTTCTCTTTGAAAATACCTTAAATTGTATGATTCCCATCCAAACAGCTGTGTAACCTGTGGGATATACCTCAGCTTTGTGTCAGTGGGACCATCTGTCTTAATGGCACAGCTTGTTCAGCCTTCCTGCCACTGGTCTCTGCCTGAGATGCCAAAAAGGAATTAATTTGTATTCACTTGTGATTTTTTTATGGTTCATTGTCCACTAGACTGAGATTGAGAACATCAAGTTAGACTGTTGAACTATCACCAGAGGATGATAATTTCTTGGTTATTGGTTGATGTTCTAAGAGTTTGGTATATAAACCAAAAAACTATGCTGTTTTTTCTGGGACTCTGCATGATATGAGGGGGTTTATGCCAGTATCTGTTTTGTTAATGTTTCGTTTTGACTTACTTGCACTTATGTTTGTGCAGACCAGGAAGAAGACACAGGAAAGATATATAGCTAGTTGGGGGAAAGAGAAACCTTTTCTTCCTTTGTGTAGGAGGTGGAGTCAGAGCTGAGGGTGTTTCCTGGGTGTAGTGCTTTTCAACAGAGCCAAGGGTTTTCCTTTCCCCTTCACAGTGTCTGTCCTGTACTTTGCTGTTATGACTTCTCAGTCGTAATGGATGTCTGAGTCTTCCTTACTCACGAGGCTTGGTCTGGTACTTGATGTGTTCCTGAAAGGTCTTGGAAGCAAGTCTCCTAAAGATCTCGTATTTAAGGAAGCTCCAAGCTGTGTGTTACTAAGTGGTGTTGCCTGGAGTGAGCTTGTAACTGGCATGAGGAAGCAGATGTTGTGACCTCTTTGATGGAAGCCAAGATGCCAGTGGATGCAGGGGAACATGTCTGCTGCCCCTGATCCAAACCCAGCCAGAGCATGAGTGAGGAAGCCTCTTGGTTTTCCATTTGATGAGCTTTGCCCAGCTGTTCTGTGTGAGCTCTAGCTGAGGGACAGAACTGAAAGTCTGTCAGTTTTTCTGTTCTCAGGCCAGTTCTTCATCCCTAATTCCAAGTGCATATTAATCCTTCTTAAAGAAGTTAATTGCTTTGCAGAATGACTTCCAGCTGGGAAGCTAAATTGGACTACTTTTTTTTCTTCTTCTGTTGCTGGTATATATTGTGGTGTGAGACACCAAATTCAGGACAAAAACCCAGCTTTGGCAACTCTGACGTTCCAGGGTTCTCCTAGAAGAAAAATAGAGACTTAAAAATTTAGATCTGATTTATAATGCTGCAAAAAAGCCTGCAAAAGTGAATCCATAAAGGCCAGGTGTTATTTATTGGAGTTGAGCTAAGCTAATATTTTGAGCAGTACAAATCTAATATATAAGGTATTAAATAAGAAACTGGAGCTAATTTGTAGAAGCTTTTTGCTGTGATGTTAACTGTGACTCCAATGTGACTCATATGTATTCAGGAAGTGCAGAAAATGTTACTAATGAATATGTAATACATGAGGTCATGTTTCATATATTCAAAATAGTCTGTGAGTGTACAGAGTGTTTTGCTACCAAAGAGGTAGGCAGGACAGCTGAAACTGCACGAGGAATTACAGCACTTCCCAAGCTGGAGGTGGGATGGATTAAACTCTTGGAAAAAAAAGGAAAAGATATTTAACAGTCTCCGTTTGCAAGGCTACAACGAGCAGTGGGAAACATAACAAACTAAAACCCGTTGTTGCCATTTGGAGCAGCAGTGGGTTGTGGAGTTGCAGCGTGGAGACACCAGTGGCTGTGTCTGGGAGAGGCTCAGGCATCCTCCCTGCCGTGCCAGGCACCGGGAAAGGCACGTTTTGCACCTCGGAGCAGAGGTTGGCCAGAGCTTTGCTGGGGTCCCAGAGGGGCTATCAGTGTAACGAGAATCTGTTTGCAGTAATCTGTGGCAGCGTTGACAGAATGTTCCAAACCATCTGCTCGAGGGGATGGCGTTAACTCTATCAAATCCTCGTATTTTAAGAACGCTGATCTCCGGGCCCAGGAGGATTGGTGACAGGGAGTTCTTGCCAGGCCTGCATTAGGCTGCCTTCATCTCATCACCAAATACACTAATGCCCCCTAGACAAGATGCTAAATATGTGTGAAATTAGAGAAGCAGAATCATGGATTGGAGGAATAAGACACAGAAATTTTCCTAATTTCTGTCGGTGGTTTATTTTATTTAAAATACAAATGCAAGCCTACTTTTTTAAAAATTGATTACCATTCACTGCAGAGATGTAAGGAATGCTGTGTTTTACCTTTCCTGATAAAGTGGCTGAAACGTACATGCAGGCCTTTAGTCAACCCTGTTGCATCTCTGAGTTTAGAAGAAGTTACTGGCTTTGGGAAAATTGTCTCATTTTTAGCAAATACTGAGCTGGTTAGCAGCCTTCCGCAGAATATGCTGATAGTTTTAATAGCACATTAAGAAAAAGCTAACATTTTGCCCTGAGTGTTAAGGGCACAGAACATTACTTTGCATATCTCCTGAAACATTGCACTCCTTCGTTTCTTTCATTTTCAAAGTATTTTAATCACCATAGAGAAGGGATCATGTGTGTAGGGCTACTCACAGGGATTAGGTTTAGTCTAGTGATGCTAATGTCCCTTGGCTTCTTGTGCTGCCAGTAGGGAGGGGGAGCCAGAGAAGCTCCTCCAGGACACCTCTAGTGAGCACATCTTTTGCATTTTCCTGCAGTGAGTGTGTGTAGGGAGATCAGCCTCGTTAGGCCTTTGTGAATCTCTCCCTCCTCTTGGCACATATGAGTCATCCCCCTGACGTCTGTAGAAGTATTCCTATCATCTTTGCAGTATTAGGAGACACAGACTGTGTTTGGTTTATGTGGCAAGGCTGGGGAGGGGTGATTCAGCCCCTGTGAGCAGAGGCCCCATCCGTGTTAGACAGAGCCACTTCCAGATGACTCCAAAATGGATCTATGGGAGGTCAAAGCAGAGTCCATCAGGGATACTTGGGGTGCCCCTGTGAAAAACCTCTAGGAAGGGATAACAAACACTGCACAACAGCCGACAGAGAGGAGGCACAGACAGCAAAGGTTAAACCAGTGCATATATGAAACATATTTCTTAATGTGATGGGTCAGAGCAAAGCTCCACATAGTCCAGCATCGTGTGCCCATTGGCACTTGGTAGCATAGGAAGAGAGCATAAGAACTAGGTGAGCTGTGTGTGACTCTTTCCATGATGTTCTCCTTTGAATTACAAGGGGTGCAGGCACTGTATCCAAACTGTTGTGTATAATAGCAGGGACCTTTCTTTCATGAATGCATTGAGTCACTTTTCCCTTTTGAAAATCAGAAGTTATTTGTGGTGATTAGTTATATAATTTAATTAGTTAGATTGATAACATAGGTCCTTTGTGTGCTTGCAAGCTTCTACTGGATATTTTCATTAAAGGCATATTTGCTTTTTTGTGTTGTGAGGCACAGTGACTAATAGTTCTCTCCTTCCTGAGATTTGTGACAGTACCAATCTCAGTGAGGGCAAGATGTTCCAGACAGAAGTTGTTTAATATGGTTGTTCATCTGGGCTGCTCTTCTCTATGCTGCCATCTATATCTTCTGAGAAGGGCAGCCAAGATGTGGGTACATATTAGTTTTATGTGGTAGCATAATTATATTCTTTCATGTTCTGAACTCACTTGCTAGTAATTACTGATATTATTCGCCTCCTTACTGTTAGTTGAGCTCTGAATTGAAAACTAGAATACAATTCAGCAATTTCATGTTTGAGTTTCTTTAGAGCTCTTGGGTGAACTGTGACATTCTAAAATTCCTTCTTCCAACACTGGTTCTGACTTTAAGCAGGAAAGCAGCTAATACTGGGGTTTGTATTGGATTATTAGACAAGTCTTCCAAAGGCAGTAGTTTCTCTATATTTTTATAGGACCTGAATACTAGAAAACAGGTTGCTCTCATTTGTTTTTTTTCTGAGAATATAACAGTTTCATCCATCTGAAATGGCTACTGGTTTAAGTTCTGAAAACATTTTGGAGAATTTCAAACCTGCTTTAGCTTCATTTTCCTTAAATCCTGTAAGATTTTTCCATAAGATACAGGTCTATGGCAGCTGCAGACAGAATTCCAGGTTTGAAAGTGAATGGTCCAATTTTCAGTAAACATCCAAGTGCATATAGTGATGACTTGAGGGAGAAGCTTTACAATTTGAGTTGTTTCAAATGCCCACTGGGTGCCACAATGCCTTTATAGTTATTTTGCGTCTTGAAAGCTGTTCTAGCAACTCTGAGCACTGTGAGATAATCCAGAGTACAGTACACAAAAAAATGGGGGATACTGGAAAATTAATAAAGAACTAAAATTTCCTCCTTGGCCCCACTGTAGGTACTTTCAGGTTCCCTTTGGGTTTAAGTCTCTCAGACTGAGGAGTTTTGTTTCTTAGCATGACCATGACATAGATCTAAGAAAATACTGCTGTTCTTTCTTTCCCATTTTCATGAGAAGGGTTAATCTAAAATGTCCTATCATTACTGGAGTACATGGAATGTATGTATCAGGTCTTTTATCTGCTTAGGCACAGGATTGGGGAGGTGCTGACACCTAGGAAAAAAATTTGGTGAACTTGTGGGTTGTACTACCTGAATTCAGTGATACTGATGTGCTAAACATTCCTTGTGGTGTGCAAGTTGTCACTCCAGCAAGTGTGTCAGAATAAGACTTGCTATTATCTTTTGAACATGTTTTTTTCTCCTTAAAAAAAAAAAGTGACAAGTGGGAAATTCAATGTCACTTATTTTGTTGTTTTTGTATTTGGGGAGAGAAAATAAAAGGGAGGGAGACTTGTGTGTTTTACTGAAGGAAGTGCTGGAGGGCTTTTGCTAGTCCCTTTAGTGCATCTCATCTCTTGCACTTGCTTCACTGAATACAGTCCCTTTGTAGCTCATTTTTTCAGCTGCTTCAATGAGTACACACATCATATTTCATCTCCTATGGCTGCTTCACTGACTTCCCTTAGTGTGTCTCTGCTGTTAATCTTCCATCCTGCTCTGCCCACCCCCATCAACTCAGTAATGTACAGAGGAAGAGATTCTCGCAGTTATCAGTGACACTTCTTCAGTGAAATATGTAATATTTGCACTTGTTTAACTATTATTTCTTTTCTTCTTTTATATTAAAGGCAAATATAGGTGTTTTTTTCGACTGTCCAGTTGAGCACCCTACCCATTCAACTTAAATTGCCCCTCCTCCCCACCTCTGGTGGAAAGTCAGGAAAACTTAAAATTAGAAATACTTAGACTGGAGGCTAAACATTTTGTATCTTTTCAAAAAGTTTCTTATGGGAATACATACAATGAAAAGAGCAATTACATGCACAGCATGTCAAGTAACTACTTTTATGCATGTAGACAGTTGAGATAGTACTTGAAATAATTCTGGTAGGAAATGGTAAATAATTCTGGTAGTAAATGATGTTCAGGAATTTGGGTAATCATTCAAAGTTGTCTCTTTACTGTAAAGAAAGAACTGGTTTGTTTTTCAAGATAGTTTTAATATTGTCTGGTATAGTAAAATGCATTTGTTAATAGTGCTGATTACAGATAAGGGAATACTTCAATTACATTTCAATGAATGTCTGCTTTGACTTTGTTTTATGCTTTTCATGTTCACAAATTTTCCTTGCACAAGTCCTTGAAAAAATATGGAATATAATTTAAAAATAAATCTCAAAAAAAAAATTTCTAGATGGAAACTCATTAGATGTTCACACTGAAAACCTCTACATGGAGGGAACAAGAACAACCTGACCATCAAAATAGTATATTTTTCACATTTTAAACATAGCAAAATGAATAAAAATATCTGAAAAAATAACTCTATAAAAATTGTTTTGTAAGTTTGGTAAAAATTAAATGTAAGAGGATTTAAAGAGATTCACAAGCAGAGTCAGAAGTCATCAAAACATTTAAGGAATTAATCACTTGGCTTTGTTTCTGATTATGATACAAATGTAATGGTTTTTATCCAACTAAAATATGTTTGAAGAAGTTATTGACTGAAGTCATGCACTAGGAATATTATTTTAGCTACTTATATTTATAAATTTACATGTGCTTTGTATTTTAGTGGTGTGAAATATTAAACTTGATGTGTTGTTC
This sequence comes from Neopelma chrysocephalum, assembly GCF_003984885.1. NCBI lineage: Eukaryota > Metazoa > Chordata > Aves > Passeriformes > Pipridae > Neopelma > Neopelma chrysocephalum. The sequence goes on along the minus strand of NW_020897729.1, from coordinate 4,543,168 downwards.
TGTTGTTTGCCAGACTTGTAGTGAAAATAATTTTACTGTATAGAGATCCTGCTTTCCTATCCTGTTGCATTTGAGATTTCTAAATTCTCATTTATTTGTGAAAACAATTCCACAAAACTAGAATTCACTCCTAGATTTTAGGGCCTTAGGTTAAATCTTAAACTCCCACCACATTCACCAAGGTGAATGTTGATGTCCCTTGTGAAATGTGTTGAATTTGGTTCTGATTCTGTTGATAATTGGATATTTGGCAAAACTATGGTGGGAAACAGAGAACCAAAAGGATTAATAGCACCAATCCCTCAGGGTTTGTATAAAATTTGTCACAGTAAAAATTATCAGTCCCTTAAAGTATGTTAAAGTTTTAAGTACTCTAGAACTGTTGTGTGATGCCTTTCTATGTACATAAGCTATTGTTTAAGACTTATTTACCTCTATATTTTCACTGCAAGGAGACCTGTATTTTCTTCAGAGGATTTTCAGACAGAAGTAATTTCTTTGAATTAGTTGCAACGATGATTTTGAGAAGCAGATTATTTATAGAGCCAACACGTTGACACACTGTCAACCATTAAAAAAAAAGACTAATAAGGTTAATTGTCATATGAACCCTCCTCTGTAGTCTGCAATCTGTAGGCTTTGATTGTTTCTCTGGGGGAAACTCTGCCCAGATGGCATTTTCCTCAAGGCCCTGACCCACAAGAGGCCTGTGGAGATGGAGAACAAGGTGCATCTCCACAGACTAATTAATTTACTATTATAGCACCTGTTCCAGAATAGATAGGGCTGGAAAGGAAAACAGTCCCTGGGCACAGTGGTAGGCTCACTGGTAAATGGATTTGAGCTGATTATATTAAGCTGATGCTTTGATCATCTAAAGGCGTTAAAATGGAAATATGTTTTTGCTGGCTGTTGGCCTCCATGTGAGTGCAGTTTGTATTATAAGTGAGCAGTAAGGAAAAAGCTGTTTTGGACTCAAGCAAATAGCTTTTTAAAAGTGCACAAGAAAAGTGCACTCCCCTGCATTTCAATTTCAGGAATATTAACACATAGAATCATTTGAACTTGAAGCATTTCCTCAGATATTTCAGTAATTGCTCATATTTGAAGTCATCAATATGAAGCCCTAGAAGCCCACCCATTTTCTGTCATCTATAGGGTGTCAATACATATTATTGCCCTTCATTAAAACATGTTTTAGGTCTTTAAGGAAAGGAATTATATTTGAAGGAAATAGAAGTAACCTCTTCAGTAAAATCTTGGCAAACTGTGCAATTAAACACTGATCAAATGGTAACAGGCGATGGCAAATCCTTGTGTAAACATTGCTGGGTAGTAAGTGGATTTACAATGTGTTAATCTGTACTCACTTTCACTTTATTGCCATTTGGATTCCCAGAAGGATTAGCTGTAATTTTATTGGCCCTATGAGGCTATATTGCCATTTCCCTTTTCAAATCAACTCAGTGATTTTTTTTTTTTCATTTTATTTATTTAACAAGCATGGATCCTATAAGCTGTAGGGCAAAATTAATTGACCCTTGCCACTATAAGGTTAAAAGTGTGTGTAATTAAGGCTCTGGTAAATAAAGCTTTTTTTAAAGCAGCAGCAAAATTACAACAAGCTCTACGTCAGAACTAACCAGCATGTACAGTATGAATGCACAAAGCAAAAGTTTTCTCTCCATCAAAACTATAGAAATGTTTTCAAATGCATACATTATTTTAAAGGAACTTTACAAGATGATTGTATCATCAATAAATTTATCTATGTTATCATAAAAATGATAACTTTTTTAAGCAACCCTCTGGCTAAGGAGCAATACATAAACAGGATTCGAGATTCTTGCATGATTCTTTTGACAACAACACTCCAAGGGCACTCCAACCCTTATGGATTAATAAGATTCAGTGCAACTTGTGCTGTGAAGGTGCTTTAAGAAAAGTTGTCTCCTAAGGCAGATCACATTGTTTGTAACAAATAACAGAATGAAAAGGGAGAATCAGAAAATAATAATAAAAATATGTAGATAGGTAAAATTGCCTTGAGAATCAGTAGAGTAAAATACAGCAAGAGAACAATTTAACACCTTCCAGGGAGAAGGATCTTGTGTCAACCACTTTGGTGCAGTGGGATAAGGAGATGGCTTTCAAAAGGGAGTGGAGTCTGGGTTGGTGGGTGGAACTGCTTCAGAACAGGTCAGGCTGATTTCCAGTGGCAGCACATTGCTCAGGGCACAGTTCACTTTCTAGTTCGTGCTGGGGCTCTGCATTTTGAGGTTAAATTCTGCACTGAACTGTGGTAAATGACAGGCTGCACAAGGTAAACACCAAACATAAAGGTTGGTACCGATCGTTAATTAAAACTGAAGGCCAAAATTTGGGGCTGTTAGTCTTAGCACTTCCTTTGTCGGACTTAATGTTTGCAATTATGATACTTGACTCAATATCAAAGCTTCTTTGACTTTGAGGGGGGAAAAAGCCTATGTTTTGCAAGATGATAGGGTAATTGAAAAATTAGCTTAAAGGCCTTTTTTTTCAGTGGTGAGATATTATTAGTAACTTCTTTCTAAAACAAACAAAAAGAACCAAATCCCAAATTAGTTGCATTTTGAACCATATATTCTGTCCCAAGGTGTATTTTCCTCCTAATTTTTTTTTTCTGGTTAAAGATGACTATCTGAAGATCTGCAAGCACCTTTGTATAAATATTTGTTCTGAAGATAGATAGCAGCCCATTTTTCTTAAAATTGAGCAATTCTGAAAGAAAAAAGATAAAATATTTCCAGCGAGTCATCACTTAGTTGGCTACAGAGGAGATTATAAAATCTGGACTCTAAATTGGGTGCTCTAAACTCAAACTGGACTGTCCTGCAAATGGGAACCAAGGCTAAATACTGGGAAACTGATCAAGCTTAGGACAGGTCATGAGAGTCAAAGAAGGTTAGAGTATGGAAAATAAAGGGTAGAACAGATTAATTTAGAATGAAGGATAGTGTACAGTAAGATTTTCGTCAAGTAAGATTAAAGCTATTTCCCATATACTTTCATTTTGCCATACTTTTTTGCAACTTTGAGCAACAAGGTACTACAAGAGAACAATTGTATTAACTTAAAGTTATTAAAATACCTAATTACTGTGCAGAGAAAGAATCTGTTAAGTTTGGATACTGATTTTTGATTTAAAATTGCTCCCAAAGGCCACTGAAATGGCTGGAACTCTCAGAACTTGGACAATAAAACTGCTTTGTGTACCTGTTAATATGGTTAACTCTGTAAGATGGAACTCTAGCAAATGCATGGATTTGTATACTCATCACTTTCCACTAACCTGTTCCTCCCAAGCTTCCCTGTCCCCCCCTTTTTTTTTTTACTTCCCTCCTTCCTCAATTTTTAAATCTTCTTTTAAAATACATTGCATCTCAGAAGAAGAGTAGTGGCTCTTCTTCTGTTTCATGAGATACTCTAAGGAGGGTGATCCATACTTACTTTCCCTTTGCTGCAGATGGCTTCCAAGTCCAATTTCATTTCAATTTTTGACATTTTGTTTCTGCTGGTGGCTGTTGCCTCATTTCCTCTCTTTACTGATCAGCAGTGTCTTCTCAGCAACTCCTCAACAGGCAGAGGAGGAGGAGGAATGTCCCTGTCAGTGCAAAGCATTTGTGCTACACTTCTGGGCTCCTAAAAATAGCAGGAGATTGAGCTGCTTTTTTAAACCTCAGAAGTAGGCTCTTGAGATCATCAGTCATCCAAAGAAACAGGGAGATTTTATCAAATACATGAAGCTTGGAACAAGCCACTTGAGAGACTGCCAAAACATTAAACCATAGCAAAACTAGAAATAGGCACAAACTCCAGACTGGAGGCTTTCCTCTGTTACGATGAAAATTATTTACAAAAAATTTGAAGTTCCTGTTTTCACAAAGAGAAGGAGTTTTTTAATCTAAAGTCTGCATAGCTAAAAGTATACCTAGAAAAAACAATTTGGAAAAGGGTAAACAAACAAAATGAAAGGAATGCCAAAGGCGGAATGACTATGAGAGACTCGGCAAATAAAGAAACATCTGGTGAACGTAAGGCATCTGTTTGTAGGCTGGGTTTTTCCAAGCCACTTATTAACTGGTGCAGTTGTGAAATTAGCAGGTATTAGGTTGTTAGTGCCTTATTTTTTGATTCTGCTTACATCATTTGATTAAAACAAGAAGTGGCAGGTGACTGAGAGCAGAGCACTTGTTATGAAGATTTCCAGTGGATTGTTTTAAAGGTGGTGGAGCAAAATGTCAGTTAAATTTACTCAGAACTTTCTGTGATGTTTGTAGCCTTTTGTGCCATTATGTACAAAGCAAGAAGGTACTTTTGAAACTACCCAATAATATACTTAAATAGCATTTTTCATTTCATGTGGTGTGAAGCACTTAGTAGAGAAGCAGCAATTTTTCTGAAAGCGATGATGAACTAGGAAGGTGGGCATGTGGAAGACGTTAACCTACCAGGATTTTTTCAAAGAAACCTGGCTGATGTTTGTTTTCAGTTACATGAACACTGAGCAAAAATAATGCAGAGGAACAGCATTTCTAACCACTGCATCTCTTCATCTGGGAGACTTAGTGTCTGTGTGTGTATTAATTTTAAATGGGTGACTCTCAGTCACCTCAGTCATAAGCAGAGATGGAAATATTTTAATGTTCAAATTGATCAGTATAAGACCTGCTTATTTTGTAAATCAGAAACTGTTTGCTGGATAGTATAAGGCCATGCTCTTCTTTTTATCACAGTATTAGAAATTGATATTTGGGAGGCTGTTTGCAGTTTTCTATTAACATAAATGTACTGATTAGCAAAATCTATTAAAAATGGGTTGATATTCATCCAGTATTGTATTCCATGCACACTTTGAAATGCACAACACTGGCATTGTTTGTTAGTTTGGCTTTTTTCTGATTTATGTGCCAGATGAGTAGCAGTATAACAACGTACTATAACTGGTTTGATGTTTATTGCACAATTACCATCATTGCACTTACTTTCTGCTGATTAAAAACACTACTCAAACTTTTTTTAAAAACAGGAATTTTGTTGGGTTTTTTAAATATATGAACTTAATGCTGTCCAAGGGCCAGCTTATTTGAAGACTGGGATTGGTGCTCAGAAACAGAAGTGGCCACCAAGCAGAGACTGTGTGGATTACCAGCCCAACAACCTTGTTAAGATAAGGACAATATCCCTCTTTTATCTGGTTACCAGTGGAGTTCAGGTTGCTGGCTGTCAATGTTCGTTGCTACCCTGTGGATTAAAAAACTAACTTTTCCCCAAAGAGCTTTGGATGCTGGTGTGAAAAGCTGAAAAATTATGGGAAAGCTACTTAGAAATGTATTTGTGTCAATATTAGAATGGAAGAAGAATGGACATCTCTGCAGCAGTGAAGGAAAACTAATCAGACAGTACTGAGGAGCAGGTGAATAGGGGAGAAGTTTGATGCTCCCATTTAAAGTGATGGCATTTTCTGGGTGAAGGTGGAAGCAAATATGCTACCTGTGAAACGTTACCACTTAGAAGTTTATTTATTAAGTAGGAATAAATTGTTGGCATCTTTCCAGTTCTACTTGGTGAGAACTGTGTAAAAGTGTATTTCATTCCTGGAAACAGAGAGAACCAAGACAGTTGAGTTTTGTCCAGTTCTATTAATACTATAGCGAGTGTCAAACAAAAAATATCTTCTGAGAAGTGTGAGCTATGGGAACTACATTAATCCCCTGAACTGGAACTGTAGAGGCTTAGAAAGCTTAAATCAAGGGCATCCAAATTTTGCTCAGCTGAGGGTTGTGTTGGCATCTTGTCTAGAGCTTGAGGGTTGAATCTCATTGATTATTACCAAGACCTCCTCTTTAATGTGGAACTGCAGCTAATGGAGATAAGTTCAAAATTGGAGAGTAAAACATTCCTGGTACCTGCACTAGAGTTTGGGGTTTTTTATATTACCATAATTATGTATACAATAGAAAGCACTGTTACTCTTTTTTTAACCCTCAATAGTTTCATGTTCACTGATTTCATATATACTATACATACCTATTTCAGGACATACTGGCTTGAAATGTGACATTCAAGCTGGTTTCTTTTGTCTAGTGTGTCAACCACAGTAAGAACGTCTCTATACAAAAATGAGGTGATTTGACCCAACCTGTGCCTGTCATTTCACTTACAGAACCTGCTTCAAATTGTGAAGATCTGGTTTCTAGTGGCCAACTCTGACAATGTGCAAAGTATCATATAGCAAGTAACCAAGAACAAATTAACAGAAAAAATTGCTTTAATTTTAGGCATTGCTTTTAGTGAGTTTTTTTTTCCTTCTTGTTGGACACTTTTAACAGTAATATCACACAAGGTCATCTCACATTGCCATATACTAGTGCATGTATTGAACTCCACTCCAGAACTTCTGTATTGAACCTGAGATTTCACAAATAAATGTTCATTTAAACAGAAAAATAATTTTCTTCCTGGTTCTTTTCATAAGGTACTTTTCCTGCCATTCTATGTTCATCTCCTGAGATCTATAAAACCATGATTTGAACAATGCTTGAAGTGTTCTATATTCAAATAAGAACAGCTGAAGTAGCAGATTCAGACTGTAGGACAATAGGAAGAGGGTTTCTGTTTCCTATCTCTCATATCATCATCTCTAGCACAAGTTTTCAAAAACCTTGCTAAGGGTAGGTATGAATTTGTAACTACAAAGCTTTTAGAGCTTTTGGTAATTTGTTTTGGTTTCGTGCACGCATTTCACTTGTGGTACGTGTACCAGTGTACATCATACCTCAGAACACACCTCTTGAACACACTATTACTTACAACAACAATTTGGATTCTTCAGGGTTCCAAGAACAATTTTACTGCAATGGTCAAATATTAGAACACCTGTATATATTTGATGAATCTATCACTCTATTTCTTGCATTTGTTATTGATTATTTTCAGTGATACAACATTTTTGGTTTATCTTTTACGTTAAATGAAAAATACCTTTACAATGAATGTAACACTGAGGCTTAGAGGATAAATAGATGGGGCAATAGAGAGATGTTCATTGAAGTAATCCCACAGACAATAAGTTTTTACTTCTACAAGATTTTCCTCTTTAATGTTGGTAGGTGTAAAGCAAAGGAGTTGCATATCAAATAGTCATGTAAGATAAAGGTTTCATTTGAATGGAATGTGGGGGAAACATGTATTTTATTTCAAATAGAAGTTGCTTTATGTGCAGGTGGATTGCAGAAGGGTTCCCTCTTCTGAAGCCCATCTGGGAAGTTAGTTTAGCTCCATTGATGTTGAAGACTCTTTCTTTCATCACAACCACATGCCAAGACAATAAGTAATTGAACTGCATGTTTTGCCTTTTTAAAAAGGTGTAATCTCCTTCTGAAGTGCAGAGAGATGTTTTGCAGGATTTTTCTAATTTATCTGTCATTGCACCATGCGGGTGAGGTTTCAAGCCTAGGCTGCAGAATCTCTTTATCATCTCCTTTTGACGAACACCTGTTTCTGATGTACAAATGTGTATCTGCTGAGATGCAAAATTGAAATAATTTTAACAGTATAAGAATAATTAGGAATCTTTTTTAAAGGTCCACCTGTTCAAAATAGTTTTGTTTATTTCTACATTACATATAAGCACACATGTTTAGCAATTATGATTCCATAGGCATTATTTTTTTGTAATATTTTAACCTAAAAATGAAATTATTTGTAATTCCAAAGAAACCAGAAGTTAGATTCCAAATTTTACATCCTCTAACAGCTATTAAAAGAATAAATACTATCTTTTACAATAATAGGTGTCTGTTCTATATTTTAAATTTTAGAATGTGAAAACAGATATGAGCGTAACCTTTTCCAGTTCTTTGAGCTAGAGCCATTTTATTTATAAGATCAATATGTATCTATTCCATAAATGTTCTGCATAAAAAGGTGAATAGTATAGAGTTTTGGAATTATTTGATAAACATATCTATACATGGTCTACCTTTAAAACTGAACATTTAGCTGTAACATTTAAATATATTAGATTTTAAATATGAATCATTCATTTATTAATATATTTTATAGCTTAAAATGTAAATAACCAAATATTTTGATAATAAATTGAATCAGAAGTTCCAATAATTTGCTCCTTCTAATTTTTTGTGCTGTTTATTTGAGAACAATTGAACAAATCTTAAAATTGGAATTTCAAATAAAAAAATTTGTATTCATATATGATTGTGGAAATACACTCCTTAGTTCTTAAGTTATGTCACTTTATTGTAGACTTATATCCCTTCACCAGTGGGAGACATTTTGAAGTCTGGTTAAAGACTGTTGTTAAGTGATTTATCAACATCAAGATGGAGTGAACATTTACAATTACAATGTAATTCTTAAAGTCTGTTACCTGCAACTATAATAGGTTTATATTTTCTAATTTAATTTCAAAGTGAGAACTGCAGTATATCTAAAGTAGCTAAGCATAAATTTTTCAATAAATACCCCTTTTAATGTATATGAAGTAAACAAAGTGTGATAAATGTAAGTAAGAGGGGGAATCTCACATATATATGTAGTTTTATCTCACTAGTACTGATTCTAATTTATTGGGGTTATTAGAGAGTAACATTCACAGACAAGTAGGACTTGTTGTTGATTCTTAAATAAATCTCTATATCTTTCATATATTAGTAAAATTACCTAACTCAGTTGAAGACATTTCCTACTAATTTCTACTCCTATCCCAAATACTTTTACTGCTATTTTGAGCTCATGTAACCTTTCATAGAAGGTTATTCCATAGTTTAGCGGAACAATGACATAAAACTCACTATTAACTATAATGAACCCTAAAAATGGTAGTTAGGAATTTAGGTTTTTCAAGTTTCCATTATAGCACCTTGCTTTCATCTGCTTTAAGCTTGCAAAGCTTCAACGATTTAAGAAATATTGCTCAATTAGTTTCTACTCACAGCCTAAGATGTTTTATGGTTTATTTGAAAGTTGAAATAAAATCTCTCCAGCCATTTTGTAGATGGAGGCAACAGACACAAAGAAGTTTTTAACTCTTTACAGTATGGATGAAATTACAATACTAAGAATTGTTTTTCCACTGGGTTATGAAGGAGGAGGCTGAAGCATGGGCACAATCATTTGCAAATGGACACTTTGGCTTAACTCAGGGAAATAAATTTTTTCTTTATTTTTTTGAGGATTAGTATTTTCTGTATCCTAAGATTTTTATAGAACTTTATTAAGTACTTTGAAAGTTAAACCAAATTTCTCCTCAAGTGGAACTCTAAACCCTTTCTTGTTTAGAGACATATTTTTTTGGTCCACGTGTCCTTTAATTTAATCATTTAATTTTTTTTCCTAGGAGCCATGGTTATGAAAAGTTATTCCTGTCAAATTAATGAACCATACTTAATCTGACTACACTTTGCTTCATTCTTGAAATATCTGTCACTTGTGTTGCCGTAGAAAACTGATAGTTACAGGACCAGAGTGAACTTGTGCCATTGGCAAAGGCAATCAAGAGACTTTATGTTATGCAGGCTGGAATAGGTACATTACTGGAGTAAAAAAATGTATTATCTCCATGTTCATACTTTGAACCTCTTCTAGTTGTTTGCTGTGGCACTAGAGCATTGAAATAAGAAATATAGTATGGAGACTGCCCTGGAATAAGTACCAAACTGATAGAGAGAAGTTAAAATTTTAAAAAGGGTAGCAGTTTCAGTGACACTTCAATATTTTTGCAGATTTATCTATTTAAGTGAGTTATTTGCTCATTAAAAAAATTGAAGTATTTTAAAAATGCATATGAAAATACTTATTTTTTATTTGAAGTTGCTGCATTATTTTTTAAATTTGATTGAACACAACTTTAGGAATCTCAAATCTATATACAATCAAATATTAACATTGTTTTTCATGGTATGTAAAAATAGTGGGAAAAAAATATGTTTCCAGAAAGCTGGAAAACAGCTTATTTGTCCAGCTCATGATGCAAGTAATATAGAGTAGATGAAAATTATTGAACTGATGAAAAAAAATTTGGATGCAATTATCATGTTTTACAAAAACACACACAAGAGCAAGGGCCATTTTTTTTTAAATATGCCTATATTCCTTAGTTCGTGCTATTCTACATGTTTAAGCTTTCATTTAAAAATGAATTTCTGGGGTTTTTTTTGCTTTTGTATTGATACAGATGTCACAGTGCAGGCAGACACCCTGTCATGTTGAATTTAGTCTTGCGGAAAGGTGTCTCCAGACAAACAATAACAGCAGCAAAAGTGGGACTGCCATGTTCCTACATCACGTTCTCTACAATGAGCACTTCACAGTCTAGTTGCAACCATTTACAGTCAAACCTAATTAAACACAAGCACGTTTTCCTCTCTACTAAAAGCAAACAACCCTTGTATAATGGTTATATTGTTAACTTTAATAAAAAGCTACAAACTGTGAAGGATGAGATTCTAACAGCGAGGTTAAGTCAGTGATGTATGTACATAGAGTTTGGATTCAGGGTGTTGTTTAACAGTTCTGTTAGAAAACAGAAAAACAATACTTTGATTTTTTTTCTTTTTTTTTTTTTTACACCATTCTCCTGTCTTTTCCCCCTTTTTATGCTTAGGTGACACAATGAATGACATGGTCTTTCCTAGGAAAATTTGACATATTGGTTGAAACAGTATATGTGTGTACCTTAATGTGTGTGCACATACAGAATTTCGTGGAAAGAAGTTGATTATATTGAAACATTGATATTTTCTTTCTGAACATATGAAGAAAAGTTTCAGAAAACTTGGAAGTGGTACATAGCTTCAAAAAACATTTTTTTTTTGGTGGGAACAAGGGCAGTCTTAAACACTTGCATTTAAAAAATTTGTATGGTAAAGGCAAGACATAAATATGATGCAAACTTGATTATTATTATTGAGGAGACTTTGATTTGGTGCTTGTTGATCACAGCCATATATTCATTATTTTGTGAAGCTACACAAAATGAGGGCATGGATGAAGACAATGGTTTCATTGACCACATGATTCGGTCTCAGTCATCTTTGAGATCCAGCTAGCAGTTTAAAATGCCAAGTGAACACGAGCTTAGTTGCTTTTAGGTCCTTCTGTTCAATAATGTGTTGTGTATCTTCATCTCCACTTAGTTCTGATCATCTAGGTAGCATCATTTATCCTTGGGTGCTTAGTCTAGGATGGATTTGCAAGACCATGCTTCCTCCTGGTTTTTTTCTTGATTGTTGAAAATCAGCTCAAATATATTGACATGTGGAGAGATAACCCATCAGGGTTATTTTAGGTGTAGGGGTATCTCTCTTTGCTGTGGTCCTATGTGAAGAAACTTCACACAATACTTTTCTCATTAAAAATTTACAAAAACTGTTCAAATAAGGGAATATTTACATCTAACTGGAGCGTTTCCTTTCTTACATATAGGCTATTTTATATTTTGAACCTGGAATGACTGGGGAAAGTCATCTTCCATTTAAGTGGTGGAATGTATTTTATGATTTGTGTCTTCCCCTTTGTTAATATACCCTTTATTTTTTTACATAAGGACCATGGAAATTCACATTTTTTAACCCTTTTGCTTGCATCTTGTCTTCTAAACCTCTGAACAGCATCACCATCCCATTTTGTTTCTAATTCAGACATATAGCAGAATGTGACACCTCCAGTCACATGTTTTGTTCCAGGTGTGTGAGTAGGTAATTCCCATAAACAGCAACATGACTGCCTGTATTTCTGTATTCATTTCCTTCTCTAATCCTTTCCTCCTGATTGTCATGTCATCAGATGTACCTCTAAAGTCAACACTAGTTTACCAAACCAATTAAGGTAATCTCCACTTTCTAACCCATGTGAAAATGCAAGGCCCAGCTTTACTAACACCTTCTGTTAGGCTATAGATTCTCTAAATATATGTTCTTGGGACAGTTTTAAGAATTGTAAAAATGACCAGAAAGCTCACAATGGCTACTAAAAGCTAAAACTTCATTATCAGAAACCTGAAACCTGTTATATGAATTATTAGTATTTTTATTATATCGGTGTCTGAAGCTCTAGTTATTAGTCCAGACCCTTTTTATTATAACACAAGGTACAAATACAGAAGAAGAAGATAGACCCTGACCTGAAGAACTTATAGTCAAAGTAGAATCAAGAACAGAGAGAGAATGAGGGTGTCAAAAGTCTTTCATTAGAGTGATTGAGAAAAATGATGCATTTGGGGAGGTGTCAAAGGGGAGGCATTAAGAGATATTAGAGATACCAGTTGGAGTTAGAAGAATGGTTTAAAGTAGGGAGAAAAAGGCAACCTTGAACTTATTTCTGAGAAAAGCTTTTATAGTAAACCTTTGAGTACTATGAAATTCAGTGGACACTAAGTCTATGCAGTTGAACTAAGGACACTGTCTTTCAAAGGAGTCATCTGCTCATTATTCTCTGCTGAGTTGTTTTTGAGAAGACAGAGATTTCAGAGTAGATAAAACTTTTCATTTTCTCACTGCCATAGCAAAATATGAATATATATTTATAAATAAAAATATTTCTGTGCTTTCAGATATCTCAGATATTCTGTTCAGAATTTTATACATGCCATAGATACCCTATGCAAATGCTGGTGAATCCTGATTTTGTAGTTCTTATATTGATTCATGCAAGACACTTGCAGTGCATCATTTGTAACCTTGTGGGTTTTGGTGCTTTTGATGGCACTGAAGAGGTGTTCAAGTGAAAAGGGATAGATCCTGTCAGCTGATGATTGAAAAGAGCCTAATTGCTTTCTTGAGTTATAAAATTCACATCCATCAAGAAAACACATATAAATATTAAAAGGAAATCTACTTACTCATAAAGCTTTAGGAAACTTTTATATTTTCCTTTATCATATATTATCAAATATGGTCCTACTGTCAGTTACCTTGCAGCTTTGCTAATTGTCAAGGGCTTAATGACAGAATAATGGTCAGATGACTGTGTCTGTCATGTGGGATGTTGGAGGTACCTCCAAGTGGCTCTAATAAAATTTTGTGTGCTCCTTCTGATTGTTTCCATCTTGTCTTCTTGTCCAGAAACCATGCCTGGGCTTCTGGAAAGCCACAGAGAACTCATGCTGGACCTCTTATGCTGCTGGTTTCTTACAGTGAACAAGGTTGACAGGGGAAATCATAAAAAAAAAAGAGTATTTTGATAATTGTCTCCTGTTGGTGACCAGAATCTAAGTCAACAAAACATTTTGCCCAAGCACTTTTTATAGGTCTTATTTTTTATAAGCACCTCTGTACATTTGTATTTAACTGATGGCGCTTTTGAACAAGAAGGTTTGTTTCTTTACCTGCTTCTAAGAGAAAAAAAAAGAAAAGGAAAACAAAAATTTAGATATAAATTTCATTTAACCATTTGGTTGCTCAGTGAATCTTTGGCTGTCTTCCACATATAACCTTTTCTCTGGGGACTGAAAGAAGAGGTTGCAATTGGTTTCCCCTATCTGGATTCAAGCAACCCTGTTTCATGGGTCACAGATTTGTTAATCTTGATGTGACAGGTCAAAAGGAACAAAGATCGGGTGTTCAGCCTGGGACTTCAGCAGGTTACCTGTTTTGAACTTTAAAAAAAAAAAGATGAATACTCTAGTAAACTTTATTTCTGCATCGTTTTAAAAAAAGCCATGTAGCAGAGTGGAAAAAGTACAGATGGCTATTGGAGGTTATAGATGGTATGTGACATTGATTTCCCCCCACCCACCCACCCAAACAGAAAATTGGACTCTCACCAAAACTAAATATATTGCTGAAAATATCAGCTTTGCTGAGAAATTGTTAAAAAGCCGTCAGATATTTCCTTCTTCAGTTTTTTCAATTAAAAATTACTTTTTTTTTTTTCCTGGATCATGAGGAAAATAATTTATCCAGGACTGCCTATACTTGCATGTTCTTTAATAGTGGGAAACGATGGGCTGAAGAGAGAGGCAGAATAAGACAGTAGTTCATGCTGTGAAAGGCAATTAGGGAGAAACCTGTGTCAGATGCATAATCAGTTACTGAGAGAGGTGAAAGGCCGGGAGGTCTCCAGCAGAGAGGCCACCAGTGGTATGATGTGTGAGGGGGTCCAAAAAGAAGTCCCCCTTGCACAGAGACAGGTTACATGGCTTTAAAAATCTATCACAGATGAAGATATGCTGAAGAAATGAGCTTTTGTAAAAGAAAAGAGGAAATGAAGGTGCAGAAAAAACACCTTAAATATGATCCACTTTCTGCAGTGGAATGACAAGGGGGCATTCCCAGCATCTGGCAGCTCCAGTCAACCAGGCCCGGAGTCTTTGGTTTTGTAAGTCAGGAGAAAGTGAGGGTAGGCTCAGCCAGTCCAGTGCCTGCAAATGCACAGAGAAAAGAAGGTGATGTGACAGACTGTACTGATTTGAATCCAGTGAATACCATCTTGTTTCCAAACCAAACCATCTGTTACTTGGGCATTGATAATGGAAGATCCTGACTTAAGACTGAGTACTTACTAAGTAAAATTTGGAGGCTTGGCTCTGTATTAGCAGGAAAATATAATAAAGCAGGGAATTGCTTAGTTTGATCTAATTTCTGATACAGTCAGTGCAGTATGTATTAAGTCTTAGCAGGATCAAAAAGCATTTTATAACTGAGGCTGTACAAGAATTTTCCTACTACGAAAACTTGCTTGACTGAACAAGTTAAGATTATGCAGTATGTGAGTTCCTATCTGTAATATACTGACAGGTATCTTTATTATTGGAACAGGCTAAATGTTTTCTACGAGTTAAAAGTATGAAAACTACCCAGATTTCTGGTAAATACTGTCAGAAAATAATTACACATCACATTGTGTGGTACAGTAGTTAAACACTTCTGTTTGCTGGGATCATATCCAGTGATTTGAAAGATTACATCTAATTTTTAAAACTTTCTAGAATGACATATGTGGATCCAAATGTTCCTGCTTTGAGATTTCAAGATGGTTTTTGAACTATTTGGTTCCTTTTTTTTTTCCAAGTACCCAGGAGAATTCTGAATTCCTCTTATTCTGGTTGTTTGAACATAGATAAGACAAACCACTCCAACCATGTATGTAACATTTTCTTTCTTACTTCTATTGCATTAAAATAGTGAGTCAAATTACAGAATCTATATCTGAACATCTCCAATGCTGAAATGAGGACCTGGGACTACTTGAATTGTCATTGGGATTCCTCCTGGCTTTTTGGGCATCCCTAAGTTGCACGTATCATGTTGGTTAGAGCACATGATCTACTTCTGAGTGAACTTTCTGGAATCCCAGAATAATTTGGGCTATTACACCCCTGTGCTTAGAATAGTGTATCTTTTGGGTGCTACTGAGACTTAAATAATAACAATACTGATATTTTGCAGCCTAAGTAGCTTGAACTCATCTTGAAATGAAAGCTGAAACAAGGTCAGAAAGATCCAAAGACGCAGTAGGATATGGCAGATTTTGGTCATAGTATTGTGGGAAATGGTTCCAGTTTAAACAAAACAAAGCAAAACAAATCCTCTAAAGCTAGAGAAATAATCATTAACTCTTTTGTGATACGGGATTTCTTTGGTTCAGAAGATATCTTCTTCTATTTTTCCCACCTTAGGGTTTCAAGAGGGCAGAAATACACATGGTACTTGCTCTGCCACCTTAAACTTTGACTGAGGGAGGCAAGGGAAATGCTTAGAGCAGAGTCATGGGAGGGCAAGGTTTTAAATAAAAATTGCATTGCAACACAATGCAACTCTTCAGGAGTATGTATCCTGTACAATACAATCCCTGTCCCTGAAATCTTCAAGGTGGCCTCCCACTTGTGTTGGAAAAAAGTCTTTGGGAGGGACCACCCGGCTAGGAACTGGAGCTCTAAGTGTTGCCTTGTAGGTCTAGTAGAGTTCAGGAATGTCCCTGTTTAGATTGCTTTGTATTTTTTGTTTTAATTGTTCTCTCAGCTCTGAATGAAAAAATGAACAATAATAGAGCTGTGTGAGATTGAAATATATGAATCCATAATAATTTCCCTCGGCTTTCAGCAAAGCTAAAGAGTAAATATCAAACCGCTCAGAATTAGTGATCTCTAAGTCTTCTGTCTCTTCTGACCCTTTTTAATTCTAGTCATACATTGTAGGTGCCACATTGCTACAAAGCAGCATTTAAAGTGATCTGAGAGCTATTGTGGTGTTTTTGGGCCATCAACTTGAGAGAGCTACTTTTAGGCCAGCAATTGTTCATTCCCCCTTTCTGTCTCCTAATTTGCTTTCATTTTTGCACATATTTTGATGTCTTTTGTACAGTAGGTTTGTTCAAGGTTTATAGTGAGTTATCTTCTTTGCTGTCATTATTTCAAACAAATAAAAATTAAGAACACAACACTAAACAAAAATAAACCAATTCCATTGTGAAAGTAACCTAGGAAAACTTGTTTTGCTGGTTCTGGTTACAACAAAAAATATTATTTTAATCCCATTAATGAAAAATCTATTATAGTGCTTTATGGTAATTTTTGTGGGGATAAGTTAAAAACAACAGTGAACGACTTAAGTCACACTAATGACAGACTTCCTGTTGTAGTTTATGGCTTTTTCTGAACAAACAGTCTAGTAGCAAACATGCCTGTTGAAATCCAAGCTCTCTTCTGAAAATGTGTTAGTGTTGGCATCTCCTCAGTTTAAATACTATGGATTCTGCTCTACTTTCTGCATTTCAAGAAAGTCAGATTCTCTTCCCCCCGCCTTCAATGCAGTCTCTTTAATTTTTTTCAAATAATATTGCAGTACTTCGGTACTCATTTTAAAGATGGATTTTTTTTTTCTCATAAGGAACAACATTGTGGGGTAAAAAAACCCGCTGGATGTGATTTCAAAAAATGTCAAAATATGTCAAACGCAGAAACCACTCAAGGGTTTCATTAACTGAAGCTTTGGTGATAAGTGTCATCTTGTCAGAGACCCACCCATCTCTCCCAATACATTACCAAATGTACTAATTTCCTTGCTGAGCTTGATGTTTATTGTATAGCTGAAATTGAAAATGGTCGGTAATGGAGTGAGCTTCAATCCAAGACCAATTCTGAATCTAAATTACTTGCTTCATTCAATAGCATTGACAGAGGAGAGCTTTGTGCACCTTGTACCTAATCAACCCTTACTGTGACCCTAAATTCAGCAGTCTTCAGAGATTAATAATAAAATCCTCAGTTCAAACAAGTATTTGCCCTGAACAAGTTGCCCATTTCTTATGCTGAAAATGAAAGAATGTGACATTTTTTAAAGCTCTGCATGTTGTGGACCATCACTAATTTTTGATCTTTGGCCTAAGGAGGCAGATTTCTGAATAGAAATCCCATGTAGAGCTGAGGTATGTGTTCTTAAAGAAAACATCTTTTTTGAAGGAATTATTTTAATTTTATTCTGTTTAAAAGTAGAAATTAAATAACATCTATTTACATGTGTGAAATAAATGCCAGAGTGTATTTTTGTCCAAGGCCAAGTCTACTTCTGTGGACAAATAATTAGAAGTAATACATTAAGAAAAGGATAAATAATTTAATGATATTCCTTTTATAGATTATAAACCCTTCTCAAGCTAGTGATTTACCCAGATTCAAAATTTTTCACCAGGTTACAAAAGCGTGAGAGCTGTTGTATCTTGGACTTTGCTTTATCTATCCAAAAGATCGTGCAAGTCATTGTACAGAGTACTTGGTTGCTAATTTGGAATCTGAATCTAAGTATTTTGAGACAAAAGGGGAAAGTTGGCTCTACTGAAATAACAGGAAAAAGTCCTAACCGGAAAAGGAAAACAATGATCCAAACTGATGGGGCAGAATGAAATTTCCTTTTGTTTAACAACATCCAATTTCAGTGCAGGAGACCATGACATGGTCTTTAGTAGCTGGAAAATGCAGGCGGCAGGCAGCTTAGGAAGCAGAGTTTTCTGCCTGCTTTAGCTGAAATTTGAGAGTATGACGAAAGAGGCAGCCAGGTGATGTGGCAGCACAGTTAACACGCTGCTTTCCTTCAGCAGAGGGCAGGAGTGAGGTGTGTGACATAATCATTAGTATTGGTCTACTAAGTCGATAGGGAAAAAAAAGTGAAATTGGAGAGTTTAACTGCTCCATGTATAACTACTGGCTTGCAGCAACTGGTGAATTTGTCAGTGAAGCTGTAGAGAAGGACATTGTTCAGCCTATATTTTGCTGAGTCTTTTGTTTTTCCCAGCATGTGTTTTCCACCCTTTGGTTTGTTTGTGGCCCTTGGCCACGATGTCTGTCCCACAGTCAAAGGCCCCTGCCCATCTCTCTTGGGGTGGTTGGTTGGAGTGGAGCAGCTGAGTTATGGTGCACAGTCCCAATTGCTTTGGAGATCAGAAAGAGCTTGTTCCAATGAGATCGTGTGTCATGGACCCAGTGAGCCATATTAAATGGATTTTTGCCGTAAAACCAAAGTAGTAATAATATATTGTAACTGAAGGTGGTTAGCGTGGTTGGGATGCACTAAAATTCTTTCACACTTGAGCTAAAGATAAGGAATTCTGTAAATGTTTTGGGTAAGCAACAGTATGTGCTGACAGAAGTTCCTCGGTGTCTTGAATCATACTTTTGAATATGAATCTTATCAAGACTTTGGAAAAAGTCACAGACTTTTGTTTCCCAACTTCCACATCATTACATATTGAGGGGGGAGATTTGGTTATGCTGGGTTGAAAACACCCCTGACTTGTTATCTAGAAACCCAGGGATGGATTGATTTGACTAAACACTCCCCTGTGCTCTTGTAATTTGCATTCACGCTTTTGGACCCTATTTCTTTATATTGATATAGGCTGGATTTAAATCTGCCATCATAGTTACATCACTGTTAGCCCTAATGCAAACAAGGGGAAGTTCAGTAACCTAAACTCTCTGTCAATGCCAATGGTGCAGCACCCAGAGGTGCAGCCTGACAGTGAGTTGCTTCCATCCATATAGAGGGGCTGCAGAATACTATTGAATCAGAATCACTACTTGACAATGCTTATGGCAGTGTCTTTCTTGCACTTGAGTAAGTAGAAGATGATAGAAAAATAGACAAAATTCACTACCTGCTGAGAATCTCAGGTTATGGGGAAATTTTTAAGACCATCTTGCATACTCGTTCCAATAAAGAGAAGAGGTAGGTAACACCAAGTGTGGAAAGAAATATGCCTGCTTATCATTCATTCATCTCCTCTGTAAAATAGGAACTTGCTTCCTGCATAGAATTAAACAATTCTTTCCTGCTTATAATAGAATTTTAGTGGGAGTGAATGGTAGCTATAAAATTCTGAATAATTGTGTTAAGAATCAAGTATGGCATTCTTTTCTCTTGTACTGCTCTTCACTGTATCTCAAAACTTTAGCCTCAATATTATGCCTGTAGTTCATTGAAATAATTTATGATAAAAGCTAACAGATTACTTGCACTGAAAATAATTAATGGCATGGTCTCATATTCTTTCTTATATATTGCTCCCATGCTGGAGCACTAATAATCTTGAGTAATTCCTGAGAAAGCATCAAGTCTTGCAGCATTTCTGCTCAGACTTATGTGCATGACCCAAACAGTTATTGGTTTAGGGCACTAGGCTGCACTTATCCTGGATGTTTATTGTCTGAAAGAAGGGCATGTGTAATTATTCTTCCGTCCTAAAACCAGATTCTAATAGAAAACCACGTTCTTTCTATACTTGAAGAGCTATTTGTAGTATATTTAGTGAATTGCTGCTGCATTTCTTTTTGATGAATCTACTGGGCACTTTATACCAATCTGCCTTATCTCATCATGCAATGGAATCCCCTGACCTCTCAGCTTTTTTTCTTTTCCAGGATTATTGTTGCCTCTTTCATTTCCTGCATTCCTTGTGCTCTTTTGAGTGATATTTAGGTAATCCATACCTCAAATCGTTCCCTGTTGTTTATGAGACTGCACCTATAAACTGGTGTAGATCACTGACACGGCTGAACTCATCCTGTAATAAACCTCCCACATATTGTATCTATATTTTAATCAGATATCACTCCTTTCATTAACATCTCAATTAGTACTTTGCTGACCACAACTCAAATATCATGTGATTATTACTTGCTTGTTTAGAACAAATGGCTTTTTCTGGCAAAAGCCCTTTGTTGGCCTGTGGTTAGTGGAAGGTCAGTTGGCTGTGGGCTTTTTTCTCTTATCTAAGACAGATATGACTTGAGGCTTAATTCAGCACCTACCCAGGGCTTTGAGAATTTTTAATTCCAGCTAATCTGTGTAATATGTGTGTGTGTTTGGACACTGATGTCTTTCAGCCTTTTTGTTTATCTTAGCATTAGTTGTAGGGTAAGCTCATAACTCCAGTCAGTTCCTGTAAGAAACTTGTGTGTATGGACATAAATGTACATCCTGTTTTCCAGTGTTACTTGACTGAGGTTCATTTTCTTGTGAGCAGCTCCTTTGTGCTCATTCCTCATCAAAGACAGTATCTTTGAAGGTTTTCCCAGAAGAAGTAAACTTCTCTATCTCAGTTTCTTTTGGAGAAAGTCATTAGAGTTTACATCAGCTTGAAATATGAGCACCTTTGAGCTGGCTCCTAAATATCATTTCCAATGTTACTGCGTCCATTTTTCCTTTTGGATTTTACCAGCTGTTTGATTTCAATCACTCATGAAGTTCATGGGAGAAGATGTTCCTCTTCTTAGCTACCTTAGACTTATGACAAGAGGATCTCTGATGACTGTTGGACATGTCCATGTGAAGTCTAAGCCCTGCAGAATGCATTTTAAGCCTTCTCCTCCCAGGTAAAGGGCTTCATAGATGATTGTTGGCAGGTCTTCCCAAAATGCCTGGCAGTAAAGGAAAAATAGTTGTAAGATCTTTTGGGAGGAGTCTTCAGAACTGTTAATTCTTATACCATTTTCACTGATAACAGTTGATTTTTCAGCCGTGATATGTTAGCAGATAGCCTAAGGACTGATTAAGACAGAGTTAGAAGATTTTGAATCATCTTTTTTTCAGGTACCAGGATTACTTTTCTGTGGGCACTAGCCAGAACTTCCAAACTTTCTACTCTGAGACTGGTCTGACTCTAGGATTTTTTGTGAGATGTATCCTTGTCTTTGGACCAGTTTGCAAAAATATGGATTTATTGAATTGATTGATTCTCACCCCAGTGTATTCATGGGTTCTCTTATGGTGGCATGTAGCCAAAGTATTGGGGCTTGGCTGATATATGGCCAAGGAATTGTCAGATCCTGCTCTACTTGGGAGTGCAGTTACTGTGGATCCTGCTTACTGGTTTAGATCTGCCTTTTCAACAGTTGGCTTGGTTCCTTACAAGAGCCTTAACCTCTTGCATTTCATGGTTTCAGTATTGGATGCTTTTCAGCAACAATCCATGTGTGTTTAGTTCTCTCAGACTAGTCCTACTCAATTGCAGGAGCCAGGCATTATGCATCTGAGTGTACTGGTTGCTTTTCTCCCTTGAAGAATTTTTCCCATTCTTGTGGATTGTTTTCTAGACTTGAAAAATGGAAATTTTTTTCTTCCGTGTTTTAACATATATTTGGAATTAGTTTTCAGCTCTTTCAGTCTTTTACCAAAAGGTGCTGGTTTTTTCCATGCTGCTTCCCTGAGAGTTTTATGGAGCCTGAATGCGATCTTTGGTCCCAGCTAGATCATCCCACCTGTTGTTTAGTGGGAACTCAGGCTTTTTGAGGATTAGAATTTTGCCAGGAAGATGGGTCAGACCCTTAGGGATCTTTCTCCGTATGCACATATTTTCTTAATAGCTCCAGCCTTTCCCAGGTCTCTGAATTCTGTATTACATGTATAAATGTGCCACATATGATACAACTTATATTAGTAGTATCCATTTTCTTGTGCACCGAACTAAAATTTCTCTTCAGTGCAACACTGCATACAGTGAGTGGTGTATTAAAATCTTCCATGGAAGTGTTCTATATATCATTTTAAAGGCTATAAGAGGTGGCAATAACAGAACTAATTTTCGTGATGTCTAATCAGTTAGCAAACCATCACCATGGATTTTGCTGTCCAATAATTGATCATGTCATCAATTACTTGTCTGAGCTGAAGATATAGCTAACTAATAGATGTCACAGTCAATTTTCCAGCATAAAGCTCAACAAAAATGGTTATCAGTTAACACGCATTAGGAAATACAGGCACTGAGCTAGATTCTTCAAACTCCCAACAAACTTAAAGAGACTGAAAAGCTTACATGATTTACTAATGTTTCTTTTCCCTGAATGTTATGGGATTATGGAAAGTAAAAAATGTGTATTTCGGTTAATAACTTCTAAATTTTTTATTTATTTACCTTAATCCTTAACTATGTGGACTGGAGGATTTATCATTTGGTCATTTCAGTTGCGTGTTTCCTGTGTAACTTGAAGATTTCAAGATCTGGGCAATGCTACTGTAGTGGTTGGCAGGTGTGATGGGACTGTATAAAGGATTCAAGGAAACCTGAAATTTAGAAAAAAAAATCCTTATGCTATACCTAAGTATTTGGTGAACCTTGTTTTAATTTATCAGTTGCATATTTTTGTTTTCGTATTTTCAAAGTGAGTTGGTTTTAATTTTTGTAACTTTTATCTATGTTTCAGGTTTTAACTGTTATGTTTTATCCATGCTATGACACCAAAAAGTGAAGTAGAAAAGACTGAACACACAACAAGCATATCTCTTTAAAGTTCTGATTGTCAATGGATGATCTGTGTGCTCCCTGTTGGTTGCAACAATCCTGAGAATTCATGGCTAGTGATCAGTTTGAGTGAATGGTTCGCTTCCAAACTTAAATCTCCCTGCCCGTGTGGTGGTCAGTCTTGATACCAGCAAAATGATGAAGCTGTTGGAAGGGGATGGAGGATGTGGGAAGAGGTAAGAAGTAACAAAACCAGAGCAGAATTTCAACTACACTTGCAAACTAGAGAGAGGTGCTGGGAGGGTTAAAAGTCCACAGAGACCTGCAGAAATTGTGTGTAATCCTGTGCTGGTTTTATTACAGAAGAACTGATGTCTGAATTGTGGTTGGAGCCTGATTATGCTACTGTTGTATGAACACAGATGTCCCCACCCTCAAAGAATTTATACTGTCAGTGGGCTGACGAGTGGGAGAACAGAGGAGGGGATTTGCCAAAATTATACTGGAGTTCAGTAACAGAGCTAGGATAAAATAGGGAAACCCAGTGCAAAGTTTATTCCATAATCAATATGGGTTTACTTGACTGATCAGGTGAATATAATAATTTTAATCATCTGTGCACCTTGGTATGTCCAGGCTCCCTATGACCATTATCAAGAACACCAGACAGATGATGCTGTCAATGTAAAGTGCTGTTGGCTAAAGTTAAAGGTCCATCTTAAAGAGCTGACTGCTTAAATCCCTTAAATTATATCTGTTTTCCCTGCTTCTCATTTTCAGATTATATAAAAATAATTTTATTAGATTCTAGGTTGGGGTTTTTTGGATCTTAGTCTAAAGTAAATTGAGACACAGTTGCATGTCACTCAGTTGCTGGAGGTAATATTATTTACTCTTCCAGGCAGAAAGACACAAAGATGGATTTAAACCTGTGCCTTCAAGTTTTCTTACCTTTTTTCTCTCTGTTGGACCCCTAGTATTGATTGAACATATTTATTTCTGAGGCTTAAAATGAAAATTTTCTGAATAAATAGAAACAGCGGTAACTACATTTTGTGACATTTATGGATATTTACAGCTGTTTAGTTAATAGTGGTATTTACAGGTATTGTCAGACACTTTACTTCCTAAAAAGCCTGAATATTTTAACAAAATATCATAAAATAAAAAGTAACTTGGAATATGTTCTTGTTGGGAGCATGTGTATGCAGTCTTTTGACAATGCTTCAGTGGGGAATAATGCAGATGGAGGAATGAATGTAAGAGTCTGACTTGTAAAGTTCTATTAATGTGGCTCTTAATCTATCACTGAAAATAACTTACAAAATTTGAGGGGTGTTGGATTTTTTTGGTTTTATATCTACCCTTGGTACATTAAAGTGTTAAATCCTCATCAGATATGAATTGACATTGCTGTATTAACATTATAATAACAATGATGACTTAAGAGAAGATCAGTATTTGGATTTTATTTAAGCATTTTTAAGATTTTTAGATTTTAAATTTTAGGTACCATCATGCAGCAGATACCAAACTAAAGGCATTTTTAGGGTGAGTTGAAGGTACATATCTTATAGCCCAGTGTGTAATTCCTCACTTGAGCATTTTCATAGTTGCTCATTCTGCTTCCCCTTGAATTTAGCTGATTACAGCAAAGAATGACAAAGCAGTCTTAACTCTGTTGGGTGGATATTCTGCCCAAGCAGATCTATCCAGTTTGCCACGTGCTCATCACTGTCCTTTCCAGAGAGCACTGCATACATAACATTATATATATGTATTTGTGTGTGTGAATATTGTGTATTCATTTTAGTTGTCTTCATCTGGTACAAAAATCTACTAGGTGACGTTCTAGAAATCATTTTTAAGAATCGTTTTTAGAAATCACTGAGAAGAGTACAAAGACTGGAGAATAAATATTAGAAATCATGAACTGAACTTATCCCTAGCAAAGAATTGGAAGATAATGAAAAGGTGAATGCGTTGTAGCCTCCAAAGCAAAATCCCTCATGCAGAATCACAAGGGTAACCAATGACTGAGAAAAAAGATAAATGAAAGAGAAAATAGATCCTGGAGTAAACAGCTGGGGAAAACTGGAGTCCTTGAAAGCAAATACTTTATTGATTTATCCTGTCTTTTGGTAGTAAAATTTGCCTGGTGTTCCCTGTTGTCTCAGGAACAAGACTGCAAAGATAATCTTAGTTTGTCAGCACTGTGCATGGGATCAGCATGAAGACATGACAAAAATGAAGTGGTACCTTGAAATGAAAATTATTTCTCTTACCCTTTACTACACTGTGCAAAGGCCATGTTAAACTTTTTTTCCAGTCCACATTAAATCCAAATGCTACTTGGATTCCGTTTCAGTACCCCTGATTTTCATACCAGCCTCTTCTCCAGACACAGGTGATCTGTCTGAAGAGTGGGGAGACACTGGCATGTTAAACCCACAAAGGCTGCTGTTAGAGGAAGCTGTTAAACAGCTGGGATGGAGGTAACTTCAACAGGTGTGGCATTACAGCACAGCGAGCTTTGATGCAAGTTGTCTTCCTCTTCCAATGGTGCTCTGGCATCAATAGCATTTCTAAATCTCCTCCAAAAAATTTTGCTGGTGCATCCAATAAAAAAATCTCAGAACATTTCAGAGATTTTATGTCATTTTATTGCCTCTTGAGTTTTACTATACTTTTTTCAAAGGAAGGGACACTTCATACTCACATGTTATGCTGCAAAATCTGCATGTAAAAAGTGTTGTTTTTCTTTGTATATTCATTGCCAAATGTCTGAGAAAAAGTGCTGCAAATAAAATAGCATGAGGGAGGTGAATCAGATGCTTCATATGCAGGGGATATCCAGGAGCTCTACTAACAGGAATTAATCTTTATCAGACATTATTAGAGGAAACCTAAAATATTAAGCTCACAGGAGAGAAAACTGGCTTTTGGTGTTTCATGACCTAATTTAGTCTTACTGAGATTTGAAAATTTTATACTCTTGTCTTATTAGGACCTTTTTTGTAGTCAGAGGTGAGATCCAAACCTCCTACAACTAGAGATATTGATGGGGAATAAGGTTTATGTCCTGAATTTGGTTTTAAATATTCTTCTGTGGAAAGGACTGGTAGAGTAGGACCTATTGAGCATAAGGAGGATGAGTGAGAACTGGCTGACCAGAGATGTGCTGGTTATACTCTCCCAGCCTGACTGTCCATTGCTGGCTCAGCAGAAACATCAGATCTTCATCCAGCCCCTTTACTTAATTCATCTGATAGAATCAATCAGAAAAACTTGTTAATTCAGGAGAAACATAACATATCAGGATAAATCCTGGCAATCTATGCTTGATCAATCTCCAAGTGCTAAATGCTAAATAACTATATAAATTTATAACTGATTTTTACATAAATCAGTGTTCTGGCTGTGATTTCCAGACTTCATTCACATTACACAAAGTAAATTTTCATGGGACCAAGTACTGCAAAACCTTACCTAAGTAAATCAGATCAGAATTTTGAAGGTCAGTTTTCTTATGTGTTTTGCAAATAAAAATTAGGGCACAGTGAAGCTGGTTGGACTATATAGAGGAGAAGTGTAAATTAATATTTCTCTTCTGTTTTAGGATCAAGTCATATTTCGCAGGGCAAAGGGGACTTACATGGTGTGATCTAGACTCATTGAATTTTCTCAAAGTTTTGAATACTGCTCTCACATTCACAAAACACTAGCACATAGTACATCATTCAGCTGCTCAATTTGGCAAAGCAGGACAGTGCTTGCTGATTCAATAGAGCGCCATTGTCAGTTTGCTTAGATGAGAAACTATCATGGAATGCTTTCACATGGATTCTACGTGTTCTCACTCCTATCAATCTTCCCTTCTTCCAGTTCTTAATTTCATTCTTGTACTTGGGTAGGCAGCATGATTTAAATTGATGAGTATCACGTCCCCTATATGTTCTTGCATTCAAAACACCCGGGGATGAAGAGAAGGGCAGAACTCCAAGGCATTGAGGCACAGGCTACTATGGGAAGAAGCCAATGTCAGAGAATCAACTGGCACGGATCCCACAAGTGCTGTTGTGCAGAGTGATTAGTCTTAATTTTATTCTCCAAAAATGGGTCTTGTTAAAGTTCTAAGGTATACTTTATGTAAACTTCTACTACTTTTAGGCTCTACTTTGATTTAACAAATTTTGCTCTGGTGAAGTTGTGGACATTTAGGGGCTCGGGTTCTGTGACACTGTGTGGAATAACTTGTGTTTGTTCAGAGTTGGTTATTATGTTCTGAACAAATTTATATTGAAGATTGATAGGTAGTTACTTGGTTTTTAAAAGTAATATTTCATAGCACTGCAAAGTTGCACAGCAACAAAAGGACTGTATAAAGAATATATTAAAATGCACAATGCATTTAACATGAACATGATAACCTTATTGTTACTGGAGCTACTGATTAATTCTCACATCAGGGAAATATTGATATACAGCTGCCTGTTCATTTTGCTCAGCTATCGTTATACCATACATCAGTCTCCATGCTGAGAGCCTCACAAGGAATTTGGCAGAGGGGGTGAACAATGCAGGTTACAATGCAGCAAGTTAAAAATTATGGGACCTATGTCTTCTCTCTGTGCTAATTTAGACAGTGCCTCCTACAGTATATCAGAATGTCACATTACCCTCTAAAGTTCTATAGTGAAAACAGAAAATCTGAGTGATGGTGTAAGTCCACAGAATGAAAGTGCCTGAAGGCACACCATGGTGCTCCTCCAGTCTTACAACCAATGTGTGCTTGTCCACTGTCTTGAAACAACTTTAACTTGCACTTATTTCATGGTTCAGAAGGGCTCCAATCTATGCCAGGGGGTAAATATTATGGGGGGATGTTGTGGACATGCTCCTTTTTTCAACTCACTTTACACTGCCAACTGGCAAGAGAGAAAATGTGTGATACTAATTAATTCCATCAGCCTTGTACTCCAGGAGAGTGTAGTTATACTGACCTCATACTTCTGGGAATAGATGTGTCTCAGTATAAAACCACAGTGAGTCAGGTGTGTTTCTCAAAGTGGTCACATTCAAAGAGAATCTGTAGAAGTAATAGAGTGTGTGCTAATGCTCATGGCCACCCAAAACAGTGTGCTGTGTTCCCAGTGAGTGAGCTGAACATACTTCTTGCTGGTTTTGAACTCTACTTTTAGTGTATTGTATTGTTGGAAAATCAAGAAATTAATAAAAATCTTAAGTACTGAATCTCTTAATTTTCAGGACAAAATAATACAATTTTTGGAGTAATTGGTTAAGCTTTAGGTTGTAAAACTCTTAAGACTAAATCTTGAGCACATGCAAACTACTACAATACCTTTGACTTCAGTGGAGCTGAGTTAATGTGCCTCAGCTATCAATGTGTTACTAGTGAGTAAATAAATTGTTCCATGTGTAAAATCTATAGACTCTCTTAAAAAAAAAAGCTTTCTGGTTAAATGACCCAAACTAAACCAAAACAAACACCACTCTATGAATGAGAAAGTTGCCTGTTTATTTCTATATATTGTTTCAATAACATTGTCTCAATTGGGAGAAAGAAAAAAAAATCAAAAATAGAAATCCAACAATCATGGTGAATGTAGCATGCATACAGAATATGCATATTTTTAAGTACTGCTTTTGTAAACATTGCTGGTTGGGAATTAATTTTATGCTGCTTAATGCTAGTCTATACTGTTTCATTTCTAACAACAAACTGAATGAGATTTTTATGAGAAAAGGAAGGTTTGCCTAGTTCACATCTTGGCGGTTAGAGTATATAAACAGATATATTTTCTTTTAGTCTAACCTTGTCTGGAAGATATAGGAAAACTAATTTGCCTTATTTACATATGGCACAATCTATCCAGTATTCAAGGGTTTGTCAGAAACAGGAACATTGTGCATTTCCATGGTAACAGATGGCATGCTGACAGTATCTGGCTCGTTGCAGCTTCGTCTAGGCAGGCCAGCAATTAATCAGCCATCTACATGCACAAAATTCTTTGTGAGTGAATGGCACTGCTCCTCTGTAGTGCTGCCTGTGCTTTTACAATTTTTGTATTCCTGCAGGGAGAAGTACTTTTTTGTCTCTTATGCTCATTTTCTGTAGCTTCCAAAAAAAACCCCAGTAAAGAATACGAAAATGGAAACAAGTCTGCACATAATTTAGAAAAGACATTATTTCTTTAGCATATAAGATGTGTGAGGATCTTGGTTTTATTCCATTGCTTTCCTTGTTTCCTCTCCCTCCCTACTTTTCATAAGCTTTCTGTGCCACGTGTTTCCTTCAACCTATTTGACACAGGTGAGGTTTTTGCAAACAGATAACTCTCCAAAGGTGTGCAGAAAGGGACTTGTCATCTGGATGGCTGGTCCAGGGCTTTTATGCCCACAGGAGTGCTGTGCTTAAAGCCAGCCTGAAGCAACACACTGAAAGCCCCTCATTGCCTGTTTAAACGGCGTTTTATGTCTCACTGTGTTTGCCCACTGGCAGCTGCATTGCCCCATCAGGGCTGGGGAACTGACCATGTTCTTATATCAAGTGACCAATCTGATTCATAATTAATGCAAGACTTAATTTGTCAGGGATCTTTCTCTGCCCCCGTTTTGAATGTGCTGTGGGAGAAAATAAGCTCCTTAGAATGTTTGCTCGTTCCTGGTGTGTCTGCTTAAGGCAGAGCTGGGTTAGGGCTTTGCTGCTGGTACTCATAGTTGTAGTTACTATTGACAGCTCTTCATATCCAGCTGCATAACAAGGTCTTTCTCCCTTCATCTTCTGGAGAGATCATTCATGGATTTTTCCCTTTCAGGATGGTTATTTTCTTGACTGCTCCTTTACTAAATTCAAAGCAGAGAGAATCAGCATTTGATTTCAAAATCATGGGATGTGAGGCATCAGGGGGTTGTTTTGTGTTGGTGAACCTGGGATCTGGTGGCCCATGTGAGGTCAAAATATTTGCAGTACAACTGGATCTTTAATTTTGGTTTGTTTGTTTGTTTTTTAAAGTCTCTGACACATGCCAAAGTCTAATCTCTGAGTTGAACCTGGATGTTGAGTAGGATTAAACTTTCTTTTTGGGTTTGCCTGTACACAATCCAAGCAAATTTTGTCTTTGTTAGAGGACTCATTTACTAAGCTATAGCAGTTTTAAGAAGAAATTTGTTTCTCAAATATTCAGGTTCATAGTAGGGCTGGATCTATTCTTGTCATTGAGACAAGTTACAGACAGCAAGAATCTTGGCCTAGGTTAAACAAAATCTGCTTATGTGACCTAAGATGACTCAAAAGAAAATCCTAGACTAGCCTTTACTGCTTTGTGTCAAATTCATCTTTTTTGGACAAGTTACAAAACCAGCCTCTCTTCTAAAGAAGTTCTTCTTCATTGGTAAGGTTGATAGTCAGCTTTCTTAGTCTTTATGTAATCTTTTGTACCAGTTTGTTTTGTTGAAGGTGTTTTATGCTTTTTATGGGTTTTGTCACTGCATGTTTCCCTCCTCCATTCTAATTAGTCTCTGCAGACTCCTGAGGAATTCACAGAAAAATCATGAGATATAGTTCCCCAGGATTAGTGAACATTTGATCCTACATGTTTTTCACTTAAAACTTCTCACTGTGATTTCTAACTTGGAGACTGCACTAGGCAAGGGCGATGGTTTTGGCTGGGATAGAGTTAATTTTCTTCATAGTAGCTGGTATTGGACTGAGTTTTGGATTTGTGCTAGAAACAGTGTTGATAGTACAGGGGTGTTTTAGTTATGGCTGAGCAGTGCTTGCACAGAGCAAAGGTCTTTTCTGCTCCTCACCCAACCCAACCAGTGAGCAGGCTGGGGGTGCTTAAGAGATTTTGAGAGGACATAGCCAGGACAACTGACCCCAGCTGACCCAAAGGATGTCCCAGACCATATGGCATCATGCTCAGCAGTAAAACTAGTGGGAAAGTTGTCAGGGGGAGCTGCTGCTCAGGGACAGGTTGGGCATCAGTCAGGTGGTGGTGAGTAATTGTTTTCATTTCCATCACTTGTCTTTTTTTGGATTTTATTTTTCTTTTCTTTGTTCCTTCCTTTTTCATTGTTGTTATTAATAATTCAGTAGTAGTATTTCTCTTTTTTAACTTAAGTTGATTTTAGCTCAACTCATGAGTTTTCTCACTTTTACACTTCCAATTCTCTCCTTCATGCCCCCAGGAGAAGGGGAGGGAGGGAGTGGCTGTGTGGTGCTTAGCTGCTGTCTGCAGTTAAACTCTGACAGCAAAAGCAGACAGTCTCATGATAACCTAGATGCTTACCTTCAATTAACTGGTGGTGAAAAAATCTGAAGAACAGTGAGAAAGAAATACATCAAGTACAGCCCAGCAACTGACTTTCCTGTTAGCTTATATTTTTGTTGTATGTGCCTTGGTCCTTTATCCAGTCTGGTCAGAGACTGGTCTTTTGCAGCAGGAGACAGTTTGTACCTGAGCACCTCTTGTCCCAGAGCTGCAGCAAAGCACACTTCTTGGGAATTCTGCAGGAAGGATTCTTGAAGGACCAGAGATGACCTGCTGGACCACAGCGTGTCTTATCCCACCAAACTTCCAGTATGTGTACAGTGCTTAGGATACCAAACAAGTGAGATCTGAAATTACCATGAGCATATTAATTTATAATTGAAATTAATCTCTTTATTAGTGCAGTTGTGTATTAGGCAATGAGATGTCATTTAATTTATACACAGTACAAGCTTTTGTTTCATTCAATAATACAAATAGCTGGCTGGGGATGTTGTACAATATAGTCGTGCAGCGCTGGACTCTGTTAGTTGACAGTAGTTCCCAGAAGACTGATTATTGTACTTTTGTGGAAAAAATGTACTTTTGTATTAGGATGGGTACATACAAATGTATACAGGGAGAATATATATATATATATATGCATGTAATACCCTTTATTAAAATTTTGGTTCCTTTTGCTCTAGCAAATATTCTAATTGGCCAATCCATTTTTAAAGAATTCATTTTAGCACAGAAGTCAATCAGAAAATGCCTCCTCCATAGACAGAGGTTGTAGTGCTTTCCTTACTCTCTTACCTCCATTGAATTAGTTCATCAGAGTTCGTATCTCAGCAGTGTTTTTAGCTACACGATGCTCAGAATTCATGTACAACGATAGTATTGCCAGCACTGTAAAAATATGCATCTTTGTAAAGATTTCTTTGTAGTTTAAAAACTATGTCATAACTCTCAAATAATTTTCTTAATATTTTGACAGAATATGTACATGGTTTCATCAGAAATAGACTCAGTGATCACTTTGAAGACAGTTTAAGCCAGAGTGCCATGATTCGCTCTTTGTCAATTAGTGTATATGACCTGTGTGCAAACTTCAGTCATAGGACATTTGAGGGACTGTTACTTATTGTAGCTTCTGGAATTTAAGCTGCTACTTTAGTAAAATAGCCTTATTTGCAAACAATCTATTTATAGCGGGTTTCTGTATTTTTGTCTGTGTGGTGTTTTAGTATTTTGTTGTTATTGTTGGGGTTTTTTTCAGGTTAGAGTAATTCGAGTATATATTTTTTAGTTTTTAGTCATTTAATGAAATTGCTCAGAAAAATTTAAGTCCCTCTTAGTATCACTCTTTTTCTTCTCCTCTCTTAGCTTTCAGAATTTTACTTTCTCTCCTTCTTGCTGCTTTTTTTGGTTTGTTGTTTTTTTTTTTATTTTTATACCATGGAATGCACTAGAAAGTTTATGAAGTGAGATTTTGGTTTTCCTGAAATCAGTCTGACAGGAAACACCTTTTTTACTATGTTTTCCTTTTGCTGTTCACATGTTTTACCTTGATTTTAGTTTTATATATACATAAATCTATAAATGGTGAGAGTTTTAAAACCTTTTTTTTACTAACTTGTATGGCTGTCTACATTGCAAAGAATAATTAAGACTTAAGCAGTACAGAATTGTAAGGATCATTGGATCATGAGGTCTATTTTCTTGGAATTACAGGTGACAATATTATGTTTTTGCCACCAATGACCTCGTCATCAAAATAAATCTGATTTCTTCTGTGAAGATCCTGATTAAGGTGGGGATGTCACAAAATCTTAAATTTGACTGGGCTAATTTTAAGCTGAGATCTGGATGTGATGAGAGTTTCTTCTGTGTGGAAGAAGTTAGCCACAGCATATGCAGCACCCTACACAAGCTCCATGGAGTCAACACACAGAGCTCATGTCTGATAAGAGGATAAGGATTATTTAAATACATTTGATCTCTGTATTATTAATATGGAGAGAATATATTTAAAGAGGAAATAAGTACTTACTGAAATGAATAGAGATATTATTAAATTTTTTACTCAACAATGCATTAAAATTTTTAGACATCAATACTGAAAAATATCATCAAGCATTGGGAATAATTCATCTTAAAAATTAAGACCAAAAGGCATTAACACATCGCAAGATACCTTTAAGGATAAATTTTGATGGCATTGTTAGGGTTCCTTACATTTTTATATTTAAAATTTCCAAACCTTCTGCTCCACCTACTTTAGACTTCATTTATCCCAGTAGGAAGACAGGGCTTCCTCAGCAGTCAGCTTGACTGAGGGAAGACATGGGGGTTGATTTTGCTGTATGTGGCCAATTACGTTGACCTTTGTGATGGCAAGCTTGGAATCTTGAGTTTTTCTCCTATTTAGGACTCCTTCACAGCAGCATAATATATTGCTGCCATGTCAGTTTGTGGTCTAATATTTTTACAACCCAGCAATCCACATTTGGAGATTGTGATTAGCATCCTTAATTCCTAGGGGGGAAAAAAAAATAAAAAGCCTTGTTAGAACTAGAAAGCTGAAGTCTAAAATAGTCCACCTGCTGTTCTAAAGAGTATTATTTTAGTGCCCTGGGGACATGCAAAGTTGTAACCTACTGATGTCAGGATTAGATTTTATAGGGCTTTTTAGTGTAAGTGTTTTTGATAACTTGGCAAAGCATTTTCTGTTGTTCATTTCTTTTCGATGTTTCTTAAAAACAGCAGTCGAAGATCCACAGAGACAAGAGCTTATAAAATGGATGATGTCCCATTTCTGTTTCACTATAAGATATTATTTGATAAGAGATTAAGATGATTGTCAACTAATCTTAAAAGAAAATCATTTTTGGTAGAGTTGTTGTTTTAAGTTTGATTTTACTAATTTTATAATTCCATGGTTACTGAGTGTAATGGATTTGATTTTCTTATTGTATGACTAACTTTTCATGGTGACAGTAACTATAATAACACAAATATACAAGAATAACATAAATATGCAAACATTTGTTTTCTATAATGAGGGT
Organism: Neopelma chrysocephalum; assembly: GCF_003984885.1. Taxonomy (NCBI): domain Eukaryota; kingdom Metazoa; phylum Chordata; class Aves; order Passeriformes; family Pipridae; genus Neopelma; species Neopelma chrysocephalum. The sequence goes on along the minus strand of NW_020897729.1, from coordinate 4,509,084 downwards.
GTTTTTGCTACTCATTTTGGTGTGCCTGACTGACAGTAGGGAGGCAGAGATGCTTGTTTTGTCTTCAGTAGCGCTTAGATTCACAACTGCTGTTGCAATAAATTCCTTTCATTATTATGAGATGAATCAGTATTCAGGTAAGATCTTGAAAAATGTATGCTTTCCCTTTGTAGGATTTAGATTTTGGGAACTGCATTGGGTGTCAGTGTCTCCTATGGAGTTAGTAGGAACCATCAGTCCCAGCCCTACTGATGGTGGGCTGCCTGCATCCCCTGGCTTCAGTGGAAATTTAATCTGGACTTCTTAATTTATGAAAAGGAAGTTTAGATTATTTTTTTTTTCTAAAGGAGGTGTTCAAAGGCAGGCAGGGCAGAAGGGTTCATGATCACATGCAGATGACTGCCACCATGAAGGTTTGCAACTTAAGACAAAATACCTTTCTGTAGGGACTGTTATTCTTCTGGTTATGCTTTATTCCCCTTATTTACATATTATAGAAGTCTGTTTTCTAATCATAAACATACTTAGCTCTTAAAATTACAGTTTGGGAAATGTTTGAGATCTATTTTAAGCTTTTTCAGTAAAGATGATAATGGTTATAGTAGCTGATTTATTCATTAACTGTCACCCTTTTTATGCACCTTTAATTGCAAGCAGCCTATGAGTTTCTTAAATTTATTGAAGCAATTCTGTGAATAATTTCTGCAAGTAATTTCCCATTTGCTCTGCTTGCACACTGCCCTGTACATTGTGCTCACTGAACAATTGCTTTTTGCTATTTTGATGTTTTCTTTATGCTCTCTGCCTGTTGTTTTTTATCATTTTCCTAGGCACTGGTGTGGGGAATACTCCTTCCTGTTAGGGATTGGGGAGATCTCAAGTGGGAGAATTGCTGAAAGGTTCTGGGGGAAAAAACACTGCAGGTCTCTCCTGTTTTTATACAGGGCACCTAAGCTTTTTGGATACAAAGTTGGATAAGCTTTTACCTGTCTCACAGCAGAGAATATGCATCACATCCAATACTTGTCTTTTCCTCTCATAGAACTGTTGTGTTTTTTAAGCCCTTCTTTCTTCCTCCTTTTGCCTCCAGGATGTTGTCCTTTGTCTGCTGGGCTCTTTGTCCTGTGGTTGATCTTAGTTCACTTGTGCCAAGCCATGAATCCTGACTGCAATATAAGTGCATTGTGGGGGGGGTTGCTTGGTGGTGGTGTGAAATGGCAGATTATGTTGGTGCTTTGCATAAGCCATGGATGATCATGGTTTGGAAGGGTTCTGTGTGAAGTCCTTGCTGCTGAACATCCTACTGGTGCAGAAGGACCCGGATCACGAGGAATGTGCTGTCCTCTTGTCAAACACTCACAGCACCCTCCATCCTTCTCTCCAACTACCATTTCTAAGGAAGGAGAAATCATCCTGTGGGACTTTTTAGGCAAAGGTAGGACATTTTAGAGGGTGGGTCTCAACCTCTGAGCTTATATCTCTCAGTTGTTTTCTACTTGAAAACCAGAGTGGTGGGTGGTATTGCTGTTCTCTAATTTGAGTCAAATTCTCACCTTTGCTTCCTGTCACATTAAGGTGAAGGTGTCACTTTGCTTGTCTTTTAAAAGGAGTAGCAGAAAACTGATGCCAGGTGTTGAATCCTGGCTAAACCAGATTTGCTTAACAGACAGTCATAAACCTCAGTGCATGTGTGATTCAGCTTATTTTTCCCTCTTTCCTCATGCAAAACAGGTAGTAAAATAATATATGGTCCTAAAGAAGAATCTCAGTGATTCCAATTTATCAGAGTGCTTAATTGAGTCTGTGAATTTGGCCTGTTAACTGATGATGATGAAGCTTCTCAGGGGGGCCCTATTAACACTAAAATTATTTAATATTTTATTAATCAATTACTGACTCTTTTACGCAGATAATGCTGCTATGGATGGTCCATTAATAAAATGTGTACTAAATCCCTAGAACAATTTTCTAAATGTTGAAAAATGACAGATTAATAGCAGACTCCTACTAAATGTTAAGAAAACAAAATGTACAATTTTTTTGGCACTAAAAGAAAATTACAGGTAACTCCAGATGAAATGATAATTAGAACAGCAAGTGGCACTGTGATGGAGCAAATTAAATCCTTTAGGTATCTTGTGGTTATTTTGGATGAATCTCTACTTTCTCTAATCACTTGGATTATATTGTTCAGAGAGTAAATTTGTGATTGGGGGATTAATACACATATAATTTGACTCTGGATGCCAAGAGAATTGTAGCTATCAATGCTAAATATTGTCAATTACTTATTCTGGTTGTATAATTTACGATGCAGCTTCCTGATAAGTTCTGATTCTAATCCTATCAATATATAGTAGTTTTTGTGTTTATTTGTTCAGCTTGGTATGAAATATCATTGTATGTTGAATGAGAGAAAAAATGGGAATCGGGAGCCCCTGGTTACCTGCTGTTCAGCTCATCACTACTACAGACTGCACTGGGAGCCTTTTAGGGCTCTTGCCTAATCTCTGTGGTGCTATATTCTTTCTCATCCCTCTTTACAACAGTGAAGAAAAAATTAGATTTTTCCATCACAAGGATCACAACCACCTGCAAAGGCTTAAGAGCTTCACCAATGCTGCCTAATACAGGCTCTTCTATCTATCACTAGATGGGGAGGTGAGAAAACCACTGGTCAGTGAAATACCTATCTTTGTTTTCTTATAAGGCAAGATACTTAAGGGTGAGTCTGGCGTTAGATATGGGATTAATCCCATTTTAATCAATGTGATTTAAGACAGATATGTTCTGAAGTACCTTGTTGAATATCGATGTGGAGAATGATGCACAGATTTTGAGATAGATATATATATATTGAATCTGTTTGTGGTTTGGGTTTTGGTGGTGGGTTTGGGTTTTTTTTCTTTCTCTGTTGCCTGAAGCAGAAAAGATACTCTGAGATAGCAAAAAGCTGAAGTCTGATTGTTACAAGCAAAAGTTTAGGGATATACTAAACATGTTCAAATCTGTCATAAGTTTGAAGAAATTTTGGTAACATTTGAAGTTTAGCTCAGTTAATTATTTTTTTTTTGCAATGATTATTTCATAGAAAAATATTAGGATTTTAGATGGGCTAAAAATAGTTGCACAATGGGCAAGGACATATTGAATATCTCTCTAAATTCCAGGACAGTGCTAAGGGATCAGGCAATACTGAGTACTCTTGAATTAAATGGGAAGTTATTTACTACCACTGATGAGTCAGTAAGGGAAGCATTGAAAATGTGTTCAAATAAGCACTGGAGCAAAACAAAGACCTGGGGCAGGGGCCCAAGTCACCCAAGATTTTATGTGACTCTCAGCTATTTAACAAGTAACAGCTCAAAAGACCACGTGGACTGATTTCAACAAGAGCTTTACTGTACATATTTGTCACAGATTTCCGTTAGTGACGAATAGCTCCAAGATATTTGGATCATTCCAGATGCAAAGTTTGGAGGGTTTTACATCTAGATTTTGTTTTCTTCTGTGAGAGTGGCTAAATTCACTGAACATCTGTACACTCTGTATTTTTCTTAAATGAATCAGAATTCAGGCTTGCCAGGATTGGGGTTTGTGTTTGTTTATGCATATTATCAAGGCTTAGATAAAAGGACACTTACCCAGTTTGCCATCAACACACTGCCATGGTTTAAGGGGAAGGGAAGAGAACCCCCAGGGTGTATGAGGAATATGTGAAAATCTGAATCACATAGATGCTCTTTTATTTACAACCATAATTTATTTTCTATTTAAAGACAAATTAAATAGGAAATGAAAGAAAACATAATACAGCTCTGGTTGAAGCAGAAAATTATAATTAAATCAGTGAACATCTGCATGACAGGATATTTTTTTAAAGGAACTATTTCTTGATTTTGATTTTTAAAAAAGTGTGAGGAGTCTGTGACCTCAGCAGCCATTGATTCTGAATAAGTGGTGGATGCCAAATTGCCATTTGTGTCTTTCTGAAAAACATCCGTGTGTCCTCCTTGTGTCCAGTACTTTTGCTGATGTCTCTGTTCAAGGAATCCAAACTCACAAGTGTGGAGTTGCAGGATGTAAAAGTTGTTGATATTGACCATTGTATCAAAGAACTGTCGGTGTGTACTGACCTTGAAAAAATATTTTGCTGTGTAACTAAGTGCTGTGTGGCACATGCAGGTTTTTGTTTCTGCACAAAATCTGTTACCATGAATGCTGTTTGCATCTGTGTGTGATTAATGACTTCTGTCTCCAGTGTATGTACAGTAACACAACCAAGCAATGCACTGCGAGAGTCCCATAATTCCCTGAAGACGTTTCATCACAATGAGATGCATTTTCAGTTATTATGCAGCTTTTTGTGTTCTGTTTTGGTATGAACAGAAAAATATTTATTCCTTTTATACTGATTTCCTCCATACCCTTCATTGTTCTAACTCACGTATGTGTTCACAGTAAAACTGGAGCTGAACACTAAACCAGTAAGAGTAACACACACTGATAGCGTAATGTACAAAAGCATTCTAAATTCTCTAGGAGGGAATTGTTATCTGTGGAAGCTAAAATGCACTAAATTCACTTTTTGTATCATTATTTTGAAATTTAGGATTTGTGTGTGTGTGTGTGTAGGGGAGGATAGTTTTGCAAAAGGCAACTATTATCAAGGTGCTGAAATTAATTGGCTGCTTTAATTGAGGTAGATTACTAGCTAATGCTTTCTTGAATACAGTAATTCTCCTATTAAATTATCTTTGAATAATTACCTGAAATTTCTCAGCTGCAGGGACTGATGGCTATTTAATTGCACAGTGATGTTGCTATATAATTACTTAACAAGGTGTCCTTTAATAGTTTAATTCCCCTTTCCCAAGGAAAAAAACCCTATGACTTCTATTTTTTAAGTGCTGTGATTTTATTTATTAATTTACAGATAACTTTGTATCTGAAAGAGTAAAAGAAAGCTATTTATTGACTTGCTTTTAAAAGTAAGTCTTTTGATTGTTCAAGCATAGATTTGGACTCAGAAGCATTTTGGTACAAAAAAAGAAAGTGGTTAGGCATTCCTTTGGCTTCATTATATTTATTTTGTGGGTTTGTTATTTGGTTTACAATGTACTTTGAATGATCCATTAGAAGCTCAGGTCTGATATTCAAAAGACCTAATTATTTGTGTGCTGAGTTTTGTGAACAGGGAGCTGTCCAGATAATGGTATCTCCTGAGCTGAAGCAAGGCAGACTGACCAGGAATTTTAAACCTGTATTTATTCCTCCTGGTCGCAGAGAGTGAGGAGATTGTCTGCTTGCTGCTGGTTCCTGAGCAGTGAAAACAGCTGTTTCATAAAGATGTTGAAACAAAAGTTTGGACTGTTCAGGGATCAAAAGACAAAAAGGCCCAGGATTGTGCCACAGGGTATAAGTTTCCTTCCTAGTTCAGGGATACACTTTTTTTTGCTGGCAAGAAATACGTTGAACAATACAAAACTTAACAACTACGACAGAACTTGTTAAGTCAGAACATGAGGCTGAAGCTGGACAGAGCATTATAGAAAACTGGAGAGGAATGGTAGGGTCATCTTACCTCTTCAGTTACATAAACATTTTAATCTATATGTGTCTGCTGAACATACAGATTACCCAAAACATTACATTCTGACTCTTGAACAGAATCACAGAATGATTGGGATTGGAAGGGATGTGGTCCATCTAAAATGTGAGGGCTTTTAAATTTCCTTTTAAAAACAGAATTATATGCTCATAGGGGTTACTGATCAGTTTGAGTTTCACACTGCTTCCACTGATCCACAGGAGGTGCAATCTATGAGCATCTCCTCCTGGGAGCCTAGCTCTGTTCTCTAGGGGCTTGGGACTTTGATTTTTAACATGCCAAGTTCTATCCTAAATAGCCTTCAACATGTGTGGCAGCATTTTACAATGAGACTGGTGCAGATCATGTACAAAATAAAAATGTATGTCACTAACACACCTTTTTGAACCTCTTTGAGGAAGAGTTCCAAAACCCCTATTTCTGGGGGTTTTAAAACCACTTTAAAACCAGAAGGGAATGATCAATCCAGTGTTATAGAAATAGTCTCTGTCCAGAGGGATTTTTTTTTAGACAAATCTCTAAAGGATAAAGCCAGCAGAAGAATGGCTGCACTGGATCAGAGCAAAGACACACGTAGCTCAAGCTGTCAGGAATGAAGGCATCAGTACCACATGTTATTTCATGAACATACAGTCCTTGATTCATACCATCTAGTGTTATCTCCACTTCTATCAGAGTGGAATAACAAAGGGGCTTTTTAATATCAATTGATCTTGCAAACCTGATAAGGGATATTCATTGCCTGATATTCAAAGATGTTCAACTTCACAAGATGACCAGCAAATCAGGTACTAAAGATTAGATTTTTAATTAGGATGAACTGTAGAGCTGTTGACTGGATGGGATTTTTGTCAATTTGCATACATAAGACTGAAAATTGCTTGACTTTCATAATATTTTCCTTAATGCTTCAGTCAGGGAGTGGCAAACCCAAGAAAAAAAAAGAAATCCTTTAGTCCTCAGGTTTTCTCTAAACACAAATTCATCTCTTGTCTTCTTCTAATTTCTTGGTAGCTTATTATCAGCAAGACAGTTTTTTTCCTTGGGTAAGGGGATGCTTGGGCCTTTATCTCATTTGATCTTTAAAAAAAAATTGTAATCTTTGGAGGGTGCCCCTAGAAACTTCTACCAGAGAAAAGTGGCCCAGGGCGTATCTGGGACTGAAAAGCTCCATGGAGAAGTTGAATATGAGCAGAACTCTTGGCCACTCCTCTCTTACAAATATCACTGTTCCTCTTTCACCCAGAGCACTCAGGATGTACTGCTGGAATTTTCATTAAATGTTTGTAATGACATAGGAACATAAATATTATATGTTCATACTTTACTGTACCCAGAGGTCTGAAATTGTGACTGGAGCTCAGCTGTGCTAGGTCCTGTACGGATTTTTTATTAAAATCCTAGAAGCAAAACACTCCCATCCTGAAGCTCCTTCAGCCTGCTGGGGGTAGGTGGTGTGAAGGATACGTGGTGCGATGTACACAGAAAGATTAAGGCACATAGGAGGCACCTCTCCAGAACATTTCCAAGTCTCCCAGAAGTTTGTAAGGCTCTTCTCTGTTTTTCTTGCTTTCTTATTCTTTTCTTTCCCTGTTTTCATTTTTCTTTGCTTTGACCTCTGCTTGTTCTTCATCTCTTTCTCCCCCCATGCAAACCCTCCCTTTTCATTCCTGACTCTACTTCACTCCTCCCCTCACTCATTCTCTTCAGCATTGCAGCAATGGTAGTCAAAAGAAGAAAGGCACAGAATTATCTGTTACTAAATGGGTGGTGCTGATGGAAAATTAGGGAGGAGGAAAATAGGAATTAATTATCCATAATGTAAGGGTTAAGAAATAAGATTTTCCCAACTAACACTAATATCTGAAGAAATCCTAAATTTGTGAGAAATGTGAACATTCCTTCATCAGAAGTCTCTGTAGCTATACTGTTAGAAAAGGAAAGAGAGGGTCAAACCTTGTTTTTATCCCGAAATTCTGTAAGTAACCTGCAAATAGATTTTTTTTTCCTCAAGGTTGCAGAGCATCTACTGCTCCAATTTCTCTGCTTCTTAGGAAGGATGAGGTGTAATTGTAATCTGTTGCTTTGATATCTTTCTATGAAAGACATGAAACAAGTACAAGATATTATTGCTAGAAGGCAGTGTATGTAACCAGTCACTGGCTAGAAGATCACCCATTAATTTTTGTTTTGTTTATTTTTAAAAAGGTATGTGGCTGGTATGGAGAATATGCCAAGTCAGCTGGATGAGTCAGCACAGGCAACACAAAGTGAGTGAGTTTGGTTTTTCTTAAAGAAAAATATTCACACTCCAAGTCAATTTATTGCGATACTACTGCAATTACAAACCCAGAAAAGTACTGTTGACATTTTCTTAGGGTTTTTTATTGGAAATGTGGCTCCATATCCACCTAGCGAAGGAGCAGGCAATTAAGATACTCTGTGTCTGTGATTGTTTACCCTAAAAAAAAAGGAGAAAAAAACCATAGCCTCCACATGTTAATTTTTTCAGCACTATCCTTGAGCAAAAGCTAAAAACATGAATTTACACTAGACAGTATGTGTCCACAGGTTTTTCTTATGAAAACTTCAGAACAGTGATAACAAAAAACATTTTCTCTTGTAAGTATGTTTTTGCAAATATGTCTGCATTGGTGTGAAGTCTCACTGACCACTCAGCAGAACAAATGATGTTTTTTGAAAATCAATTCTTTTCTGCTCTGGAGTGGAAACACATCAAACATCACCTCAGAACATATGAACAGACACTATTTTTGTGGGCATTTTGACTTTATATTTACAAATTAGCTGAATGCTGATAATGTCCAAATAACCTACTATAAAATACAAAAAGGAAATCTGATTGCAGAGCCATTTTACTTGAAGGGCCATGAAAGATGATAACCAGATGCTTAGACATTCTTTAACCCTATGCAATGCTTGAGACCTGAAATTTGAGAGGGGAATTAATAGGACATAAAGTTGGTGGCGATAGCATAATATTTACTCCCTTTGCACTATTTCATATACAAAAGTAACTAGAGGAAAAGATTGTGATCTTCCTTCTTATGTTTTGCTGCTACAAATGTGAGATTTGCTCAAGTACTGAATTAAACAGCAATGTTTGGGTTGTGCTTGGTGGGTTTTTTGTTGGGAGTGTGGGTAATGAGTCATCACAAGGCTGCTCTGAACTGTGGGGTACCAGCAGGGGAAGGAACTGAACTGCTGTCAGATGTTGCCAGCAATGGGAATTGCAAACAGGGATCACACAGCTCTGCCCAGAAACGCCTGTGCCAAGCACAGTTTGGTAAATCCATGAATCCAGGCCTCAGTTTCCTTAGCTGTTCTGTTACCAGTTAAATGAAGAGAAAGTGCTGATATTTGCCCTTTCTGAAACTCCTTTTCTAAAATAAAGTCTTATTCTACACAGGTTATTGCCTGCCCCCATAAGCTCTACTGGTTTTAATTTCTTTTTAATGTCAGATGAAATATTTGGGGGGTGGCTTTCCAACAGGTAAGTGTGTGATTTTTCATTTAGAATTGCATCCTCAATTAATAGACTGAAGGAAAAATAGTACTTGTGTATTTTTTATGTGTTTTTTACAGTTTGGGGTTTTTTCCATACCTCAATTGGTCAGCAGAGCAAATAAGTTATTTTTCACTTAGTGGTTGTAACAAAAGTTGTATGTCATCTTGGATATTTAATGCTCTTTCAGAATGAAATGTAGCCATACTGTTTGGGAAGTTTTTAAAAAAATAAAATTTTCTAAAGATGGAAATACCAAATATGTTGAAAAAAATGCACATTTTAAACATTTAGTAGCTCTAAATGTTTTTTAGTAGATGACTTTTTCTCTTGGATCAAGTATGAAGGTGACAATGAGTGTTGAAAGTTTTGTTTCTCCTCGTAATTTTTTGATATGCCTTCAGAGAATGGGGTGAGCTGAGTCCTGTGGGAGGGATGGAGGGCAACAATTTCCTTTGTGAGCTACAGGACCTGCTTTAAGGTGTAGGAGATATCAAAGATTACAGAAGGAGACAGCAAAGATCACCAGTATAGAACTGAAAGCCAGCAGCTCGCTCAGATGCTGTCAGGTGGCAGGGGAGGAACACTCAGCATTCAGGAATACCTTCAAGGCAGCAGAAGGAAGAATTTACTTGGGAAAGTCACTTGTAAATCAAAGTCCCTGAGTCTGCAGGAACTGGGCATGGAGGCAAGGACCTGCCTGTAAAGACACAAGTGGGTGCACAGTTAGTGCTGTGTGGCATCTTTATTTCAGTTCTGTCCAACATTACTGATAATAAAAGAAATATTATAATAATAAGAAATAAAAATACTGGTACCAGATTAGTCAAGAATTGCTCAGATAAAGCTGCTATAGAAATACAAACATAGTTTTGTATCAGTGGCAATGGTGCTAAGTTTGTATATGTGAAGTGTGCCTTTCCGTACTTCATACATTTCATTTTCTCTAACCTAATCACTTAATTTCATTATTATTAAATTATTTTTTAGGAAGTTATCTTTAATATCTCTCTTAGCTGCCTGATGCATATTTTAATCACAGAACAGAAATAAAGTTCTCAGATCTCAGTTTTGCATGAAATATCTGAACTTTTGCCTGTCTCAGTACATGGGAGTTCACACGTCAGTCGTGTGACAGGTCCCACCTGGGTGTTTGACTCCCTCACAAGCTGGGGAGTCACATGCTGGGTTTGTGGGGTCTCCTTGCCATGCTCACCTGTGGTCTGCAGGTACATCCAGGGAGCCAAACTCTCAGGTGGCTTCTTGGATTAAGGTCTCAACTGGGTGGCTGATCTCCCTCTGCTGCTGAGCAGCACCAGAGCTTTTCACCCGCTGAGGTATCCCAAAACCAGGCTGAAGATTAATAGGATCAACTCTAGCACTGGGGATGCTGAGGCCAGAGATAATCCTTACCTCAGTCTGTCACCAAAGGTAGACCCCTGTCTGTAACACAGAGTGTTGAGTGGGGACAAATCAATGAGTTTGTGTCCATGAGGCTGAGTAGGTGTGGTAGGGTTTCTGTCAAAAGGATGTGTTCATTGCTGTTCCTTGTCTAAAGTAACCTGAAAATATGGAAAGATGTTGAGACATGAGGTCACTGTGTGAAGGACAAGTTTTTCAGTTCAAGTTGGCAAGACAAATTGTTTCGTCATAAAACAAAAAAATTATCATTTTTTATAAAACTTAAAATGCCTTACCCTGAAGCAAAGTAACTGTATCCTCTTCAGCCTTATTTCTTGTCATGCTGTAGAAAAAAATGGGTCTTGATCAACCAATTTGTATATCTGGTTCCTGTTTCTATCTGGCTCCTGGTCATCATGAATGATCAAGACCTGTGAGATATAGTTGCTGTCCTTCAATATACCAAGTGTAACAATACAGAAACTGTATTTTTTAAATGGATGTATTAATCCGGCAATTTTAGATTTTGTTACAAGGATCTTTTCTGATACTTTATTTATAAGGATGTAGTTTTGGATATGCTTTGGAGTAGATAGAACTGAGACAGGCTCTCCTTTTGTGTGGAAAGATTGTGGGTTTTTTGTCCTACTTCCGGTGGAAGGCTAGTACTTGTTTCCCTGGCATTTCTTGAGGTGATGGGAAGACAAATTTTGGTAATCATGGAGGTTCAAAATTAAACATTTTCTAATGCTACCCCTGCAGACAGAGTGTTCAGGTGTTATAGCAGTTACATCTGATGTCAAATTTGAAGTTCTGCACATATACTTTATTGCTAAAAGCAAAGTTAGTAATATTTCTCTACCTTTAAATCAATACTTTATTACTAACATAAATCTTAGAATAAAATTAGAGTTGCAAATTAAGTTATTTGGATGAAACATACCTGGTTGAACTCAGGTTCTTTGGATAACACAAATTGAACTAGGTCTCCTTTTGGGGATCTCAGCAAAAAAATAAGATATCAATTCCAAAATTTCATATCAAGGTGTCCATGACTCTTCTTTTCACAACCTCTTGTGATTCTATTTTATACTCTCTTCTTTTCTTTTCTTGAATCTCGCAGCTTTCTTCTGTCTCAAATTCTGGATATTGGGTATTCACTTCCCAGTACTAAGGGAATACTTACCTTGTTTCTGACTTTCTGGTGAAGTTTCAAGTTCTTGTTATCTATATGATAAGAGATAATATATTTATGCCCCAAATGGTCATGAAGTATTCTGTCTCTGATTTAGATTTATTTAATCTATTCAAACAATAAAGACTGAAACACAGACTATGCACGTAAAGTTGGCATTCATGTGCAGCTATGATATCTCAAACAGCAAACCTACAATCACTACAAAAAAGTACAATGTAATTCTAGCTGACCTTAAGCCATTACCCTCAAATTACGTATTTTATTAGAATTACACTACCACCTAGGGACACTTAAAAGTTCACTTTAGATCCTGCTTCCAAACACTGGGTTTGTTAATAATAACGGAACCTTTTTTTTCTTTTCTTTGTAGGTAGGAGGCAGAGTTGGGACATTCTTAACAATATATCTGGCATTGAATCTAACTAATAACTAATAATACAATTTAAAAGAAAACAGTGTCCTCTTAAATTTTTAAACTTTTGTAGGCCTTTCAACAAAAAAAATCGAGTTATCCTTATTGTAATACATTTCTTTTGAAACCTTGAAGATCCTTATATTTGGCCTGAAAATATTTTGGTTACCATCATTCAAACAGTGATGCTCAACAAAGAGCAGGCAAGTGATGTTGGTGCCCTTATTTTGGGTTGCAGCCAGGAGGGGGCACAACGAGTGGCTGTTCCCTTTCACCCTTTAGGAAATTCATGGCATAACTGGAGCAAATTTGTGCAGGGTTTCATACAGTACCTTTTTATTCCACTTCTAATGTGTGAGGGAAACAGTGGAAAGGAGAAAGAGGAACAGTGTTAAGTAATAGGAGAAATGCATTTTCATTTTCTTTTCCCTCACATCTTTTCTTGCGTTTTATGCATCTTTAGTCTTCAAATAGCACTGAAGACACAAATTTCAGAATAGTTTTCTTTAGTTATAATAAAAATCAGTTTTTCTAGATTTTTATAAAAACTTGTTTCGTCAATATTGTGTATCTGGAATAATGTAAAAGGTTGTCATGACTATGGTTTATGGGCGTGTCATTCACATGTGAGAAGTGTAATCGAATCCATAGGTCCTGAGGGTCTATAAACTCAAAGCAATAGTTAGATATGACATTTTTTACTTTGGGTAAGACTTTTAGCACGTTGGGCAATTAAGTATTAGTGTGCACCAAGTATGTGCTCAACTGCTTGTATAATTTCCATGAATAGCTGGTTGCACACATAAGTATGTAATTAATTAGCTGCTTGTGCTATTAACTGCCGTGGAAGCTCAGTTATATTAGTTTGATTGTTTAGGAGTGTGTGTGAGAAATTTTTAGTGCTCGTCAGATACAAGAGTAGAGAAAGAATAAACTATAGATATATGTAAGTATGATCCATACACAGTTGTCTTCATAAGCAAGTAGATGCTATTTTAAAAATACTGCCTAATTGCAAAATGTCCAAGAACCATTTTCAACCAACTTCATTCTGACCTGTAAATCCAGACAATGCTCTCATATCCATCTTTTCCTCAGGTGTTTAAACCTCAGTAGCAGTTTTTCTGCACAACTCTGCATCACCAACTTGGCCACAGATCTTGGTTTTTAAATATGAAACATTTGTGAAGGAGGTTGGAGCCCAAGAGCTGAAGTTGATGCAAGTTCCTTCCTTACCCTCACCGGCCTTTGGATCAGGCTCATCAAACCCTGTGAGGGGCAGGTTGCTTGCACAACAGTTGTAGAGGCTCTTCCCCATGAATGAATAAACCATTTATAATTGTACTTTGTAAAGTGCACAGTCTCCATAAATGGGATGAGATTTTTTTTTTCCCTCTCTGAATTGAGCTCTTTGTACTGAAATGTGTAGTTAGCACAAATATTCATCCTGCTCTGCTGTATAAGCTGAAAGGGCCCAGAGGAAGCTTGAACGTGCAAGTCACACTGACATTTTGCTCCTTGGTCCTTTGCCCTGATATTGTAACATCGCTGTTTCTCAGCAAAGGCACAAGTGGGGAAAATACCCAGCTAATATGAGAAAACTTTAACTCTTCATGAGTTATAAAATTCAGGGCTGAAATGGTGATGTTAATAATTTAATTCCCTGATTCATTTTATATTTGCAAGTTTTAGGAGCAGGAACCTCACACAGTTATGAAGCAGAAATGTGTGTAGGCTGCTTATTTGTTGTAAACCAACAGTGAGTGCTACAGTACTTAGAAGAGAACTATAATTGCTCTAAGCTTTTCCTCTTCTGGGGTGTATACTACTCTGATCTTCATAATCTTGGGTATTGAGAAACTGAATAACAGTTGTCTTGTTTAAAGTGAAAAAACATCAATTGCATCTCTCCTCCCTGACTCTTACCCTGGCAGTATTGCCTTGAAAAGCAATTTTCCTCCAGAAGCACTGACACATTAGTGTCCTTAAAAATTAAGATGTTGTTTCATTAGTCCTTCAGATTCTGAAAGCAAGTCACCATCAGTACTCTTTATTTGAATATGTTATAGGAATTTAAAAAATAAAAAAAAAAGTATGCACTAACAATTAGTTCTGAATATTTTAGACAAAAAGATGTACTTTTCGTGTGCACCGTTTGTGGTGGAATGCTGCTTTGATCAGAACTAAGCTTCAGAATTAAGGTAGCTGTAATAATTATGATCCCCATGAAAATGTGCACACTCCTTATACATAATACTTCTATTTTTCTAGTCAGGATCCCACTACATATTTTATTTCAATGTCTCTCCATTGGTATTTTCCTTCAAAGTCACATTAGAAATAACTAATAGGCAAAATACTCGTACACATGCTTCAGAGTACCAGAAACAAACAAATAAAGCCCCCCAAGTAATTGTCAGCCCATGTCAGCAATTCAGTTATTAGGATCATATAAACCCATGTCTTATATATTCCACCCAGAATTGTTTTAAGGTCCTTGTATGCATCGAATTTTGAAATATATTATTTGAATATAAAAGTAGATTATGTATTTCCCCTGTGGCTGGCCAAATGTCTTTTCAACAAAGGGTAAAATAAGAAGGCTATTTTTTTGTGTAAAAGTGATCTTTTTAGTCATGCTTGATTGCTTTTTCAGGACTGTCTCCATTTATAATGAGATATTCTTGGACTCATTTGAACCAGAAAGTTTAGTAAAATTGTTACATTTTTTACATAAAATACCTTGAATTATTGAAGCTGTCTCAAACTCAGTATTTTTAAATATATGTGATATATACTGGATTTTTTTTCACAGACTGAAAGTGGCAGAAATGGAAATATATTTAACATATTTTCAAGAAATGTTTGTTTTAATCTCTCATACTTGTCAGCACTTCACACTAATTTAGTCTTATCTGCTGCTAAGGAGTTACACAGTAAGGGATGCACTTGTTATTCAAATCCCTAATAATGTTTCATATCATAGTTTGGCAAGAAAGCTGTTACTGTATTGGGCTGTGATACAGGAAAGTTTTAATTATCTGTACTTTTCAGAAAACTTGGCCTAGGACGTCTGTGCTGAGAACAATGGTGTGAATTTACTTTTATCAGCAGTTTAAAATTACATTATAAAATGTGTTCTGTGATACTGTTCTTATAGGATCTGATGTGCAATGAAATGTGCAGAGCTTGAGGAAAAAATGCATTTTTGCTATAATCACAGTGCCCAGATAAAATGGCAGGTGTGCAATGCTTTAGAAATATTTATTTGTAGTTAAAGATAAATTTCACATTACCTAGGTTTCTGTTTCACTTTTGGAAAATACACAATCATACTTCCATGCTTAGCTTGAGTCCAGTACTTCCATTACTCTATGTTTTATGTTTTCAATGTATTTTGTAAAATATTTCATTGTAATGTTAATAGAACTTACTTAAGCGTTTCTGTATTTTACAGGCAAAAAAATCTCTATCAGTTGTAGATCAAGTAGCAAAACCGTCCAGCAATTCTTTTTCAAAGGAACAAGTTGTAATCCAAAATTTTGTTTTGCAGTATATTCTTCAGGCAGTATGAGAAGCAGCTCTTTTACTTCTGAACCCACAGCAAAAAGCCCGTGTCTTGTCTCTCCTGTAATTGTCCATTCTTTTTATAAGATTTATTTTTGCCTGTGGTGCTGAACTGAAAAAGTCACCCAGCTAAAATGTAGTTACTTCATTTCCAAGTAAAAACAATAGTGTTTTCATGTCCCTACTTATTATTATTCTGAGAATGTACTAATTTGTTACATCCAAGATGACGGTTAGTTTGGGCCATGAAAGGGGCACTGTGCCAACCACTGCAGTTAAGTAAAAGGACTTCTTTCATGGGAAGTAGTGGGACAGAAAGTAGCCCGCGGTGCATGTGGGTACGGGGAGGCAGATTGCCAGCAGAGTCATCCTGGTATCAGGCTTGGCTGTGTTGGGCTCTGAATGAAGCTAAAACTATGATTTCACTAAATGTCGGCGTGGGCAACCAAATTTTCAAGCCACTGGTGCTCCAAGGAGCAACTGATAAATGCTTTATCCCCGCGGGCTGTAGTTGATGTTGCACAAGGATTTTGCATGTGCTCAATGCATTATCATTCTTGGCATTAAGCTTAGATAATTGTCTACTTATATTGAGCCTGTAATAGCAAAATACAAGTGAAGAGGCATGTTTTACAAAGTAAAACTATGAAATAGGTTTAGCTATATTACTATGGATTTTTTTTTTTTTGTTCTATCCTACTAAATTTGAATGAGAATGAAGTATGATTCTATACCTTAATTCTGCTCAAACCAGGGTGGTCTCATAATTTTGTTTTACATGCATGACATTGCTTAAGGTCATTAGTTGTAAATCTTAGTATAAAAAGACTGAAAATATATTCAGTACTTTGTAGTTACCGAATACATATTTAAAAGCCTCTATGAAAAGTCGGGACCTACATGGCAGATTTTCAGTTGCTGAATGGTCAATTTAATGATGTAGATTAGCTGTATCTAAACAGTAAATGGAGATAGGCTGTTGCAAGGCTTTGATGAATCTCTCTGATGCATATCCCAGTTGATCAATTTTCTAATTTTAGAGATTAGTATTCTGCTTTTCAATCCTAATATGCTCTCTGGTTACATTAGTTTTGAAATTTAACTTAGATCAGGTATAACTTCATTTACTTTTTGTTGTTGTTTTGCTGTAACTAGTCTAACAAGCACAAATTAAACTTTAATTTGGTCTTTCTACTGTAATAGTCTCATTTTTTCAGTCATTTTTACTTAACATTACCTGACTTCTAATCAATTATTTAAATCACAATTGTATATTAAAAAAAAAGCCTAGCACATTGCTTTAAGTGCTTTTAAAAGGTGGCTTGAACTCACAGATTTTGTTCAGCGCAGTTAAATTTAAGCACTAAAAGTTTAGCAGCTAAAACTTTAATACAAAAAATTACTTCTTAATCACATAGATAATTACTGCAATAGCTGTATATATTATTGCAATAGCTGTCTGTAGTATGACCAACTTTATTTTGTATAGAAATTCTGTTTATGCATTATCTATTGAGAAGAGGTGGGGAGCTTTTTGTGTAAATATGAAGAAATATTTAAGTAATTTCTTTTGGGAAAATCCCATTTGCTTTTGTCGCTTACATTGCTGGAGTGGAAGTAGTTTCTATGTAAGTGTAAATTACTTGGGTTTTTTAACATTTTCAACATGAAAGCTACTAGTGTCAATCCATTTGATAAAACACTTCCTCAAATACATGCAAATCCAAATAGGTTATGGAGTATACTACTAATTTCATCTTTACAAGTGCTGGATCTTTAACATAAAGAATGGTTAATTATTTGTAATAAAGCATTTAACTCTGGTGGTTTATTGCTGTGGTTTGCAAAACCGTGTTGAACTGCTTTCTTTTCATTTCACTGATGGTGGAACAAACATTTCTTTAATAAGGATACAGCACATTCTAATTTTGTTGCAGAAGCTTAGATAAGGATCAGGCCCCTCTGAATCACTGCTTTGACCTATGACATTGAAAGTGCCGAAGCGCTTTGGCAAAAGAAGAGTTAGTCATTCATTATTATGCACAGGACTTTCCAGCTCTAAAGGGGCTCTGTGCTTTCTCTCAGATAGACTTTGTTTGTTGGAAATGAGAACTGTATTTTGGCAGTAAAGGACAAGAACTGAAGCAACTCTGCAGGCAGACTCATTATGACATAATCCTTCATTAATCCTTATTCTCTATTAATAGATCATGACAGAAGTTTTGCTTTGGTTGACCATCTTCACCAGCAAGCTATGAGAAAGCAGTAATAGACAAAGACTCAAATAACAGACCCAAGATCTTCTTTTAGGGCTCTCATTTTATTTACAGTTTTAAGGAAGTGTTAGAGCGTGTTACCTTGGAGAAGTTAGTATGCCAAGTGACCTGTTTTCTTCAAGTGCAACCTGGCTTAGAAATCTGTGTCTTAGAAATGTGATTTATCTGTTGGAAAATGGATTACTTATATCACTTACCTGGTAGAAAAACATATGGTAAAAATTAGGTGTTGATTGCAGACTTGCTGCAGGAAAAATGTAGGGAGGGATGCAAGGTTCCATCTGTGGTGGGGGTGGCAGATAAAAGGGAAAGGACTGAAAAATGGGGGTGGAAGTGATATGTGAAATGAATGTGGCAAAATTTGATGAAGAGAAGGAAAATTTGAGAGCTTTTTGTTTCAGAGAAAGTTCAGGAGAAAAACCCATCTAACTGTGGAGCGTTTGAGAATGTGTTTTTGTAACAATAGTTTTTGTAGCTTTTATATTACTTGTTACAAAAATAAAAAACCAAACATGTAAGTCAAGAATAATGAGGTTCATATTTGCCTAGGTAGCAACGTATAGTCCTATAATAGACAGACAGAGGAAAAACAAATGCTGAGGAAAAACAAATAAATTAAATATTCTTGGTGGATTGTTGACCCTTGACTAAGTTGTACCTGATTCTTGTTGGAGATGGATTTGCTTACATTAGATCTTGACTCTGTCATGGCCATAGAACTTCTAGATTAGTTTGCTTATCTGCTGAGATGTTCCTGTAAGGCTGCTGATGACAGAGCAGGCTACTGGGTTTTGTTATACAAATTAGGCTTTGTAACATCTATTAATATTGCCAAATATAATTTGAATATAAGCCAAAATTTAATTTCTGAAGCAACTGTCTGTATTCTACAAAAGCATTTATTAATTTAAACTGCAGTCCATTTAAACCATAATGATCTGTGATATTTAAGTTGTTTAAGAGAGTAAACTTGACTACCTCCATTACCTTCTGAGAAACTATGCTAATTTACATCCAGTGTGAATTAGATCACTAATTTATTACATCTTCTTATGCTTTTATAACTCTTTGTTATCATATATACTGTAGTATCAGTTTGACTGGGGTAGAATGGTGTAGAAAATCCCACTGTTTTAGAAACTGAGTTAAGAAGATTTGTTTTTTTAACACAAAAAGTGTATTGGATCTTTGAGGCACTTCCAGGATCCAACACCTAGAGACACAGGTGAGAAAAACAAGTATATCTGAAAATATAATAATTACTAAGATAAGATGTTGTTTGCTTTTAGCAAATCAGTATTTCATGCCTGAAAATCTCCATTATATTATTCTTTTGTGTAGTTTCTTAACATTCTCTCCATACTATTCAGGAAGGTATGAAATATTAATAGATTGTTCAATTTTTCCATAGGGAAGGTTCGCAGTTCAAATAGAGGAGATATTGCAATGTGGTTTACAATTTATAATTTTTATTGCCATTTAGTGTAATGCTTTACACAAACAAAAGCTCTACACTTGCTACATACTGTGAGAAATTATTGGCAAGTGTGTTTTTCCCTCTGCAAGTAGCGCTTGTTACCTCAACTTTTCTGCTGAGAATTTTGAATCTGATTTGGACATAACAGGGCCGTTCAGATATGGAGTTAGAGAAGAAACTGTAAAACATAATTCAGAGTTTCTAAAGTATGTATGTGGTACTCTTGTTTTGCACTTCTTTGGGAGTAAGCACAATAAAACTTCTGAGTGCAGTTTTACTCTTCTCACGACTCTACACATGCACATATAAAATATTGGTAGCTTTGACACAAGGTGTGGTTACAAAAAGGCCGTTGAGTGTTCAGGTCCTGATTAAGGCTCACTGCTTCAGCACATCTGGTTTTAATAGCTGCTTTCTGAAGAGATTTCTGATAGTAGGCAGCTCTTTAACCCAGCAGACAAAAGGCATAACAGGATGTAATGGAAGGATGCTGACGTGCCAAGTCTGGAGATGAGATACCAGTTTTTACATAAAGAGTAATTAGCCCATCAGAGTGACTTAACTAGCAACAGGTTGGACCATCTATCATACTGAACTTTAAAGCTCAAACATCATGTATTCAAATAGATATTATGTCTTGAATGTGAGTAATAACTTGGAAGAAATACGTGAACTTCCCCGCTAGTCTGCTATATGTGGCTTTAAAATTAACTATTGTATTTTTCTGAAGTTCAATCATCATTCATAATTTACTGTTATACTACTGTATATGATTCAGGTTAAATCATCTCTGATTGCTGAAAGTTCTGTGGTAAGCCAAGAGAAAAAGAATTATTCATCATGTTTTCAACTATTCAAAACTGATGGCACCATGCTGGCTTGTGGCACTACCATACTCATCCTACACAAACCAGAATTGCTGCTAGTGCCTATAAATAGTAACCCTATGTTGTTATTGCATTTGGTGTCCTTCTTTTGGTACAGAAATCATGTCTTTGGAAAAAGTAATTCTCGTTCATCCCAGTCTCCTTATTAGTCTCAGAGAAAAGTGGGTTCAGCACACTCAATCAGCCATTTTCCTCATAATTCAACTTTTCATTGGACGCCATGGGAGGATCAAGGATGTAAGACAGACATCTGTGTAGCATGGATTTCAATATTTTTTTTTTAAAGTTAGACCAAATTATTTTCAGAAGATGAGGTGGTGGGTGTGCTGGATTGCAAACTGAATGATATCATGCTATCGTGACAAAAAGCAATATAATGGATTATATATAGCAAGCTGTGAAACAATTGTTTTTTGCTGCTTGTCACTGAAAAGACCAAGGATAAAAAATGATAGACTTAAGTTAGCAAGAAAGTTTTGTGATTTGAAAGAAAGAGGATCTTTTTAACAGTTAGCATGAAAAGTCACTGACAGTTTACATGGATATTCGTGAAGTCACCATCATTACAAGCTTTTTAGCAGGCAAACATCTGTCATGAGTAACATAAGCACGGATGATCCTGCTTTTGTCAAGGGAGCTGAAGTTGAACAGTAGGAGGGTGAAGAAAATGTGAAGCCCAGACTAGTATTTTAGGTTTCTGCCAACCATCCTCTCCCTGACTTAAAACAATGGTTTCTTCAGGTAACCCATAATATCCAGAGGATTCCAGGATTTTCTGTAGGCTGTCTCTGTGTTAGTCAAGGGAGCAGCATAAGCCGTAGGGGTTCTTCTCTATTCTACTTCCAGGGGAAAGTGATTTGATGATAGAGACACTAGTTATGGGCACGGTTGTAGGACTTGAAATTAGCCAAATAATGTTGGCCATCACCTCAAATGGGATGACGAGAAGCTTCAAAAGCTGTGACATCTCTCTGATCCTGTTTTTTTCTAGCAGTAACTATAAGAACAAGGAAATCTGGCAGGATAAGAGAGAAAAAAAGCCTGTAAAATGCATACTGTCCAGAAAGCTTCTGGTTTGGGACGACCAGTTATCTATGAGAAGTCGTCACCTTCACAGACAAGGTATCACCTAAAGTCATGGGGGATTTCACTTTCAAAGTCTCAGACCAGTTTGCATGGCAGTGATGTGGCTCCCCCTTGCACATTAACAGCAGTGGTCTTGGAGTTCTCATTTTGCCATTCACATTTTCCCAGGGAATAGAAAATGGACCTCTGGAGGGGCCTATACTTCCTAATATTGGAGTGAGAGGAGGTTTCTCATCTGAATCAAGACAAAGGATCTTTTCCAAATTGTGAAGTGAACAGAACAAGGCCATGTAACTTGAATTTAATGAAATACAGTTTGTTCATCCAGAAGCTATTCAAGATGACAAAGGTGATCACCAAAAAGACCCCCCTGAACTTCAAAATATCTTCTTCTGCCTTTTAGAAGAAGTACCTGATATTGTAGAAGTTCAAATTCTACCAGTTCAAAGTCCTGTAGATATTCATAGCAGAACAGTGTACTTTGGGGAAAACATATTTATAAATACATCTATAAATGGCCTTCTGCTTTTGTTTTTTTCTATACCTGTAACTATCATGATGGATGCCTTATTACTGGACAGGGAAGCTCAATGCTTTTGTGTTTAGAGAAAGACATATAAATGCATGATAACATTTTGTAACCAATGGTTGATTTGCAGGTCCTATAAAACCTCAGTGCAGCAAATCTTAGGAGATCCGATACAGAAATGTAGTTTTGATTCTGCAGTAGCTGAGGTGTTTCAAGGTGTAGTGCAGACAAAATTCCGTAGCCTGCCCTTTTGGTTTTGATTGGTTTGGGGGTTTTGGTTTGATTTACTTTTCTTTTAGTTTGGCATATCTGTAGATTTATGACTGATGGGAAACTCAGGCATGACAGATGAATTCTATCCTTTTTATGCCATTGTAGAAAGTCTGAGTAGTGACAGAGTGTTTGCTCTCTTAATATTTCCAGGCAGAGTGACCTCTGCTTAGAGCTCAAGAAACATGATAGTATATGTATATGAACTATGAGGCTCAAACTAGTTCCTGTAAATAGGTTCTCTCTAACTTCACAAGACAAGGGATTTCTAAGCCACTTTGATTGTGTTTCTACTCACTCCTCTTTTGTCAGCTGTAGATGGCAGGTCCTTGTATTTGTATCAAAGCAGTTTTCTACACAATGCCAGCCAGGAACCAGCACTCTCATGTACTTAGGCTCCTTAAAAAATGCATTGGTAGATGTGGCAGTCAGTGCTGTTCATTACCATAAAAAGCATCACTTTACAAGTGTAACTCTTGTACAGTGCCTTTAAACAGTGACTTTTTGGCTTGGCTTTTCTGCTTGTAGCAATATATGGTATTATAGCTGTATATATACAGTAGAGAACCTAAGAATACTTATAATTTCTATGCTAACTGCTTATATATATATATATGCGTGTGTGTGTGTGTGATTGGAAGCTGGTAAGTGAGGTATTAGTTAATAGTCTGATGGCAGAAATTAGAGGTGTTATATGTAGGAAGAGGTCTTTTTTTGGCTCTGGAAGGAGTGATTCTGACTCATTTTAGGCTCTGGAGTGGTGTGGGTGATCCAACACATGGAATAAAGTGAATCTAGGTATTCAAAGGAAAGTGAACGGAAATTGCCATTTTTCATGAAAGGAGAATGAATTTGGTATAGTGCCAATTAAAAAACAAATATGTGCAGATTTGTTCAAAAGATCTGCCAATAGCACAGAAACTTCTGGTGTCCCCGAGATGAATTTCAGATTCTGAAAGGAAAAAAAAAAACAGCCAGAAAAACAGAAAAGAACAAAAGTAATTGAAAGCATGTGATCCTGGGTCTTGTGCACAGATTTAATTAAGATCTCTACCTTCTAGTGCCTTTGCCAAACAGTTTTTGTAAACCTTCGGCAAAATATGTTGGCTAGTCCACACTTGGAGACACAGGCGTTAATTTTCATGGTACAGAGGGAATCCCTTTGTTCAGAACTGTGTTACTTCAAACGAGTATTTCATTAGGGTGAATATTTATGTAAATTTTGGATATGCTCTGTGTACTGGAAAAACTCTTCCTGAAAATACACGTCGCATCAGTAATGAGTTGTTGTTGTTTTTTTTCCCACTGCCTTGTACCGTTCTTAGAGATGTAAAGCAACACATCTTATGTTTCCTCCCCTTCTGCACGCAGAATAGAAATTACAGCTACAGCTTAGCTTGTTTTGCCTGTGGATCAATGCCAGAAAGCAGTTTTGAAGGTGTTTTAAAATGAAGACATCTGGCAGCTGGCGTACTTACAATTCATTTGCCAAAGACAAGTTGCGTGCTGTTGGAATTCTCAATTGAAGGTCATGCACCAGGTAAAAATCAGTCAGGTGGAGCTCGTGTGTGGTGAACCCACACACTTGAAGAATTGTTGGCTCAGGGATGTGTGGGTGGGCTAAACTGTGAAGTATGTTTGTCAAATTTTTCCTTCTTAAAATGTGAAGCCCAAAGCTAAAAAGAGGTCAGTAAAGCTGAGAAGAAATCACATGGCTATGATATTTCACTGGAACCACCATCAATTAGTTTGAGCAGAGAGTGCCAAAACCAAAAAAAAAAAAAAGGGAAAGATGAATAACAGAATCTGACATAATGTTGGACAAACACTCTACTGTCAACTGAGTGGTCACACACTTTTTGCTCTCATTTTTTCAGTAAGAAATAGCCTGGAGGATTATTTGTACACAGCTTTGTACTGACAGTGAATTAGTAACACTGTGTCATTGTGCATTCAGTGACTCAGTGACAGCTCTGAGACTAAGCTGTTTACATTAATTGATGTTTAATGGTGTTAATTTAGTATGTTTTACCATTATAAACTTTCTCTCCATCAGTATGGTTATTTACGAAGATACTAATATTTCTAAATCAAGGGATCTGCACCCAGAATGGCTTTACACATGTTTACATGGAAAATGCATGTTCTCTCTGCGTGACATGGGGAAATGTTCAGTTTTACTGCTGCAAAAATAAAAGCACAAGGTCTGAATTCTTCTCTCACTTAAGCTTCTCTAGCATTAATAGATATACTTATGACTTGAATATACATAAAAAAGAGGAAAATCAGGCCTGGGATACATGTATGCTGCAACATTTAAAAATGGAACTGTACCAGATTTTTCTGTGTTCCGCTAAAAGGAAGTTTCAATGGGGCATTTTAGAATGTTTTGCATTCAGGACTTGGTTAGATGCAGATAAACCTATAAATGAGCTAATTCCTTTTGAAAACACTTTGGACAATATTGGGTTTGCTGAAGTATGAGAAGAACTATCTTCTCTACTGTTTCTGAGAGGGGAAGCTCAGAAACTAATTGAGCAGCATTATTCACTTGGTAGGGTCAATACTAGTCCTTGTCAGGCAGTGGAGGGTATCAGTGGTTTCTTCTGCTTTGTAAGTACATAAAAAGGTGTTTTTGTCATATTTTACCCAAAGCTCTCTGGGAGGGGGACCAGAGATCCCAATTATTCTCTATAAAACCTTTCTCTGAAGCCTAGTCCCTAAACTCCTGGGCTGACTGAAAAGGTAACTTTGTTTAGACTATGAGCTTTTTCCCACTAGAAGTGGGAGAAATAAGGGATGCCTGATAATGGTCTGCAGTGCAGGAACACAGACTTTTCTGCTTTTAAGGAAGTTGCTTGTAATTGATTGCACTGCAGTATGGACTCATGGCTAAAACACTGAAAGATTCAGTGGAGCCAGATCCCACTAGACTGTATTTATGGAAAAAATAATAGAGGTAAATGCACCTCTTGAAGAAATTTGTTGTCAATGGAGAGTAAAACTATATGGAAAAAAAAAAAAGACTATTTATTTCAAACCATTTTACTAGGTAAAACTCAAGCTGTAGCCCTTCTCTTTCTTCCATTCAATTGTAAGCTGCCCCTCTGATGCTCAGATTTTGGACAGCTGGACTTTACAACAGTCCTATGAGTTCTGCTCTTATGTCCTTGTGCAGCTTGCAGGTCAAAGGTAGCCTGATGTGGCTGAAGCCTTGAGCACTACTGGAAAATAAATCATAGGTACTTTCTAATATAAATTACTTTGAACAAAAGACTTTGGTGTCAGAATTAGGTGTACAAAAAAAGGTGAAACTTCTTCACTTCTTCTGGAGAGGTACTATTTAAATTGTGTAAATGTAACAGTGTAAAATACTGGATGATTTTTTTGCTTCATGTAAGGGGGAATGCAGAGTCTAAAGATGAAATATGAAACTGCTTTGAGATGAGCATCTAGAGAAAATGCTGATGATTTGTCACAACTGTTCATCATTGTACTAAACCTGTTTTGTTTTCCTGCTCAAATTCCTGACAGATAATGGCAATCTGACATTCTTACTGTTTTCATTTTACTGCAAAAAAGATCTACAGATAACGGGCTGAAACCAAGTAGTGTTATTACATTGCAAGGCTCTTAGTCTCTTAAGATTGATTTCTTGAGTAACATAAGCTGTTTCTACTGCAGTCATGTGAATATTTTGAAGTTACTCTTGCTTAATGTGAAATTCCATTACTGCTTGCAAGGAGCCCATGGTTATCCTGCTTAACTGTCTCCAGGCGTATGAAATGGTGCACTTTGCCCCTTTAGATGAGCCCAGGGGAATTATACGTATTGTGAGGGACATCTTCAAAATAATGCACCTAAAGAAGTGTTCTGATTTGATTCCAAATAAAAGATTTTGTTAGTTCACCTTAGGCTGTCAGGTGGCAGATGATACTCTCTGTGATCATGTCCCAGGGCTGTTATAGTAATGTTTTTCCACATTGTTTCTCATGGAAGCAGATTGCCAAAGCCACTCTGCTACTAAATTTGTTTTGCTGAAAAATGATCAGCATGAAAACTCTTGATTCTGAGGATCACTTCACCTTGGGTGCCAGTAGATCCAAAGTTAAATCTCACAGAGTATCTTTAAAAGCTCTGTGTAGTGGAGATGCTGCTTCAAGTGGTGTATTCATGAGGAGTGTTTTCATTAACAATTTCTGAAGCTTTGGGGATGAGAATACTGCCCTCGTGTCTGTGTTCTAATTATACTGAAATGTTAGCTATAAATTCAGTGTTTTTATTCAAGCTTTTCCTTGGCATAATGATGTATTTGGTTTAGTTATTGTTTCTGTTAATTCTAATGCCCCCTGCTGCTGAGGAAATGGCATGTGCTTTATAAATGGAATTATAAATATGTTAAAGGATACAAATTGTAGTCTTTTAAGAATACAAGTGGGTATTTGGGAAGTAAGAAGTAATGCTATATTAGAATGCAATAACATATGGACAAAATAGATCCAAAAACATACTGAAAACACAGGAAGGTACAACTACAATCAGACAACTGCTGTGGGAACATGTGTAAACATATGTGTTTGTATGTATATGAACCACTTTTTGTACATTTCTGGTGATATAGATCAGAAGGATTAGTGTAAGTAAATTTTAGAAAAAGGTAAAGAACCGTCACTGGGAAAGACACTAAGGTGAAAACTGCACAATATTCAGAGAGTTTTCCTATTTTTCTTTTTGAATTAATTTGCTTTGTCTAAATGCCCTTTCTTATGTTTGGTTTTCCTTCCTTGAGACAAAACCTATTCAGCTTTGGTAAAAATATGCTACTGTAGTAGGAATGAAAAGTTGTAGTTACAGATTTGATGGCTGACACAAGTTTTTATGCGGGGAACTTTAAATCACAGAATTTTCTTTTCAGAATTTAATAAGCTGGACAATTTAATATGGTTTGAAAATTGCTTGACAAACAGATTGCTAGCAGGCATTATTCTAAGGAAAAGGGAGTAAAGACTATTTGAACAAGATGGAATTTTCTTAAAGACCTTGAAGAAGTACTTCAGTATTATTTGGAGGTGAGGTAAAATTCAATGCTGTTGTGAAAGAAAAGTAGGACTACCATGACAAGGTAGAATGAACCAGTAGAATGGAGTAGATAAATATGCTGTAGATCTAAATAAATCTCAAGCAGAATAAAATTTTGCTGAAAAAAAATAATTTAAATAAAGTGAGAAAGATGATTCATTGATGAATATTCATTGTGAGAGACAACCTTGGAATGAAACCAAAGAAAATTATGCGTGGATAGCAAAGAAACATAAAGGTCAGCAATAAATGTATAGTATAGTGCAATACTTGTATGTAGTGGTCATCAGAAGAAAGCCCCTTGACATAGTGTATGTAAGGCTGTCTCATATAAAACTGTCAAAAATATAGAGAGGCATAACCCGTCTATTTCTCTTAAATAATTTTAACCCATCTATATTTTTAATCTATTTTAACATAAATTCCTTTATTCTCATATCTCATTTGTAGTTCTCCATTAACTGCATTACTTGAAATGAGTTGGACTTATTCTAGTCTTCATCATAGGTATCCAATTGCATTAGATTGATTCCCTTCTCATGAGGTGTAGAGAGAGGAACCCACGTACCCAGGGCTTAATCTGGTACTGCCACAAGAGCTCCAGTAGGACCAGCATTATTTCCATCATTTGTATGTATATAAAAAATGCTAACTTTGTAACCCTTTGTCATTTAGTGTATGAATTTCAGACACTCAATTTCTTCCTGTTTAAATTCCTCATATTTAGAAACTTTCTCCCTGTCCTATTTAAAAAGAAACTAACATATGTATTGTGTACATGGCTTGAAAGAGATTTTGTGTTCACTTTACTGAAAGTTATTTATTTTTTTAATTATAAAATATATTACATTGACAACACTCAGATTGCAAGCTGAGTAGTAAAATAGGTTGTAGTGAAGTCTGGACTTGAGTGAAGGGAATTATACTGACTTTTAATAGTTCATATGTTTTGCCATTAACTCATTGGCGTTTTTTTGGCAATAAAGTGTAGCCAGGAGAAAGAGCATCTCTTCTCTGATCCCACTGTTCTCTTTCAAAGAGGCAGAGAGAGTGTTTTTTCCCACATCCAAATGGCCACTACATGGTGTGAAGTAAATGACAGCCATGGGGTATGGGCTGCCCAATTGCCTGAAAACAGGTGCAGACTTAGACCTACCTCAGATACAGAGAATTGCATAGAAATTTAGACCCTCAGCTGTGGAAGCACCCAATTAAGAGCTAAGAAATCTCTGAAAACCAAAGTTACCTACTTTATGAAACTCTGAGTTATGTGTTTGTTTTCCTTTTTTGGAAAATGCACAATAAGTATTTCCTGAATTATACAAATTCACAAATAAGAAGAATTTTCCTTTATTTCTTAATTTCCTTAATTTCAGTCCTATGAAATATCAGTTCACTTCCTTCAGTTGCCTAACTCTTTGTAAATGGACTTTACCGAGCCTGACAACATCAGAGGATTTATATCTTATCACATCTGGAAATGATAATTTGTTTTCTTATGAGTTATTCCAAAGGGTCACTGAGTACCTCTCCAGGGAATAAGCATTTTCAGCTGCCAGTGAGGTCAGCAGGAACTGGGCAAGTCCAGCATTGTTATCCAGGCCATCCTGGACTGAGCCTGGTGGCACCATCAGCGTAATAGTGATTGTGAGTGGCTTGGCAATTTGGAACCGAATTCTACTTTCATATTCAGCACCTTACTCATGTATAAGAAAACTTCAAGGACATACCTGAGGGCATAAGCTGGCTCTGTGTGATTAACACACATAGCTTGTTGCCAGAACCTATTGGAGAATTTTCATAATCAGTGTCAGAAAGTTTGGGTAAGTGTATCTCTGCAGTATCTTTACCGCAGAAATTTTCTGTTGCAAGCTGTCATGCTCAAGTATGCATTTCTTTTATGAATGAAGGTCTTTTGTGCATCAAGATTAAAATCCTCTGCCTCTTTGCTATGAAGACAGGGAAAAAAAAAATCTCTTTGAGAGTGCAGTTCATGTAAACCATTTCTTTAAAAACAGAGCCCTTAAATAGCTCCAAGTACATTTCTGTGTACGACACATAAATGTCCACTAATTGCATGAAGGGAGAACTGAGATTCCAATAGCAAATTCTGTAAAAAGTAGATATACAAAGAAAAGTGGAAGCATCTGTTTAATATATACGACATTAGAATTTAATTTTACCTCTGTGATGCTTTTGTGTAGCTGCAGTGTTACAGAGGAGCACATAAGCATAGTAGTGCAGTGTCAGCAGGTGCATGCCACCAAATTACTGCTTTTAATTTGCATATTCATCTGCTAAGAAGCATGTCATTATCATATCAAAGGGATACTAAGCAACATCTAGCTTCGAGAGATGTGGCATAGTTTCAATACGAGCAATTAATGCAAGATGAGGACTCTCTTTTTGTCATGTCTCCTAGGGCTAGCTGTAATCGGGCTTATTATTGGATACCAATAAGACTGAGGTACCAGTTGGCAGAGAATGACAGAAGTACAGAAAAACAGAGCTGTATGAGGCGTCTTAACTACACACTTGATAGCAAACCAATTCTCTGGTCACTTTTTGAAAACAAAAGCTGCTACTATCTGCTGAATAAGTCTGATCAAAGATAAACACTACATGTAGCATATCTTTAAAGGGAGACCAAAATGAAAAAGTTAAACCAAAATAGGCTATATTTTCAATGAAATGAATAAGTAAAGCTGACTAACAAAATGTAGACTCAGGGTGCTTAGAATTCTATTTTCTTAGGGAAATGGATTTATAAGTAAGCTTTTATTGCAAAGATCTTTGTTGCAATAGGTCACTACTCCACGAGACAAAGGGGGTAGGTGCAGATCATATATTTGAGAAGGATGGCAGGTCTCATGTCACTGTCCTGTGTGAGTCATTGTGCTTTGTCAGAGCTCACAAATAATAGGAAAGTAGATGGAATCTTAAGTGTTGAAAAAATTGGTATTCATAAATAGATTCCTATCACTTTCTCTGGTGGACTGTTTCAAGAAAATATGCCAGAAAAAAAAATAATTGCTCTTCAGTGAATGAAGAGATTTACCTAAGGACATCTTGGGCCAACCTGGGGCCTGCTGTGCTCAGCTTGCTGTGTCCAATATGTAGGGAGAAATAGAGGAGCAAGGCAAGTGTACAAGGATATTTCTGTAGTGTATCCTCTGAGCTTCCACCATTTGGCAGGGTCCTACTAAAACTGATTTGATGTCTGTGTTCAACAGCTGTAAACTTTGGGCAACAGTTTATACTCTGGCAAAGACAAATGGGTCCTAAAACGTGATTGATGGCAGATTCCTCAGACTGGTATTTCAGAGGAACAACTTTAGCTGTGAACTGGGTAATTACATTTCAGACTTTGGTCAAGAACATTTCTGCCATCATTTATCTCTTGTAGTTTAGCTCTTTTGAGAAACCTAAGCTCTACAATCATCAAAATGTGGTCAGTTTTCATCTCCATGATCTAAGGATCTTGTTCATAATGCTGAGAGTTTAGTATTGCCAGTGTAAAAAGGATCCTGAACTACACTGACCCACTTCACTTTTTCAAAGAGGGAAACTTTTCCCCTTTCTGTCACTGGGCTGATATCTTTTGATACATACTACGTGTTTAGGAAGTTCTCCTTTGCATCTTTTAGTACTTATAACTCCATTCTTGCCAGTGAGAGAGATTAATTTGCATGAATTATTTCTAATAATTTCAATAAGACTAGGACTTTACCCTCTTTGGGCACTGTTGAATTGGATTCATGGCTGTAGCTGCCCCAGCCTTCATGATAATAATCAGTTGTTAGTGGCAGTTAGTCATTATATTGTGGGAATGAGAAAGCAGCTGTAATGTTTAAATATCATGATTATAAGGTTAGTAGTAGTCTTTCATGATTTATGCAATTATGTATAGGTACAATGACGTGCTTCATGTCAGCAACATGCATACAGATAAACAAAAACGATGTGCCACATACAGATATAGTGGCTTTTGTCAGCTTTTCTAAACAACTTTCATTGTATTTCAGAGCAGATGTTAAAAGTCAGCATTTTACAACTTATCTTGGTACACTTAGAGTAAGATCATTTCATAGTCCTTTACTGTCTCACTGGATTAACTGGATAATCTCCGAATTGGCATTTCTCTACATTTTGAACACTTGGGAATTGACTGTTAAAAAAGTTTTCTGTCTGTCCTATCTATACTAGTGATTGTCATATTATGACTCACTTAATGGTTGACAATGGGAAATTAAAGAAACTTACAATTTCTATTAATAACCTCCGTGAGATCTTGTATACTGTTTCAGTGTTTCAAAATCTCATAGGCAAAGCTGGAACAAAAAAAATTCAAATACAAATGATACCATTTACCATTATGGAGTAGTAAAACAAAAAACTAAAGATTTATATATTTTGAAATAATCATAATAAGCGAGCCTTAAATGAAAAAAGAAAATCCAGAGGTAATTTAGAGGTCTCCACTAAAATTCACCAAGGGCAACATCTTACTTTTTTTTTATAAAAGAATCTCTGAAAGGTCTCTAGTGGGGAAAAAAAAAAAAAGACACCAAGCCAAATAAAAGCTTAGTTTTTCCAAAGAAAAGTTCTGTCTTATAAATCCTGATTTTCTAATTTTTTCCATAAGTGATGAAAAAGCTTTGTTAAATGAAAAATTCATGTTGCCCTCGTGAAAATATATGGGCTTCTCACCAAGGGCTAAATTTTTCTCAAGCTTTTGGAGATGTGAATCATATGCTATAGCCCTAATCTAGATGTTTTCATTCCAGCAAAACTTTTTGTAATAGAAGTAAATGTTACTGATGGAAAAAAACACATAATTTGTGTTTCTTGTTAAAATTTCCAGCTATAATTGTAATTTGGAAGAAGGATAGCTTAATAATATACCCGATTGTTACTTTTCTCACTTTGCAGTTAAGGATTTATAAAGTGATGCTGAATACTTTATATTCCTTGCAGACTCAGTTTTGTCACCTGTAAAATGATTATATTCTCCACTTCTGTAAAGTGCTATGAAATGTTATTATTTACTAAAATAATAAATCACATACGTTTGAGAAGTTGCTATACTTTTATTGTCATAGCCTGTATGGAAATAAGGCAACTCTAACTGATATTTTGGCTTCAAGATTTGACTCAAGAATGGACTCTACATTGTGTGAAATTATCTTTTTTGGTAGCATTAAAAAAGTATGTTGAAATAGTTAGGGAAAAAAGACATTTTTGAGATATTATTGCTTATTTAGTTTCTTGAGGTTTAATACAATGGAAACCAGTATGTAGTAAATTATTATAAGGCACAACTGAAGAAGAAAAATGAAAATATTGGGGAGTTTCCTTGTTGTATTACAGTATATGATTTTTAATTCTGCTTATAATTTGGCATACTCTTGTTTATGAGTATAACTTCACTTTATAGCACAGGTAAATAGCAAATCTGTATACTCAAAAACTCAGAGTATTTAATAAAATAGATCTGAACTATATTTCCTTATAATTAGAAGATTTACACTGTTAAAGTAAAAGTTATTCGAAGTATTACTGAGAAAACTGGACAACCTTTCAGTCTCCTACACTGAGTCATGTTTACCTGCATTTGGTCTTGCCTCTCAAGTAATTTTTAATTGGATATAAAGAAACTGGTTACATTTACTTTAGGTGAGCATTATTAGTTAGATGATACATTAGTAACATTTCCAAGTTTGTCAAGTTGGAGGTTTATGTTGTTATTTCTAATATCACTGTTGTAAACAGTATTGCACATTAACTTCATTCCTAAAATTAATTGGAGAGTTGATACAAGTCATGCCTTTAGCAGCATTTTTCTCCAAGACTGAAAATACTGAGTGAAATATGTGTTTGATTTTAGCATCGTGTGTTTTTACTGAAGCATAATATCCAAGTACAGTCAGAGGTAGTCTGGCCGTGGTGCAGGCTGTGCCATGGTGTTGTTCATCCCGGTTGCTGAGGAGCAGTAACAGATTATGAAATGTGTGTGTGAGTTGTAACAGATGATCTGTGCACGTTTTTCTGATGCATACTGTGATAGAAGGGCTCAACTGAAGCAGATAAACTCATTTTTCTAATGACATTTTCGACTTGGGGGTCGAAGGAGGAGAGCCCTGAGTTGTAAGACCCCATTGCTGCGATAACAGTAAAATATACAGTAAAATCTAAGCTCAATCTGTCACTGTAACAAACATTCACCAGTCGTGGAGCATTTTCCTTGCAATCCCAGATCAATGTATCTCTCTGGTGTCACTAACAGTGTCTCACTGTTTAGAGTGATGGTTGGCTCGAGCCAGCCCATCCTTACATGTGGCTTTCTGCTCTCTTAGGGTCCAGTCCTGCCTGGCAGTGAGTATCCTCAGCTCCCTTTGATGATTTCAGCAGGAGCTGGAGGACCTCACAGGAGGATGCTTGATGCCTTGCAAGATCAGACACTGATAATTGAATCAGGCAAGACAGTGGTGCAAGAAAATTGTTTTCTTTCCAATTTTACTCTGCTGAAGTCAGACAGATTTTCCACAGCATGTTTGTAAGTACCCAGGGCCAGGTCCTACAAGATAATACTGAATTTTTGCAGTTGTCATTTGTTTCATTAGGAAGTGAGGGCCCTCATCTGGTCGCTGGATTGGGCCTGTTTTATTACACTTCATTATTTCTTACCATGAGCAAAACTGTTATTTCTCTCCAAATATACTGAAGCAAATATTGTTTCTTGCAGAGATCACAGATCATCTTCAGAGTTGAACAGAAAGGACACTACAGACTATGTAGTACCAGTTATTGTTACTCGTAAATAAAGTTTCACATGCATTTATAAAGTAGCAGAATTTAAGCAAATTATAACCCCAACTTTTTTGCAGATTTATTTAAAATAGATGGATGGTAAATGCTTTGAAATAGTAATATGCTGGTTAAAATGAAAAGGTTGATGTAAGAGTGAATTAAATCACATAATTTTCAGCATGATCTTTCTAATACAAATGGAATTACTATAAATAGACTGTGGTTATATTGTCAAGTAATGCGTTCAGTTATGCCAGACTAATAACTCCTCAGCTATGTATTACTCTACATTGTTTTAATGTCAGTAAATGTTCTAATCGGCTCAGCTGTAGCTTGTGGACATAACACAATGGCTGACTATGAAAAGTACATTTTAACTTACCAGTTTTCATTTAATGTTTGCATTTTTATCCTCTATATAAGATATAGCAATGCTTCTAATAACTTTTTCCCCTGTAACATATCTTTGCTAATTCTGCATGGTAAAACCATCTGATTTTCCAGTGTCAAATGTTTTTTTACTTAGTCTTTCATGTATGAACTTGTCAGTTAACAACTGAGAACTTGGTGATGATGAATAAGGTTGCATATTTTCAGTCTTCTCCCTCATTGTCTTTTCTCTCTAACCAAGACTCAGCAGGTGAGACTTCACTCCACCAATACAAGGCTCTTTTTCCCAAAGAATTATCTTCCTGCCAGCTGTGTCCTGCTTTCAAAAGACATGTGAAGCCATTCTGGAACTTGAGACATGAGTGATTCGAAGGAGAAGAAACCAGAAACTGCCTCTGCTGTGATCATTACAAATCACTCATGAATGAATGCTGGGAGATACTTAACCCCTATATGACTTCATCAGTTGTTCAAGCATTAATTCTGCCAGTGCACTGATGACTTTATTCACAGTTTGCAAAGAGCATATCGAAGCCCTTAGCTGAAGTGATTTAGTCAAGGCTGTATATTTGACCATGCCGGAGATAATGTTAGATCCCGGGAGCTCCTGATTTTTACACGTAGTCCTTTATAGTAGTAGAAAAAAAGGACTAATGACTGAACAGACATGTGGAAGACTTGCAGCCCTCTAGGAGAGTTAGCCAAACATAACATAATATGGACCACTTTGAGTCAATATTGGATGGAATAGTTATATGACAAGATCTTTTTCCCTGCTGGCACCATAAATGCTAACAAAGCTGTTGGTACTAGTATTAATTTCTGGTATTAATTTATCTACTGGAACAAGGTGTGGTAAATCTTGTAAAGAAAAGACAATCCCAGCTTGAAAGCATATTGTTGTGTTTTTCCTGGGAGGGCCTGCCTTTCTCATATAAACTGGAGGGTCTGGAGACTTCTGGGGACTTTTTTTTTCAATTGTTGTTTTGGTTTGGGTTTGGTTTTGGGTTTGTTGTTTGGTTGTTTTTTTTAATGTGGTAAACTGAATGGAAAGATTCCATACAAGAAGCAATAAGAAATGAAGATCAGGTGGTTCTGTACGAGAAAACTACAAGATTGAAAGGAGCGGATCATAGCTGTCATTATATATGAACTGGGAAAATTATTTATGTATTAATATGTATGATTTAAGCATAAGAATTTACTGGCTTTTCCAGCAATAGACAGTCTCCTCCTCCCTTCTTCCCTTTCCAAGCTCCAAAACAGTTCCATCAATATTGGAGCATAGAGGCAATGGAGGAATGGTAGCCAATGTTCTTCTAAGTGAGCCCCCAGAAGAGACTGATGAGGCAGCCCTCAGTCCGCCAGAGGTGACTGTGCACTGAGGTGTCCCCAGATAACACTGAGGCCATATTATCTGCTCATATGATCCTAAGTTTCCTGATTATCTATGAACTCGGAGTATCTGCAATCCTTCCTCCATATCACTTATCTTTTTGTTGTCCCCAGCTGATAATGCCTGTCAGGTTTTTCACGTTACCATAAACTGAAGTTGCTTCATTTTCTTTCGTGAGTGAATCCCACACTCTTCTCTCTCCTTGTTTACCAAATAATTGTCTATTCCCACAGAAAAATAAAATAAAAAGCCAAACCAAAAAGACCCAAACCTCTTCCTTGTGTTATCTGTAAAATTTTAGCAGTGACATAAATGTATAACAAGAGAATAAGAATTTCTAAACTCCATGGAGTCCATTGAAAACTTGATTTATTTTTTTTATGTGAAGGATTCTCAGATATTATTGAGATTAGCAACAATATAAAATACAAATACAGGTAAATACATAATGAAAAGAAAGAGGGACAAAAAGAGCAATAAAACAAAAGCTCATGTTGGAAACAAAACAAAACAAAAGCTAAAATGCATGCCTTCGTCTCTAGACAGCCATGGCCTTTTCCTTACAACCCTTATTTCATCTTTTCCACTTTTCTTCTGTTCAAGATATAATTCTGTTTATAGTATAAGATATTTGGGCTTGTTTTTGCTCACAGAAAGAAATATATGATATTTTTGGGTGCTGAAAAGAAATTACATACTAGTGCTATAAAATTTTTCAGTGCTGTTACAATGTGTAGCTGTTGTGTGCACATCTGAAGGAACCAGTTCTGTGGTGGACTACCTTGGCAATACTCTCCTTCTCCCTGTAAGTGCTGTCTTTATCTATGCACAG
Source organism: Neopelma chrysocephalum (assembly GCF_003984885.1). Classification (NCBI taxonomy): domain Eukaryota; kingdom Metazoa; phylum Chordata; class Aves; order Passeriformes; family Pipridae; genus Neopelma; species Neopelma chrysocephalum. The sequence goes on along the minus strand of NW_020897729.1, from coordinate 4,472,337 downwards.
TTTCTTAAACTCCATATCTTAAAAATCCTTTCTGAAATAGTCAAGAAACTACTTGATAATCATCAGGCTTGATAAGGAAAAATATCTTTGTAAATATTCATATGGCATTAATAGTTATATAAGCCTACCTGCCAATGCTTAGATTAACTACTTATTTATATACATCTAATCAATAGAGAATCCCATCATCATAAGCAATTCAGGTTTTTTGGATCTTCATAATTTTTGAAAGACAAGATGAACTATTCCAAACACAGAATGATGTGCCATTATTCGCTGTATAATGTCTCTGTACTTGGCGTTCCTTTGGTTTTATGTTTTATGTTGTACCAAGGGCTTTTCACTGTAGAAACTGTCTTTGAGTTATTTACATCCTTGGCTTTGGGTCCGAGTAGATTCCAGCTGGTGGTATTTGCGTTTCCTGTTTATTTGATTTATTGTTATTGTTGATATTACTGGAAGTAGATTTTGTGCTACTGCAATGTGTAGTAGAGTGGAAAATAAAGTCATAAACATGGTAGATGGTAGCCTCAAGTGCTGCTGCTAGTGGGATTGAATCAGTACTTTGAAATTGGGTGTTTTGCTCTGGAAATACTTTTTTCAGCATTTACCTGTGAAACAGTAGCTTTTCCATCTGTACATATTCTTTCATCCTGTAGTCATGGACAGGTAGAGAATATGAGCTACTTGGCCTTTTAGCAAAAGATGTTTCTTGCAGTATGAAGGGCTTTGGGATTTATTTATTTATTTTCTCTGATCACTTGGAACAGGATCCCAGGCAATGTCGATGTGACAAAGATCTGGGGCAAAAGTAGTTAACTTCTGCATATGGAAAAGTCTTTGAATGTATGTTTGTGGATGAATAGACTCCGAAACCTCCAACACCCATGGACTGGAGTTCATGGAGTTCATTTGTGCTCCCTGTGGATCAGGAGTAAAGATCTACAGTCCATCTGCCAGTGAACAAAAGCATTTCTTATTTTGCACTGACATAGTTTCTCTGATAATAGGTCTCTTAATAGCATGAATTTGTAAATCAAAACTACAGTAAATATATCAACGGTACAATACTTTCCATGTCTAAATAAACAGGTTTTTTCACTTTCACTTTTATCTTCAGGATGTCAAGCAAGAGATTAGAAGGCAATTTTCAAACTGAAGGGGGGGAGGGGAACCATGATGTTATTCTGTAGAAGTTATTTGATTGCTCTTCATAGTCTTTTCATTACAATTGGCATTTAGAAACTCAACCACACATGCCGCTCCACACCTTTCTGCATGATACTGTTTCTTCCTGTTCCCCTTATCTGTAACTGTGATGATGCACAGCTTTCTCCTATTTCTTTCTTGTGGGTTTGTGCAGTTTCTTGATGTTTGTGACAGGCCACGATAGGGGAAGCTTTTATCACTGTGGGGTTTGGAGGCCTCAGTAAATTGAAAATTGCAAATGAAATCCACTGGGCTTGAATTCATCAGCTATTATGTCAGATGACCTTTGGCAGCTGCTGATAAAAATGAGAGAATGTTAGCTCTGATCCAATTTTCAGCACTAACCATTCCTTTTCAAATCCATTCACAGTCAGGCAGCAGACACATGGGAAGTGAAAATGATAGGGTTTCAAGAGAGCTGCATTGTGTTGCAGATTAAGATTTTCTCCCCCTATTTCTAGAGGTCGGCCCCCAGGCCCCTGTCTGGTATCTACCTATTGTCCAATCAGTTTCAATATCTGCTTTAGAGGACATGTTAGCCATCCTTACAGATAAGTGCTTACAGGAGAAAATGTTGGACTTAATAGTTTTGCTTAGGAGGCATCAAGGGTCACAGTGTACCAATATTGACTGGCACATGTTAGTTTAATCTGACATTCTTAGGAATGTGACACTAGATTCTTTCGGAGTTGTTGATCTCTGAGATTTTTGTTCCAGGTCTAGGTTTTATAAATTTTATTTTCCTGTAACTGTTTATATTCATGAGCCACTGATATTCATAAAAAACTCTGCCATAGCTGGGCCTAGGGGGCCCTTACCTTGTATCCCTGTCTCTTATGGATTACATAAATTATGAAACCAGAGCTGCATGTTGGTTCTGTGCTCTTTCTTCTTAGAGAAGGCTGGGAAGATGTAGCCATTTTGTCTGCACTTGCACACTATTCACTGTGGAAAATTAAATAATTAAGGTTTCAAACCAAAATTAATGTAATAAATGTGATTTTTTATCTGGGCTAGGTGTGAATTCTGACTTCAGAGATCTTGGAGTTGTGCAGCCCCTCCCTCTGCCTTTGGCTTTCTGAAGAATGAGTGCACTCAGCACCTCCAGCAGTTGCTCAGGGGCTCAAGGGCTGAACCCTCATTCAGAATGACCTTCTAAACCAACATAATGTCAATGTATGTGTCCCACTCCCCATCAGCTTTTTTTTTCTACCTAGTTTAACAAGGAAAAGAGTGAAACTGTGGACTCTGTTCCCTTGGAAAAATACTGTATGTCATTAAAATTTAAAAGTTTTAGAATAGTACCTTCTACTGCTTAGTTCTTCAGTTTTTACAGAGGCATAGCTTCCATTGAATTCCCTTTTTAGAAGGCAATAATGATATGTAGATTGGACTTGTTTGGACAAGAATTCAAAAATCAGATTCCTTGACTGATCACACTGTCATTCTTCAAAACATCGCTGCTAGGTCTTCATTGGAAAAGGTATTCCTAATATTCTTACCAAAATGTTTCAGAAGTACAATGCCATCTTAAAATTGCATACATTTTATATTTAACATTTTTACTGATTCCTTTAGCTAGAATGTGAATAAATATTCAGCGGCTCAGCTGAATAAATAAAAAATTTAAGCTTAATTTATATCATAGGGTAAAATTATTCCAAAGATATTTTTTATTAATTTTACTAAAACCTAAGTGCCAATTTTTAGAATAGCTCTAATTAAATATTAGAAATATTCTAAATATTAGAATAACTAAAGTTTCTAAAGGTTTAAATAGCAGAAAAAATATACTTGCTTTTGTGTAACTATTGATGGTTTAAAAATTGGAGAATGAGAAACAATCCCACTGTTTTGAAGATTAATCTGGAATATGCACATACACATGAGCAGCATGCTCATTAAATTAATGCTAAAATAAATCTTATATAGTTACATTTTACTTATTTCTCTATATCACATAGAAAATCATTTCAGTTATAAGTCTAGCTGTACCCTTTTATTGTGGGCAAAGAGTATAGTTGACTCAAAGTAATCACCTATTTTGCATTATTATGTTGTCATATTTTCCAAATCGTAATCTTAAGACATAATATTTGCATAGCAATCAGTATTATCCTTAGGTCTGTTCATATCTGAATTCTTGGGAAATCTGACTGCAGATCTGAACTTTTCCTCCCTTCTCTGTCCCTCCAGATAAAAGAATAGGAAAGTTCTGTCTCCATTTTCTTCCCCATTCCCATGAGTTTCTGACCTCTGCAATGGTATCTCTTAACACTTTATAGTTTTCCTATCACGAATAAGGAATATTCAGGAAAACTCAATGAAGCTGAAGCATCTCTCTGTTAAATATGTGCTTATTTAAAACTGTGATGGTGATGCAAGCTATATTAGAATAAGATTTTTTTAAAAAATAAAATTCATTTCCTGGAAGCAGGTGTTTACCAAACCAGGAAACAAAACTGGCTGGAGATTGCTGTGAATGCCAACACAAGGCCTGGGCTGGTTGGTGGTCTGGAGAGGGCTTTGATTTCACTGGTGCTTGTGCCTGTCCCCAGATGCTCCATGATTGTGGCTATTCACAGTGTCCCAGGAGGTTGACTTTTCTTCTAGGAGTCCTAAAGTATAAGGAGCTGCTGCTAGTCAATCATTTGTTTGCTTTTAAGCATCATTATAAACTTCCTATGACCGTGTTCTTTCATGAGGAAAAATTGGTATTTGTTTGGGTAGAGGAAAATAGTGGTATAGGTGAGATTTGGCTGACCTCTTGTGTATCCCTCAGCTGAACCTTGTTACTCACATTTTAGTTTTGGTCTTTAATAAGTCAAGGAATAATGCAATTGGAAACTGTTGCTTGGAATTACAGTCAGAAAAGACAACTTTATGTGATGCTTGCAAAGCATGTATTGGGTATAGTTGATTTAAACCACAGCTATGTCTACTTTCAAAACAAACACTCAATTTTGAAAGCTATTAAAAAATGTTCTAACAAAATTTAGCGTGATTATTTGGAAGTTATTTCAGAAAATAGAGAATGCAATAATGCCGACAGGTTTTTTGTTTTTTATTGAGGTTTAAATGGATCTCATTTTTTATCTATATTTTCTCTTAAACATTCCAAGATATCTTAAGGTGTTTAGTAATTTATTACAATATATGGCATTTGAATTTTTGTATTCTACTACTTAAAATTAAATGCTTTTTTCTACCAAACTTTTACTGCTAATATTTTGTTAGGCAAACCATCCTTAAACAGTATTAAAAGAACTTTCCTTTAAATCCTGTAAACCTGTTCCAGCAGTATGTTTAAAATGTGATGTTAATGATTGTGGCAACCTTAAAAAGAGATTCTATGAAAGTGAAGACAGTTCACCTTAGGCATCCGGTGAAATGCAGTCCAAAATGTGTTTGTAACCCACTATGTTTCTGAAACACCAAGGATACATGGAGGTCTTGAAGTGCCTCAAATGGCAGAAGAAATGTATTTCTCTTTGAATAAACAACAGTTTCTGTGCAGAATTGTCTAAGGGGTGTCTAATCCTTCCCTATCCATCACCTCCCTGGCCAGAGCAGTGCAAGGACTGGCTCAGGGACCACCTTCCCTGTTATGTCCTGTTTCTTTGTGTCTTCTCTCAGGCTCCTTGTGTTCCTGTACAACTTGTGGACCCAAATTGGCTCCTAATATTTGCAAAGTTTTATAAGTCTCAATGCTAAGAGGTTATATCCATTAAAATATGGGTTGGGATTTGTTTTAACTTCCTGTGTTTTACATATATTAGTGATTTTAAAACAAATAGTAATTGGTTAAGTCTAATTATAATCCAAGCAACGTTAGTTTTTTTATTTCTTTGGCATGTTTTCTTTTTATAGTGTGATTGTAAATGAAGTTAAAATCTAATGCTGGACACGTATTAGGGAAACTATTTAATACTGCACCCACATCCTTATATTATTATACAACAAAGTTTTGAGAAATCCTTGGTCAAAATGAAATCCAAGTGCTACTTACTCAAGAAACATGTAATGAGAAAGAATAGAACATTTATCCTGCTTAGTTTGCAGTTTAATTAAGTGGAAAAAAAAGAATTAATGGCAAAGAATAGTGGTGGAGAGGAAAACAAGCATGTAAATGTGCAGGTACACATAGAATCTTTTTAATATTTTTTACATTTCTGTGTATATAAATGTTGTTGTTCTAAGCGGGTGCTGTGGTCGGAAGAATAGGTGAAGAACATGCTTTAAAATAGCAAAAGCCTATATTTTTGCCTGATCTAGCTTCCTGATTTGTTAGAGGACTTTTTTCAATTTGCAGTTTGATTTTGTCTGGTGTTTGTATGTCGTCATCTAAACATAAACACCAACCATATGGCAGATAAATACTATTTTATTTTTGTTTTCTCAGCTTCCATTGATTCATATACTCATTTTCATAAAAATATTGTTTCCGAAAAATGGTAGTATAATCAATATTTGTTAAGTTAGTTTTTCAAAGCATTAGTCATTCTTCCAGATGACTTTTTCCTGCAGTGTTCAACATGACTCACTTCTGGAAAACCCATTTCATCAACAATGCTTTTCTCATCCTGGTATCGAGAAAATGAAGTTGTTTGAAGAATTATAAAGAAGTATCATTTGGGGAGTATTTATCACATAGAGGTTGATGTTTGTCTCCTTGGGCTCTTTACTGCTTAGGAGAAGAGCACTAGATGTGTGGATGAAAATCCAGAATAATTCACTGAAGTCAGTGGCATTATTCCAGGGCATGTTGGTGTAACTAAGATTAGGTTTTGGTCACTTACTGTTTCCTGTATTTTTCTAAATGTGAGATGTGCAGTTGCCATTTTAGTAATCCTGCAAAGAGTCACCAGGAATTTTGCCAGTGCCATGTCGTGTGTCTGCTGTACCATTTCTCGTGTGTTGAACTGCTGACTCCATCGATGAGCATTTCATGTGTGCAAGTCTCTTTTTGAATGATCCATCAGTGATGACACTTATATTGAAGCTTGTAGAGCAATTAATGCTGCTGTTAAAGAAAATGTATTTGCATCTCTTTAATAAGGACATCTGGGGGAAATGCTGATCCTTCTGTTTAAAAATCTTTCCTTGAATGTTCAACGTCAAAGGTTTATAGGCAACGTTCCTGTATGTGCAGATAGAAAAGATACAGAAAAATACTAAAGGATCCTAAAATCTGATTTTGTCTTGGGAATGACCACTCATTCAAAATTAGATAATATATTGGACTTTCTCTCTTTACTTGAATTAGTTAGGAGTCCTTAAGTTGAACATTAACATACATGGAAACATCCTTTCTTATGGAAAAATCACAAATGGGAAAAAATGCTATTAGCTTCCTAGATACTTATTCCTTTGTGGAAAGAATATCATTCTTAAGATGGAAAATAGTAGGTTGTTCAAGAAGTTTGAGATGCTCAGGAGTTCTGTAGACAAAGTAGGCAGCCATTTGACAAATACAGAAGTTTGGCAAAGTTTCTGCCCCAGAGGTATTCCCTTAGCTGCCTTTTCACAGTGGCATCATGTATTCCTGCAGTGTTTACTTTCTGTGGAGTTTGGATGTATCCACTCATTCAGATTTTCTCAGAAACAGAAGGCATGACCTTCTACGTGCACATGTACTTGAAAAGCTGCTATTGACAGTGAAGTAGACCAGTGAGTTCCCACCTCCCAGAGGTTTCAGCCCCTAAGGAGTATCAGTAAAGTCTTGGGAACAGGAGAGCCTGTACCAAAACTGCTGGGTTTTCTTCCTGATTCCTCCCTGTGCAGTTCAGCACCACAGAAACAGCTCTGTAGCATGTTGTAAACTAAAAGACGTGGTTTGTAGCAAGCTGTCTTGCTGAAATTATCAAAATTGTTGGATGGTCTGTAATTATAATTTTCTATCTTCATCAGGTGAATTGCATGGGTTTTTTTTTCCTTTAGAGGATGCAGATGCTTTGCAAATGACTCCTGAAAAGGAGTTGTACAAAGGAATCAAGTTAATATCTTGGAAGTCTTATGCATATGTGATGCTGATATGCTGGTAAAATTACATAGTTACCAGTGTAGGAAAAAGTGCAAAAAGCCAAGATGTCCTACAATACAGTTTAATGATTAGTAATTTCTATTATTTTTATTTCATTTTTAAAGTGGTAAAGATGGTGACATGAACAGAAGAGAATGAGGGCTATGCTTGTTCCTCCTGTTCTGATTTTATGCTGGTTGTCCTTGCTCTCTTGTGTTACAAATAGCTATGAAAAAAGCTGCGAAAAGCGAGTAAAATTTCTAACAGATTTCTAAGATTTGTGACACCAACCTTCTCTGACAAATGTTTTTCCTCACATTTGAGAATTAATGGAAGGAGAGCAGTTTCCAAATGCTGTAGATCTGGGTCAAGATCATCTTCAGTTGACTGTAATTTTTTGGGGGTAATTCTTTGTTGCTCTTGTGTGACTTACAAGATTAGAAAGGATTTGCTTTTGAATTCAGTGGTTTTGTTTCAGATACACATTCCATGTGAAATTTGCTAACGTATGTTCTTCAGATCAGTGAATGATCTGAAATTCCATTATGAAATTTGCTACTCTAAAAATTTTGGTGAACTGTTGCAAAACAAAGGCATATCTGTCTTGAAGCCTATTCGTGATTGATTCATAGACTGAACAGTATGACTTACAGTGATATTGAATTGTAATCTCAAATTCATTGTATTTAAATTGAGTCAGATAGTTCATCAATGGCTGATTTCCTGGTAAAATTTGCTTTGGGTGTTTTTTTTATCTTATTCTACTTAAAAGAATGGATGAGAATTACTTGCTAAATCAGATTTGCAACATATTAAGTGAAAACTAATGACAAGGTTTGTAATTTGCAGAGGAATGAGTAATTCCTCTTCTCCTAGTCTCAGACCTGATTAATTCACTATGCTATTGTCTTCTGATAGTTTCCATTTTACTTTCTTTTTATAATTTTTTTGAAATTACAAATTGTTTCAAAGCACAGCAAATTAAAGCAAATTGATCCCTTCACTTGAGTTTTATATCCATCCTTCATTTTAAAGAATAAATTTAAGTTTCTGTGTATAGAGCTCGTAATAGATTAAATTTCATAAAATTACATGAAACATAGGATTGAAAGATGCAAAATCATCTTAAAAAATTATTAACAAATTCAACATAATTTTTGAGCCTTGTGTTGGCTCTGTCCTTGGTTCAATAAAGTGGTAATGCAATTTCCAGGTAGTTAGCCACTTCCTGTAGGAAAATATTTAAGGGAATGTTTTTATTATTGTTAGATTTTTATACTCCCTGAAATTGTTTCTCTGTGTTATTATTATTTATCAGTAGAGAGCTTTGCAAAGTCTCATTCTGCTACAGTCAAATGCTGTAAAAAATGCATAGTGAGCCTGGCAGCTGGGAGTGTTGATGCCACACAGTGTCTCTCTATCAGTGGCATCTGGATGTGGGGTTGGCCTCCTTCCTGGGCTGTTGGCTCACTGCACTGCTGCCTATTCAGATGTATCTGTACTAAAGCATAATAAATTTACATATGTTTTGCATAAAGCTTTCAAGCTATTACTTCTGTGTCTCAGTTTGCTACGGTGAAGATTAATCAGAAGACAAAAGTATTATACCTAACAAACTGTTATCCACAAACTGTATTTTCATCTCTGTGCATTTTTATAAATGGATTGCTCAGGGCTTTTACATTTCTGGTGCAGGAATAAAAGAAAATGGGGAATTGAATGACACATTGGTAAAAAAAAATAGAAATGTTTTCATGAATTGTAGGCTGGAGGTTATTCCCACCTTTGTTTTGTTGTTAAAGAACAAATATTAGATATATTTAAACTGTTATTCAAGTTTGGGGCTTATGGAGCTACTACTCATGTTGGTTTCTCCTTAAGTTTCTCCACTATCCTTATTTCAACTGTAAAATAATGACTGGGAAGTTCATGGGAAATTGTTTCATACTGGAAGGTTCTCAGGTGACCTAAATGCCACCCTTTCATGAAGCCCTTCCCCAGTTGTCTTCACCTGAAAGAAGAGATTGTGGAACAGTTTATGCTTAAAAGCAGGTTTGAAATCGATTAGACCAAGAAATGAAAGCCTTTTTTTCTGCTGTTATTATAAAACGTGGGAGTGGAAAAAACCATTCATTTGGTTGATATGGATGTGTGGCTGTGAGTCTGGTAGGAGAAGCAACAGGCCAGTTCCGTGTGTTCAGGGTTTTCCATTAAAGGTTCAAATGGCTGGAATATTTTGTGCTGTAGGCAAGGATATATATTGCTATTTCTCTCCAGGAACTGACATGAACAATAGTTTCTTTGCCTTTTTTTTTCCTTCTCATGTTTTCTGATGTGCTACATGATACAGGTAAATCTTTGTATTTAGGATGTATTTAATGACAATTATTTAATTACTTCTGGCTGTATCCAGAAGTTGTTCTGAGGAAAATAATGAGCTTTATTTTTCTAACAGACCAATCTTAGTGCATAACATAGCTGAGCTGTCATGTGGACAGAGTGATGTATTAGGTATAGATGACCAGCTACTGGATTCTTTCACATGTACCTGGGAAACTCTGAAGTCATTACTTGTGATTTGTTTTATTTTTATTTGGCCTGGTAAAGGACTTGTTAGAAGAAGGCAGTGACATTATATCATGTTTAGAGTTTGAGAATAACATTGGATCGGTGGCAAAATCTGCATTTACTAGCATCTCTGAGTCTGTGTTCATGCCTTTTCACTTTCTAATACGTGCCTTTTTGCATAAGAATATGTATTTTACCTAATCAGCATATCTGTAACCATGCACGAGGATGAAAAATGTAGTTTATGCAATCCAAAGAGTATCCTGATATAGCTCTCTATATCTATCTGGGAATCGATTAGATACTACTGTGCTGAGCATAGAGCAATCACATAAATGGATAACTTTCATGCCCCATTATTACAGGAATTTTGTAAGTCTAAATTAATGAGAATGAAGTTGTCCTTCAGAAGAGATTCATGCATCTTTGACGGTGGAATGAAAGAAATTCTTATTTCCCATAGCAGTCAGGCATATGTCATAACCACTGACATAAGAAACAAAACTTTCAAGAGTTGATTCTTGGAATTACAGGCTTTGAAAATGTTTCTCTATAAATATATATGTATATTTATACAATACTTATGTTTTTATCAATGTAGGCTTATATATGTGTGTATTTAAGTACCTTGGAAGAATATTTGGCAGTGTTGCTATGAGCTGGACATGGAACAAAGTATTTGTGACTATTCTAAATTTGTGTGCAGTTTTGAACTCCGCTGGGTCATCTCATTGATACACCATTTTGAACTCTGAATGCACAGAAGAGAAACAAACATGGTAGATTAAAACACTCTTCCAGTGTTGTCAGATAATTACCAAAAAGAAAATGCCTACACTGGAAATATCAATAACTGTAATGTGCGAGATTTGTTAAAACACACAAACTCGCTCTCCACTGACTGTCACTAATATTTATTCGTCCGGTGACTGTTAATCACACCAAGTTTACAGTCCCGTGTAGCACCTGTCACAGGTGTTGATCATTAATCAGCTATTACAGCAGTTTATTCTGCTGCTGACAACTTGCAATTTTCTACTGATTCAGCTAGTTTGTCAGGTGGGAATTATGGCATAGCACATGTGACAAAACACATCACACATTTCTCTCTCTCTCCTCTCTCTCTCCCCCCTTCTTTTTTTTTCCCTTTTTTTTTTTTTTTTTTAATTTTCAGGCTTCTCTCTCTTCCTCTCTCTCCCCCTTTTTAGACAAACAATATCTGGGAACTCAGAAGTAATAAGGCGGAATGTATAATTAATTACCCAGCTTGCTCTAATTAGGGATGAATAAGTTGTGTCCCTCTCATCATCACAAATGTGGTGATGGGTAATACCAGTTTATGCTGTATTAACTGCAAATATGCAATCCTTCTGAGAGCACTTTTGTTGATGAATTTGATGAATGTGACAATAATTAGCAGAGACAGATGAGAGCTAAATTACTACTGACAATGTAATGCTATCCCGCTCGAGGGTCTGAGAACGTGGCAGGCTAACATGGCAGGGACCGGGGCCTCGTTTCTAATTAATAGTCGACTTTTTTTTTCTTTTTTTTCTTTTTTTTTTTTTTGCCAGTAGGGAAAAAAAAAGGAGGAACGGTAATTGTTTTCGTCAAAGGCTGCAGGGAGTTATCAGGGTAATAAAGTTAATTAGCAGAACAAACATCCTTTCACTGCCTTACCAGATTGAGGAAAAGAGGGTAATTCAAACTGCAGAAAGATATGACTAGATGAGATGATAAGGAGAAAAATTTTACACAGGAGGCTAACAGAGAAGAATCAATTTTTTTCTTCATTTCTTTTGGCTTAGTCCATGGAAAGGAATTATACATTCTCTTCTTTCAGCTCATAAAGTTGCTTATGTAGAAAACTTCATTGTTATGATTTCTCCAATGGATGGGAAATGAAGTTAAGAAATATCATATTACATTGTTCCATTTTTTCAGGGCCTTCCAAATAGCAATTGTTTTGTTACAATATGTGCAATTTCCTTTTTATTAAAGTGACTTTTCCTAATATCCACGGCACTGTATTGATCTCGTAATGTTCTTCAAAAAGAAACCTGTTTTTACTTCGTCTCCAGGTCTTCAATGGACTCATTGAGTGTGGCCATTGTACTAGGTTCTGAAGTAGCTAGCTTAGAGTTTGAATTAGTTGATGGATTTCTTTGAGCAGCATTTCTTTTACTATCCTCTAGTGTAAGTATGAAAAGAAAGTCCTTGTTCCTGCCAGCGTTAATGCATGTGACTAGCTTTATGCATGAGTAGTCCCATTACATTGGCCTCCATTCAGTTACTTGTACACATAGGCAGGGCCAAGGTCCAAAAGGAGAGAGTCTTTCAAAAGTAGTAACATTGAGGTTTTTAGGTTACTTAGGATGGCAGTCCTTATTCTCATATATTTTCACTGATGTTACCATTTCTCCTGCAAGATTTTGGCCCACCTCCATGGTATGGCTGGCATCTTACTCTACTCTGTTAGCACAAGCTAGATGCACACGTGGGCTTCCAGAAGCCCAGAAGGTTTTGTAAATCCAGAGGGATATGTGGAAATAAAAATGTGTTCATATGATAAGGTATTGGAAAAATAGTAGAAATACCAAACCAGGGTGTGTCAGCTGTTTTGAGATGTCTGACCATGTTCCAGGCTTTACCATCCATGGTAAACAGGAGGTCAGTCAAAGTAGTCTCCTGTCCAGAGAGACATAAGCAATCTACCTTGCATTTACTGCAAAAGAAAAACAAATTGGTAAGTGGTAACTAAAGACCAGTTGGTATCCTGTGAGTTTACACCCAGTGATATAATGTGCTGCTGTCTGTACCCTTGGTTACAGCCACTGCATTGTCCTTTCAAGCCACTGTGAAATACCTCTGACAGAGATGGTTGGTCTCCTCCTGTCACAGGTAGGGGACTGCAGTGGGAGGGTTCATGTAAAAACACTGTGAGCTGCAGGGCTCTTTCTTCCAAAGAGAAGGAGATTCTACTATCTTAGACCACAAAACAGTGAAACAGGATCCCAAACTGGAGGTTGATCCAAGTCTGCTATTTTGGTACATGTGATGGCCACAGTATAACCAGTGCAATGAGAAAGCTCTGTGTTTCCACTGCCAAGCATCCTCTCCCTTCAACACAACAGAATGACCCAGAGATTAGGACTAAGAAAACTCATGGTGAAAATGAGTGATTTGAGTATTCCTGTGTGACCTAAATTCCATAGGTTGACCTTTGAAGAGAGTTTCCCATGAACTTTTCTCATATCTTAAAAAGACTCAACTTCTATAATCAAGTACTGTCTCTTCTATGCCACTTCCTGTCTTTCAGGCTGACCTGAGCCAACCTTTTCTCAACCATTACAGTCAGTGATTTCTTTGCCCTTCTACCTCTCTCTGTTCATCTCTCTCCTATTTTAACTTCCTTTTGCATTATTCTGGCAGCTATCAGGCAGTAATCTGTGCTATGTCAACAGTGCTGGCAAATGCAATTATTGTCATTGGAAGAATAAATCAGTTTCGTTTTTAATCATATTGTTAACACTTCTATATTTATTAACAGAACATGTAAAGTAGAAATAAAATATAGAACAGAGATTAGATAATGTTTTTGTCATGGTTCATTAAGCATATGTTGGCTACTGCAAAGGGCTGCATATTCTAATAGGTGCAGAACTGTAATACTGGACTCTGTCAGAGTGGGTGAGGCAGCGAGTAAGGAGCTGCTCAGATCAGATGCTTTCCCACAGTCCTGCCTGTTCTTCATTTACAGTCTGTGTAGGCAAAACTCCCTATCAGGAGGTAAATGCAACAAGCTGTGAGCAAGGTATAACCAAGCTATTAAGAAAGAACTGTGGATTATATCCTTTAATAGCTCTTCACTGTAAACATAATTAATTTATTATTACATTAATAATACTGTAAGCTGTAGAGTTGTGTATTCCATGCGTTTGCTTTCTGTCTTCAAACTCTAAATGATCAGTGGAGAAAAATCTATAACTCCATAATATTTTACAGTCCCACAATTTAAGCCTGACTTGAACATTATCTAAGCAATTTAAAATGTTCTGTTTGCAGAAGACTTTCTGCTTCTGACAGAGACTTTCTCTTAGTGCAGGATCAATACTAAAGACAGTACTGAGAGTAGTACCAAAATACTGTAGTGTACATTTTTAGCTTCTTCCTCGGTGGAGCTCCTGGCCATGTCAGCTCTTAACCTGAAGTCTTACCTGTCTGTGCAAACCCACTTTTAAGGTCATCCAGTTGTGCCTACATTTGAAACCCTTCACAGCTTTGTCCCACACCACCCTGAAGCTTTCTGTCCATGTGCTGAGTCCTTCATGACTGTGCCTTGCCCTTTTTAGCTGCTGTTTTCCAATCACATCCACTTGTTTGCCCATCAGTTTCTCATATGCAGAGTGCAGCTTCTTCTACCTGGCGTCTATACACAAAATACTTTACTCCTGATACTGTGTGAAAAGTCCCTTCCCCCTCCGCACTTGTGCTTCTTCCTTCAAAGATTAGAGAAAACAGAACAAATATGGGTTTAATATAACATGATTATCCAAATAGTCAGCCACCACTTCAACCACTCACTGTATTTTGTCTCTTTCTTTTCAATATTCCTATGTCTTTCCATTATAACGACCTAGAGAAAGGGACCATGTGCTTTTCTTATTGAAAAATGCCCAGAGAGCACTGCTGTGTGTGCTGGCAGGTCAGCAATAACCGAGAGAATATTTTAGCTCAGTAGAATTTTTCATTTGAGAGTGGGAAAATGCCCTGTTATTTCATTCTTGTTTTTCCTCTCTGGCTACCACACTTGACACCAACTGATTTTCTACATGAAAAGGGATAGAATAAACCATCCTGTCCAAATCAACTTGATATTATGGAGTTCATTGGTTACTATAGCTGTTCCTTTTTCACCTGTCTCATGAAGGGAGTATCTTACTGTGCTTATTGATCAGGGGTGCTTTGTAACCATGGATGAACTGAGTTTCCACTTTTAAAATCAGGTGTATGTTTAAAATGTGAGGAAGTTGGAAGTATCTCAAAATGTAACAATCTAGCATTTCTCAAAAGAGACTTTAGAAATTAGCTGAACATACATTAATTAATAACTTTACCTCTATTAATAGTTTGTGGATTTTTGAATGTTTACTCCAGTGAATAGGGTTTGTCCAGAGTACAAGACCTTGCTGTCAATCTTAATTCAGATGACCATAAGATTATAATTAAATGAGCCTGAAGGGCTGAAATATTTTTAATTTTAATGATAAAATTATTTAAATGTTCTTTCATGCAACTGAGGTTTTGTAGTGCTGTTTAAGGAAATCACAGAACTGCCTAAATTCATTTAAAACTGCATGCAAACAAATATTTGTACACAAGGTGGTGATGTTAGCAACCAGCTTCTTTTTATTAACACACAATAAATAACAATATATCGTTTTGGCTCTGAGGTATCTTCAGCTAATTTTGGATACTTGTATAAGGACAGATCTGAAATATTAGCAGGAAAACTGTGAATTGGCCTCAAGATATCAGTGAGAGAATAACTGTGGAGCTTAAAAAGTCTTCATATCTTACAGAGTTTCTCGTTTTCTTATGACATAATTGCACCATGAGAATCATATAAAACTTCAAACATAATGATGGTAAAAGCAACATGTATCAGAAAAGGTAGCTAATGCAACCTTTTATTAAAGATATCTTTCATATTTAAAACATTTCTCATTCTACAACTAACTGGTTTAAAAATAGCAGCAGTTAAGATTGGCTGAGAAGAAAGTCTTTCTTTTTAAATTGACATGGAACAAGGGTAGAGCTAAAACCAAGGAAAGGGGTAATAAATAATGACAACAGATGTTTGTAAACCTTTTGCTCCTGTGTTCACTGTTTCCATGTGTTTTCTTGTCTTGATGTGCTGTCAGCCTCCTCTCACCTGGGACTAGTGATATCTTATCAAAGCCTAAGCAGTTCCTCTTCACAACAGGCAGATAATAGTGCCTTTCAATTTATCATACTAGAAGTCTAAAAGAACCATGGGAACGATTGGTCAGGTGACAGTTTGATGGACAGTTTGACAGCCCTTAAAGCATCATGGGAAATGGTTGTCACCTGATTCTTCAGAGCAGCTGGGGAGATAACCTTCAGCATGACAGGAAAAACAAAAATCTGAATATTTGTGTAGGGTTTGCTAACAGCCGTAATGCTCACTTAAGTGATAATGGGGATGAATTTAGATTATTTGAAATGGAGTTATCTGAGCTGGGATCTGTTTAGCCTGTAAATGTTTTTGACATCTCTAGCTGCTTTTCAACACTTTTACTGAATGTAATTCTTCAAACAGAGGTGGTGTAAGGAGTGCAGATAGATTATTTGGTTTGTATTTTGTCAAAATCTCCACGCAACACGTATGTTGTCTGCTAAATGAAATCAGAAAAACAGAACTCCTAAAAAATGTTGTGTCTTGCTTTGTACCTTATTGTTCTGACTACCCAAAAAATCATCCTTTCCTCATTGTGAAATACACTGTATTAGTGTAAACCAGGTAGATGTTTGCACCTGAAATCATCCTCTCAATGGCCACTGCTGTGGACTCCTGCTGAGATTCACAAACAGGTCAAGTATTGACCTGACAAAGACTATATCCTACTCTTAGGTCAAGATAGAGGCATTTGAAAATTATGGCATTGCTGCCACTCTGGTTTTATTGCTGTGGGTAAATTCAAGATGCGGTTTTCTAGGTGGCATAATGATGGTACTTCTCAGAAACGCTGAAAAAAAATATGAAGAATACATTCACAATTGTAGGGTTTGGAGGAGAAATGGCAAAAATTGGTTAAGTATTTGCTTTTTAGCTCCAAAACCTGGATACATGCCGCATCTGTGATACATTAAATCAATGTAGAGATCTCACCGTTGTCCTTCAAGAGGAACAGAAAGAGTTGATGTGGTGGGTGGACTTAGAGGAAACCTATAATGTAACTAAACTGATCAGTGCAGTCAGGAGGACACACACTGGAAACCATTCCTATACTAATTGTAAAATTACACAGCTGATTTGAGCAAGTTGTGGAGGTTTCTCACCTTTCTTTTTCTGTTTCTGATTGTTCTTTCATCAGTCCAACCAAGATGTCATTGCCTTCTTTCACTCTTCTCTCAGTATCACTGATGTTCACCCCGCCTTCAACCATGTTTGCCATCTTCCATTTCCTTTCTCTCAATGTCTTTGTTTCAAGGTTCTGAACAGCTGAGCTCTTCTTGCAGCACTTTTTTTTCCATTTCTTTATCTCCATTTTCTCTGTTGCAGGTAAATGACAAATACAACTCCTTCTGAGTGCAGAACCTTGTTTTATGGAACTTTCAGCTGGTATAATATCCTACCTTCTTTCCACTTCAGAGTCCTTCTTTGGAAACATGCTTCAATGCTTTTTATAATGAATTTTGTAAACCACACATTTCTTTCACAAGAAGTCATAACGGCAACACTGTTATTCACTCTCTCCCCTGCTGAGGGACAGACTGTATAGACATATATTTATGATCACTGGCTGACACAGAATAATGCATAAATTAAGTAAATAAGAGGGATTTTTTTTCAGCATTAAATTGATATTCTGTCCTTCTTATCTTTGCAGAGGCAAATTTTAATATATTGACAAAAGTTTTAACAAGCTGCAGACACTGTATCAGAGTTCTGCCACTAGAAATTTCAAAATTTCATTCAGAGCATCTTTGGTACTTATAATGTTATGTGGAATGTATTCTTAGTTAAATTATAAATAAAAACAATGATGTCCAGATAATTTTACGTATTTTCTATTTTAACTGTCAGTAAAATTTATGTATTCCATAAGCTGAAGCCAGTTTATTATTGGGATTGCTGTTTAAAAAGAATTGTTTAGGATGTGGCTGTGTGCAATCATGCATAATGTGTCTCCTCACTCATCCCACTCTACACTGACTGAATTTCAGTAGAGCAAGGTATGAGATAATTGCATGCTGGTGGTGTCTGTGGATGTCCACAGCACTCAACGATACACTGGCTTTGGGCAGGCCATGGCAGATGGTGTGTTTGGATGTGGGTTTTTCCAGATGAAGGTAGAGAAATCTCTCTTTAGGCTTTCACAGCTTGCCATGTAAATACTATTGTTCCGGTCAGCTCTGATTTATATCCAAGGCTATGGTAAGATAAAAAAGGGCCCTCACCCTTCTGTCACAAACTCGTCTTTGTTGAACTTTCTTTTGTCAAATAGCTCATGCTCTGACTCATCTTTTTCAATACTATGCTTAGTTTCAGAACCCAGTATTGTTTTCCTTAAAACATACTTTAATTGCACAGTTAATATTTCCTGAGTAAAAATTGCAAGCTTACTATCTGCTTTAGATATTTTAGATCATTTAATAGATTTTATAGCATTTTTGCACAGTGATACTGAAAGAATCATCTAAGTCGGGCTTTTCTACATTGCTTTTTTAAATAATGGTAAAATCTCCTACTGAAAATGAGTTTAACAAAATATCTCTGAGTTTATGCACTGCTTCTGCAGAATGCAAGTTGCAACTGAAGGTTTTTCCCTCTGTATTTTTGCAAACAAACAATGTGGTTGTCAGAGAACCTAATCAGTATTTGAACTGACAAACAACCAAACAAAAAAGGTATTTAGCAGGGCCTCTGATTTCCCTAATGACAGAATATACCCATCAAGGAAACTCAGTAGCAGCTGCTCCATTGTGTTAAAGATTTGAAGATGTCTTCGTTTTAAAAAGTTTGGAGGGTTTTCTTTACTTTCACCAGAGAATATGTAAAGAGGCATTTTTATTTCTTTTTGGTGTGGGAAGAGAGAAATCAGTTGATTAGCCAACTTAATACTGCTTTTTGTGCCTCTATATACTGGGCTCTTCAGTTTCAAGACTACATCTTGTGTGTCAGTTGTGACCAGATAATTGCTGATAACAAATACAACTTGCTCACTGGACTTTCACATAACATCCATCTGGAAAAACTCTAACATGCATCTCGTGGAAAAGAGGAGAATCCTCATCTAGTTATGGGTGACGGTTTATTTCTTATGCTAACTCACATCCTCTCTACTTATTAATTATTTTACTCTGACTGCTTTTATATTTTAAGTCCATTACATCCATTGCCATAATGTGATGAGGCTTCCAGGTAGTTCTGATGAAATACATAAAATATTTGAAGGTCAGGTGAACATTAAGATCTGTTTTTCCCTTGGGGTGAAAAATTGATCTTGTGCTAAACAAGATAGATATTGATAAGAACACTGATATTGAGTCCAGCTGAAATCAATGTTTTCTCATAACTGACTGCAGAATTCTTTAAGTAACATCTAAAGGAATTCAGTCATAAAAATGTGAAGACTTTAATCATCAGGGTAAAGACAAAGGGTAGAGAGAAGTGGTGAATTGTAAAAACACAGTAAATGACTCGAATAAGAGAGGGAATCCAGGATAAGCCAAAAGTAGTCAATAAAACTGAGGCAGGGGAAACGAGAAGTAGTAAGGAGAGTGAAACAACAGATTAGAATGGCTTCAGTGAAGAACAGCTGTGTTGAAAGTAATAAGAATAAAAATCCCAGGCAAAATCTGGAATTTCGACTAGGGTGGAAAAGTGTGGCTGTCTGTCACAGCCCTCTTCCTGGAATTTTACCCGGTGTTCTAGTTACTTTGTCTTCATTGCTTCCATGTATTACAAAGACATGGACAGAGACTTCAGAGGTCCTTTTATGTCTCTTTCAAATTGGCAGCAGTATCTCGTATCCAAAAGAATCAGAATCTCCAAAGTAGTCCAGGGGAATGATGCCTGCAATGGCAGCAGCAGTTTAACCAGAAAATGAAACAGGATTTCTGTGTTTTGTCATTGTGTCATAAGGAACAGTTCTGAGACTGTGTAATTTGTAGTTTATTGGCAGAATTAGATATGCTTATATTCAATTGGTGACAGTGGCTTGCTATATTCTGAATGGCTCTGGAATGAGAGGGAGGATTCTCAGTTACAATCTATGCAGCCACGATATCTGCAGTATTGGTGGCACTTAGGAATATTTGGAGGAGACACGGGAGTGCTGTTCACCAAATGAGGTACTTGACCACTTAGTCATAAGTGCTGATGATTCCTTCTAACACTTTTACCAGTCAAGAAGAGTGTAAGTAGGATTCACGCATCTCGGATGTGTATCATTTAGAATATTTCACACTTGGTGAGTGTTCTGAGCTTTAGAAAGAAGAAAAGAAGCAGCATTTGTTTGCTGGCATAGGATGCATCTTCACAAGAGGAGCTTTGTGAGTGTATGTATCTACCTGTTCTTTTTTGAGATACTTCACTGCTGCTTTTCAGTGTTTGGTGTTTTGCTGGTGACCTGTAGGCACTTATCTCCACGATGAAGCATTGTCTACCACAGACAGCTCAAGGGACTTGAATTCATAGTATGAGTAAGAGTTGAGCTATGAAACAACAGGGCACAGGTCTAGGCATGTCAAAGCTCACAACTTCCTCTCCATTTTGGTCTTTGTTTCCTATTGTTGCTGTCAATGCCCCTGCTTTTCTCTCTTAATCTCACTTATATTATGAGAAAGCAATGTATATATACATATGCCATACAAATAGATATACAAGTCCCCTAGATATGGATATAAAAAAAAATAGTATTTATTATAGGAGTCCTCAGGATTGGATTGAGTTCACAGGTCTGCTTGAGTGATAGAAAATTCAGAGTGATCTTAATGAGGTGATGATTTCCCTAAAACAGTGGCTACATTGTCAGGTCTTGTTTGTTTACAGAAAATCAGGAAGTTAGGGTCAGAATTTAAATGAATCTACATGTTCACCCACATCTGCTTTTTCAAATCTGGGCAAAATGATTGAAGTAACACATCTGGGGAGTTTTGCAGTATTTGCTTTATCAACATCCCAGTAAGAAAGTATTTAGTGACTTCATTTATGAACTCATTATTGTACTCTGAAGAGGACACGAAATCTATTTTAACTTATTTCTAGAATGCTGAGTCTAAATTAATTTGTCTTAATTGAGACACTTTTTTGCATTTGATATTTGAAGATAGGATTAATTCACAGCCATCTGTTATCTTATCTTGCCTTAGTTAATGATAGGCCCAGCGGTTTGGGGAAATGAAATGAACAGGCACAGGGGTCACTGTCATTATCTGGATCATTTCATGTGATGCAAATTAAATCAGGTACATCATGGCAGCTAATACTGCATATAATTCATTTAGTGAAGGCTTTCCCATTGATCAGTTTTAATTTCTGTTCAAAAGGCTCATACTGCTTTCTTCAAGGTGGTGTCTTATGTACTAGTCGTGGGCAAAGAGTTGGCAGGAGATGTGGTAGCTACTTTCTCTTGTCCCATCTGGATTCTTTAGACAGTTCTTGTAGGTTTGGGGTTTGATAGGCAAAAAGGGCATGTTGATCACAGATATTCTGAAGGGAAGAAAGGTTACCCAGCTAGACAGATATTGTTAGGAGCTGCAACTGTGCAACCTGTTTGCACTTATACTTGGAACTGACGTGCAGGAAGGAGCAGGAGTGCTGGAAGCGCAGCAATATAGGGATGACAATAGGGTGATGTTAAATATATTGAATTCCAAAACTGACAATTACTGTGCAAATTTCAACTGTGAATCTGCAAATACTTCCATGACCCAGTTACACTGAATTGTTTATTTTCCATTTATTTTCATATTTAGAGGCATTTTCACTTGCTTGGCCTCTAATACAAAGATTTTCTTACTAAAAAACTAAAGATAAGATTTTGGCTTTTTGTATCATTGTGCCTGACTTTCACCACCTTGGTGATAAAAAAAAAATCCCAGAAGCAGTGCAAAGCACTGCTAGGGCTGATAAATATCCTTCAGCAGAGATGAAAATTAGGCTCTTGACATGTTTCTGGCACAAGCAGAAACTTTCAAACAATATTGCTGTTATTATTTTGCTCATGAGGAGAAGCTTTTACTATAAGACTAAATCACTTATCAGACATTTAATTAAAGCTTTAGTGCTTTTCAGGTTGAAATCTTCTCTACTTAACAGAGATGGGAACTGAAAAGTGAAGTAACTTAATCAGTGTCCTGTAGTGAGTCTTCAGCAGCTCTTGGACTTGCATGCAGGAATCCTGCTTTCCAATCTCATCTGGTTAATATCTTCCTTCTCATACTGACTGGAGCTATAGCAGTTCCACCAGCATTATCCCTGTCTTGCACCTGTTTTTTCAGGATCAGCTCTAGTTCTGGATATTTCATTAGTATGTACACATTTTATTAACTTTCTCTGCAAATGGCCTGTGCAAGTATTTTAATGTTCTCTTTCCCCAACTGAATAGTTTAAGGCTACACAAAATTTATTAATTTTATTATTATTTTGCTAATGCACTATCTTGCGTATTTGGTAGTAAGCATTTTCACATCTGTGGCTGAATGATAGAAGCTAAAGCTGATATGGATTTTCTATTTTCCATCACTCCGTATCATTTGTAAACTCTTTAGTTCTGTAAAAGATCTGCTTTAAATAAATAAATGTATCCTGACTAATCCTCTTTGAATAAGTGGAAAGCATTTAATCCCGTGATTCTGTAAATCCAGGGTAGCTGTCAAATTGTGTGTTCATTTTTCTGCATTATCTAAATCGGTTTGTATCAGATCTTTCATTGACAACAACAGTTTGTTATTTGGATTAAACACCTCTCGTGCTCTATAACCTTTCATTTAAGAGCCATTTGCATCCCTTTTTTTGGCTGCTACTTCAATCATCTGTATTTTAACAGTTCTTTAGGAATATTTGCTGCTAAATATTCACACTGCATTTAAAATTGCCTTTTTTTTTCCAAATTGCTAACACTTCTTCAAGATCTGAAATTCAAACTATTTTTGTTTGTGTCACCAAGAGGCTGAATTCATTTATCAGTTTTCAATTTAAGAAAATAAAAATAGATGATTCATGAACTTCATTTCAAAATTTTTAAAAGTGGTTCATTAATTGAACAGCAGCTGGGGGGAAAAACTAATCAGCTCATTTCAACTGCAATAGCTCATTATCATTTTGTCTGATGAAATCTTTGGAGTCTGGTTTCATGGGAAATGGGTCCTTCATACTGTTGCCCCTCAACTGTCTGGAAAAAGGTCAGTTACCCCCATACAGTAATTAAAGCTCATATTAGAACACGTGCGTCCATTTTTTAATTGCTAAGGACAGAAGCCCTCTCGTTGTTTTGACATGAAGGAAATGTTTGGGTTCTTCCACTTCTTCAGAACAGTTTCAATGGCTCATGCTGACAAGTAAATATTTCTGATTTCTGAAAACAGAGTAAATACGACATGAGAGGTCTTGTCCAAGGAACTGTAACAGTCCTTTCCCCTGGTAAATCTCTTCATTTTGACCACAGGGATATAAAGGATCTCACCTCCATTTTAGCTTGTACTATCCTGAGTTGGGCAAGACTTTAGTTTGGGAATCATGGAGCTTTTGGAAATGGTACATATAATTTAGGACCATATGTTACCTCTTGAACTTCGCAGTTTTAATACCAGCGCTGTAGGATAGATCTTTTTTGAAAACATGTTTCCCAATAAAATAATAATGCAGATTCATAAATGAAAGGAAAATATGGAGAGTCAAGATTCTGGATTCTCTTCCCTGTTCTTGTTCAACCTGGGAGAAACTTTTGCCTCATTTTGAGATTATTAAAATTAAACTCCTGTAACCAGTGTTGTGTTACGGTTATTATTTAAAAGTTCTTTGCATCAACTACATGAGATATTTGAGAGATGTGTACAACTGTAATAGCCATAATTTTAGTATTGGGTTTATAATGATTTTGCCAATGATGAACATTGTAGTAGAGTAACAGAACTCTATAACTTTTAGAAAATAATTTCTGGGTTTTAATGTTAAAATAGCCAAACATACTTTTTAATTTTTCTTTTTTAATATTTCTACTAACTGAAGAAAAATCTTATTATTCAACTGTAGTTTTTGACACTTAATAACAGCATAATTATAAATAGAACAGTCCATTTTTTATTATCTTGTAGACTAAAGAAGTTTATAAAGTAAGATATAAGGAAGTGATTGTTTTCATGGTTTCTCAAGTCTGTTATGTATCTATGTAGTTCTTCTAATTCAAACTGCGCACACCAGCATAACATTATTTAGGTCATGGATAACTAATAAAAATTCAAAACCCCTGACACACTACTTAGACATGCTACTTAGCCAAGTAGTCATTTTTATGAATTAAATTTATTGTACATCTGCTGTGAAGTAATTGGTGAAAGATCTTCTACAAATTTTGTAATTAAAAATCACAAGCACTGGAAAGTACTGGAAAGTACTGAAAAATAAATGCTTTGTTTGAGCTTCCACACTGAGACATGATCTCAATAAGGAAGGTAAGGCTGGCTATAGAACTAAATTCTAGTTAAGATTGTTTAACTCTAATTAGGACATGAAAATATTTTTCTAAACTTTTTTCAAAATAAATATTGGATTTCTTCCAAAAGAAAATCTGTATTTAGATTTAAAGCATTGTTTTCAAGTTAATAACTTTCTTCAGGAAAATTTATCTCAAAGCAATTCCTTTCTAACCTTACCTTTACACTGGGTGGGATGGGGGGGAATAGCTGGATACCTGCTTAAATAATCACACTGTGTATATGTCTTTTGTTTTTAATACTTGGTGGTACAACCAGCACAATGTGAAAAACTTGGAAAAGTTTCTTATGCTTCTCAAAAATTATAATTCCACTTCATAACAACACAAAATTTGCACAACAACATTTACCTTTCACTTTTCAATTCTGAACCACTGGAGTCCAGTGGGTTGTATTTTCTAGTTTCTCTTTGCCACCACGAGGGCAAAATTTTACTTTCCCTGGACAAGTTGATAACTTAACCTTACCTAAGAGCTGAAAATTGTCAGTATTTGAGGTGCTTCATAAATACATGCTTGAACTCTAATATGGATCAGTAGAATGGTTAAATCGGAATCTCAAATCAGTGGTGAAAGTTATTGGCCTGGTCCATCTGGTTCCTCAGCACTTGAGAGGAAAATAAAGATTCTTCCATCTTCTCTTGGAAGCACCGCACAGGAAGAATGAGACTGTTTATCCTGTGCAAACAATAAACATTAACTCAGCCCCAAACCCTTAGCACATCAAGTGGAGACTGTTTATGCGCACATGAATATGTTTGCCTGTTATAATGTGGTTTTTAACCTCTTCTGCTACTTAGGTAGACTCACCAGGTTATAGAGGCATTTTCACAGATATTTAAGTAATGAATGATTTGCTATGATTTTGAAGATATGTAATCTTATCCTACAAACAAGTAATTATGAGTTTTATGTATTTACTGTAGGAAGGAAATTGTTATTTAACTGTGGGAAGATGAACCAGAACTCAGGGATATTGCACAATAAATCATTAAATTTGTGCTAAATAAATTGTTAAGTACATTATGAGTTTAAGGAATTTGTTGCCATTGATACACAGTTTCACTCTTGCTGCACTTTGCAGTGAAGTACCTTTTCCACCCTCCTCCATAAAACTCTGGTTTGATTCTGCCCTTCTATGGGGGCTCTGGTGGTTTGTCTGATTTACTTTCATTGTGCTCTTCAAAAGACAGCTTTGTGCTTTGAGCTTTTTCTAATTATTGTATTTTGTACTTATGTTGGTGATATGAAAAACAAGCTTGAAAAGAATAAAATATAAGTAAACAAGAGTTTTTCAGTGACTTTCTTGGCATAATATGTCAGTGAATTTAGTATGAATTTAGTTCTCCCCTCGTAATTACCTTAATGGTGGATAATTCCTGGCTGGGAGAAAGCCACATTGGAATTGGTTTTATACTTTGATACAAGCAAGTTTTATGGGCATGGCTACTAAATAGTGAAAAGATCATATTTCAAAACCTTCAAGTAAGACTCGTATCCCATAATGCTGTTTGTGCAACTAAAAGCCATTGGAATTGATCTCCTTTTAGCACACAGGAACGTCGCTAACCTAGTTAATTTTTTATTGCAGATTCAGTGAAAATTACAAGCTGCATTCAAATACTGTGCTTTTCTCTGTATATTGCATTACTTAAATATAACTTTTTCGGAATTTCAGAACATATTTAGTACAGGCATTATGTATTTTGTACTATTGCCTTGGAAGCCCATAGTGACAAATTGGTAATGGTCACATGAAGAATAAAGTGGCTTAAAATGTTCTGCTTATTCAGTAAATATGTATGAATTTACTGAAGATTTCTGTAAAGACTATAAACTTCTTTGAAGTTTTTATTTTTGCTACCCATGGTTTAAAACACCACTTTTCTTTTAAATGCATGCCAAATTTCCAGAGTAAGGTATCTGTAATGGCTATTTATAAAGAGTGCAGGCTCTTCTACTTCAAATGGCATCATGACTCACTTTGCCAATAGACACCTCTTTATTTCAAACAAGAGAAGTGTTTGTTTAAATGCTACTGAGGTGACAGACACCTGAAGAGAAGCATCTGATGAAATGATGCAAGAGTGCCCAAAATCTGTGTTCTCACGGAACTTCAAAGCGGACAAAACTAGAACTTTAGCAGGTTTAAATTTGTGTAGTATTCTAGTTTTACTTTCACATGGTGGTGGTTTCCAATAAACCAGTTTCAGTGTTGTATTTGTCCAGAACATCAGAGCTGATGTAGCTGATGCAGCTTCAGCTTTGTGTTGTTGGCACCAATTACGGAGGACTGCCCCTAAATGTGGCTCTGCAGGCACCCAGCAGACCCCAGCTGTGGCCCTTCTAAGTGCCACTGCAGTCACATTATGCATGTGGGACACCTGCAGTATGGATCTGTGGGGTAAAAATGACAGCAACAGATGTGGATCAGTGACTCAGGGAGTGCAGTGGGATGGCTCGATTACTGCTCCACTGGACAGAATGACCTGGAAGGTAACGGCAGTTTTGCCTGAGGAAGTCATTCAGAACAGATCCCTGGGTTTATGTCACTTCCACATTTTCCATTAATTCATTTGCTTTGCTGGGGATTTATGCAAATGATAACTTCTTCCCCTTCTTGTAACCTGATAGCTCTGTGGAGCCCCTGGATGCTGCCTGGCTGTGGGCAGTGTGGGAGCAGTGTCAAACATGCCACAGGGGCCTTCCCAAGGTCTTGGTTGAATTCCCCAAGGAAAACACGCAATAGACAGGATTTCATGGCTGCATAAGGTACATCACACAACTACCACACACTCCAGGTCTAAGCAGTGGACTACAAGTTTTAAGGATGTTTACATGCCCAAATGCTCTCTGTGTTTAAGTGTTGGTTTCATTTTTATATACAGCCTTTGGTGACCAGATCCATCCCATACAACTATCAGATGCATATTTTGGGTTGAACTGGCATTTTTGTGACAATGTTCTAGTGACAACAGACTGTCGAGGTACACTTCATAAATCTGCTCCCAGTAACTTCACCAAGCACTGAGTTGAATTAATGTCTCTCATTCTTGTCAATTTGCTTTCCCACATTATATCATAAACCATGCTTTTTTTAATTAGAAATTTTTAGATTCAATCCTTAGATTTTGTACAGATGAAATTTTGCCGAAGCAGAGGAGGAACGGAAATTTCCATATTTCAAATAAAAATTCATTGGGCGTAATTTTGACGACAGATGAATGCCCTACACACTCTTCAAGAATCTGAAAGTTAAACACGTTTGAGTAAAAGAAAAAAAATTTGTAATTGTTATTCAGTAGGGGGAAGGCAGGAACAACAGCGAAATTTAAAGAAATATTCAATTTTTATTAGGTACAATAGTCATGAAAAATTTATATTTTATGGAGAAAAATTGTTCATGCTGTTAGGTTTAGTTGGGAATTAAATTTTCCTAGACAATTATGTGGTTTTGTTCTTGAGATATACTTCTTTATTTCTTTTATTTTAAATGACAGTAAAAGAATCTAAGCTTCTATATTGAAATAAAATTCAGAATTAATAATTTAAATAAGTATTTTGTCTTCAATTCTGAGAATTACAGTCTGATAGTCCCCTTTAATGAATTAGAACCCTTTGAGGATGGAGCTTGTCATTAACACACATCATCAGCTGATGCATTTTAATAATACATAGAGTTGGAAGAGAGAGGAAGTGTAAGCTACTGAAGCTTGCAAAACCAATCCCCTAAAGCTTTCATGTTTTATTTGAGCATATGTTTTGGAAGTGGTGGTGTTGACACTGGTGGCACTAATCTCCTCTTTATCTTGTTTTGATTAAAAGGATATTTGAATATTATTTTTGGCAAACTTTTATCTAGCCTCAAAGGGGTTCCCTTGTAGCAGCTACAGAGAAATGGCTATAATAAACATGTTCTATGATACACTTACATCACACATTGTAGCCACTGCTGGTGTACTCCAAGAATGCAAAATACTCCTGAAAAAAAACAGATGAGCTTGCATTCAATGCCAAGTGTGTGAAAATATAAAATTATGCTGTCTTTTTTATTTGTTTATTTTGCAAACTCAGCTGTGTGAGTTGCTTCAGCTGTGTAAAGGCAACTGTGTATTAGATTATTCAATAAATCAGTTAGTAATATATATGGTTAGGAGACAAAAGGTTAGAGCAGTTTTATGACAGACTTCTTTTTATTTTTTATAAAAGCACACATCCTCTTTACATCTTTTTTGCCACCTGTTGGATGGCTGGGCTAACATCATGTCAGAATGTTATCATTTTGCACCTTAAGTGGTATTAACAGTATAAAACTTAATTTTCAAAACACACAAAAAAATATTTTTTATCATTTTGGTTTATGGAATATGCAACTGTGTATAACTGTCCCATGGACAGTGAGCACGATGTAGATCCTCACAACCTGAGTCACTGCAGGACAACTTACAGGGCAACAGTTCATCCATTTGATCAAATATCACAACTGGGGAAGATACCTGTGTTCTGCTGTCCTTTTGCCATTTTATCACTCTAAAGCAAAGATCAAGGAGTGCACAGTAGATCATCTTCTCTGTGTATTTGTGTATGACAAAGCCCCTGATTTCTTAGGTGCTGGATCAAGCCTCAGGTCTCCATTTCAGCATCCAGCACTATTAGCATATTACTTCTCTTCTTCATCCCTGTGGAATGTGTTTATAAGTAATATTGAGTGGTTTAAAAGCTTGCTTTCCTCAGACCCCATGCTGCTTAGTTGGTTCTTAAATATGGATTAAAGTGTCTATTTTTAGGTTTTAAATTGAATATACACTTTCAGTTGAGAGAAATGGGACTCATAGTTGGTCAGTAAAATCAGATCACTTTTTTATGCAGTTATTTCAGACAAGCCATTTTAATTACTCAGAGCAGAAACACATTTCCACCTAAAGCCTGCAGTAGGGGTTTGTTAATACTGGGATTCATTGCTTAAAGAAAGAACAGAATGGCATGGTGTAATATGGTGGAATTATTGATAGCAATTTATTTTATTTTCCATCCTCTCAACATTGTGCTTGTGTGATTTTTCAAATGATTTGTTTTTCAGCAGAACTCTTACTATTTCTGATTTCCTCTTCCGAAGCTGTGACTGTCTCCTGTTAGTCAAATGGTTTTTTACAGATGGGACCTTCTTTCTGTTCTTTAACTACCCAAGGCTCGCAGAGGGTGATTCTGTGGTTCCACTGGCTTATGCTTCTCTGCATTTGGCACCTCCACAAAACCCTTCTTTTTGAGAAGTTCAAAGTTCATGTGATGTTGTTCTCATTTTTGTTCTTTTTGGAAAGCTGTGTCTTGGGAATGTCTGCTGGTTGCACTCAGGTATTCAGGTCACATATGTTGCTGTGCTTCTCTGTGTAGTACACAATGGTCACGCAGCTTCTCTTTGTGGAATGTTGCCTCCAACTCAGAACCCTCCAGCTTTTGTCCTTGCTGCTCTGTTTCATGGATTAATTCCACTGGCAACATTTTCAGTTGTTCTGGTTCCCTACATTTTTCTGTCCTGTTTGTTGTGTTGCCGTAGTTATGCTCCTCCTCAACATGCTCCTCCTCAGAGTCAAAGCTCACATGATCTCGCTTTTGAGTTTCAGAGGTTAGGGGGAAAGTGGTCATGTTTTCTACTTCTATACATTTATGTTCCTCCTTTGGTACATCAGAGAAGTCCTGTTCCTCCTTAAAAGTACGTTCTGAGACTCTGAATACGTGTTATCTTGCTCTTGGTTGTTGGTTTCTTTTAATAGATTTCTCCCAAGAACAAAAGCGCAAAGTGTTCAGGTCAGGTTCAGTGTTCAGATTGTTGCTGTTCAGTGCTTGGTACCTCATGGTCTGCTGTGCAAGGTGCAGTGTCAGCATTCACATCCTTCTGTCATTTGTAGTGGGGTCTTTTATAATAGATTGCATTCAAAACTCAAGGATTTAGACTTGCTGGTCCCAAAGACATTTGTTTTCCTAGAAGGTGGTAGTGGCAGATTCTGAACTGATGTTCAGAAGGAATTTTGAATGCGTGGCAGTTGTAAACACTTTTGTCTACTCCTCTAACCCAGGTCTCAACATCTTACCCAGCAATGCCTTGGAATTATACACTGAACTCATATCCTCCCACCATCTAAGCAGTCCTTGACTTCATCATCTGTGTAGCAAAGACTATGTCAGTCTTTAAGAATCTGTATTAAGTCATGAGACCCAATAGGGACTATCATGTTAAATATGAACACTGATGTCTTCCCTGAAAGCAGCAAACCCAGTAAGTGGTTAAATTTCCAGACAAGCTGTAGTCCTGAAGATGTTCCCTTTCTTCTTTGTTGACTGTTGTCACTGGTAAGTCCTTGTGCCACATGCTGGCCTTGTTCAAACTCTCAAACACAGAACAGAGAAGAAGCAGAATTAACACACTTGGTTTGATGGAGATGGTGACACAGAGAAGAGAGTTTAAGGGTATGTTAATTTTCAAGTACCTCAGTATGATTAAAAATTAGTTCATATTAAAATAAGAGCTATGACTACTGTCTGAACTTCATAGGCTTTCAAGGAGATTATATTGAGAATCTTTCCATTAATCTCTATGATGTTAGTTGAGTTGATGCCTATAAAGCACTCAAAAATCCTATTGATGAGTGTTAGAAATAGGGTTCATTTAGATTGATAGAATCTCTTATGATAACATTTATAACAAAAACCTTAGCTTTGGCAGAGAGTGATGCCTTGGCTTTTCAAAGCTTCTTTTGGTTTTAGATCCGTTATGGAAAGCTCTTTTTTTGTGTAGTTATCCTTTTGATACAAAATAGTCTACTGATATCCTTGTAGGAGCAGTCACTGTACAACTTACTTATTTACTCCACAAAGATGCAGTTAAAATATTTGCTATTCCTGCAGCACTTCTCTTCACAAGTAATTGCTGCCTTGGAAGGGACCAGACCCTTGAATTTTGTAAATGAATCCCAACCTATATTTTGGCCTAGTAAAGCTTTTTGGGTTTTTTTCCTTTTAGTTTATGTACACAAATTAGGTGTTTTATAGAACATGTATATGGATTTCATCAGTCATGAAACACAACGAAACAACCAAAAAGAAAACAGAAGTGATAGATGGTTCCCTGGCTTCCATTCAAAATCCTTGTTATGTTGTGGAGTACTTACTATGAATGCTTGGCAACAAAAAGGCAAAGATCCTATATTATACAAATACTTAAAAGCCTGCACCCAGAGACAAGAGAATGAAACAAGAGGTGGTTTTATATATGTAGTCCCTGCTGTCTCCTTCACCTCTCCTGGGAAGTAGTTATGACATAATAGGATTTGAAGGTTACTCTTCAAATTTCCTTTCACCTTCAAGTGAGTAACCCATGTCATGCATTGCAGAAAAGCTGTCCTCTTGACATCTAGTGGTGGAAAAATGGCTTGAAATAAGTCTTTCTGTCAGAAAGAACTAGAAATCAGACTTACAGAAGTTAAAACTTAATTCTCTTCTGTTTTTTCTTGTTTAAATTTTCAAACCATCCTGCAGGCTAGGAAAAAGCTGAGCTTAAATACGTGTATAACATCACATAGTAGGTCTGAAAGCCTTTAAACTAAAGTTATAAAGTTTTCTTGTTTAAGAATTAGTGTTTCTTTCCTATCTATCATCATTAAATTGTTTTCTTGCTGGCAAGAAAGAATGCTGTATTATTGCAAAGCTATTAACATTTAATCTCCTATCTTAAATTGCTCAGCAAATATTATGAGTAAATATTTGTGAATTTTGTCCTATAAATGATTACCAGAACCTTTTTCAGCCTCTGAAAAGACAATTGGTCTAGGAAATATGCCTGTTAGAAATATTTAAGGACAAATTTATTCGTGGACAAAGATGCTTCCTAGAAAGAATTATTAATCTGAGAAAATGTATTTTAAGACATTGTACCTGAATTTTTTTACAGTTCTTTCCAGCACAAATTTATATTACAATTGCCGGTAATTGTTTAAAATGCAATTTTAAATCAACTAAAGATGATTCTCACTATATTTTTTTCTTATCCTCAGTTGTCCCTTTTCAAATTGTATTTATATATATTATTAGCAGCCGTCCTCCTTTCATGTAGTTAGCACAGCAGAACACTAAGTCTGTAATTTACTGATTTTAATACCAGCTATTTCTCACTGGATATTGGTACACGGGCATAGAATTCTTTGGAAAAGTAACAATAAGAATTTCCTTGCTAGTTCTCTAATAGTTGTTGCAAAACAGCTGAGATGCATTAGCTTCTGTAATTTCTTATACTTTCCTTTCCCCTCATAATAAAGGGTCCTTTACTCTCTTCAGTAATAGGTAATTGCAGACCATGGTTAGTCTTCTTTTAGTTGAGCTCTAGTCTTTTGTTGGAGGGTAAGATTTTCAGATCATATCTCTTCTGATTCTTGTTTGCCCCTCTCTTTTGGATACTAGTACAGGGTAGAGATATCCAGAAGTAATATTGCTGGTAGATTCAGAGGGGATAAAAGAACTGAAAAGAATGTTTGAGAAGCATTTACTCTACTACAGTGTCCTGTTTAGATCTGGCTGTTTAGATCTTGTCTGATACAGAGGAGGGTAGTGCATCCTCCACTATGGACCCACCTCTTAGGAGGGCTCCATCAAGGTACCATAACATAAATTACAAGAAAACTCCTTTCCTGAATAAATTAGTGAACAGGACTTGAAGTCTAGATGGTCCTGGTGTTTGCTTATAACCAAAATATAGGAAAGCCTATATTTAAAAGCTAGTGATAGTGGTGACCTGAAGTGTCAAAAACTCAGAGAATATCAGCCTGCAGGAAGTAATAGAAGCTTTTAAAGGACATAACTCAAACTGGAAAGGATCTGCTAGCAGTTGGTTCTCGTACTGTAAAGTAATCAGGCTTTTATACCATTATGAAATCTTTGGCTCCGCCAAAACAGAGTTAGATTTCTCCTTTAGTATTTAGTTAAATAATGAGTCTATTTTTGTTTTTATTTTAAAGTGCTGTCCAAGAAGGAACAAAACCCAATTAATAATTCTCAGTCTTTCTCAGTGGTATATTTAATGCTCTGAAAGCTGCCCTTAATTGCACAGCAATCAAAAGTTTTTGCTATATGTCCATGGAGGAGCTAAAAATTCTGATAAAATTAAGAGGAATGTGGCTTTAGATAGAATTGCATCTCTCTTCCATCTCAATGTCAATAAAACCAGCTATGGGAATGGAGCCAAATTCTTACTAATACTCTTGAACTGTTGCAACAATACAAGGACAAATTTATTTTATTTTGTAGTGGCAAATACTTTTCCCTCCTAATTTTGTGGGAGTGTTTTTCTCCCTACAAGGAATAAATTGCACATTCTGGAAATAAGTTAGTCATTCTGAAGTTCAGAATTCATGAAGCTGTTCCAGCAGAGAATGGATATGGAATTGCAGCAAAATCTCAAGGTCACTGGGAATATTCTTTGGGGTATTCTTATGTGGCTTATCTGTACTCACATGCCTAATTTTTTTTTCAGTGCAAAGAATAGCCACTTGCAGAGAATGGAAGCCTTAGCCCGGCCCTGTGCCATCCCTTATTCAAGTTCTTTTATACTCCTCTTTTTAAAGAAGCTGTCAAGTTCTTTTCTGAAGCTGACAGGAAAGGCCAAATCTGCAGTACAGGAAGAGAGGCAAAAAAGAAACTTTTTGTGTTGATGTTTTACTAAGTGAGCTAAGGAGAATTTTAGAATCATGTAATTTACTCTGGAGGCATTTACTGTACATAGCTATAGTGATGGTAATTTCTTTCATTGTGGAAGTGAAAAGATAACCATCAATCAGTTGTCAATTGGTCAATTGCAGAAGTGATGAAAAGAAACTGGTAGGAACAATCACTTCTGTGGCTACCTAGACTATTTGGGGTTTTAAGGAAAATACGGGAACTGGAGTCTGAGGAAAAGGAGTGAGGTTGAAACATAAAAAATAATCGACACAGGGATAAATGGATCCCATATAAATACTGTATTTATTTTTTTTTGTGCGGAGTATAAGTGCTACAAAAATAGACAAAGCAGAGTTTGCACTGAGGGACCTTTGAACTGAGCATGTTGAGAGCTGGAGATGTGATGTGGCGTGAGTATAGGCACTGTTTAAATGGAGGTTTGAAAATGGAAGAATTTTTTGTAAAAAATTAGCAGACAGCTAAATTATGTCAAATATTCTTGTAAGTCCAGCAGTAATTGCAGTTATATGCTTATGTGTGAAGGAAAAATTATTTGTATTATTACAGAATAAGAGAGGCATTATTACATTTAAGTTGCAAAGTGTTGTAAGAAACACTATAAGGCCATGTATAGTACTGTTTTTACATATATAACATGGAAGTTGTTTTCAAAATGAGCCTCATGGCACAGACTGGAATGAACGCTGTGCATTTAACAGTTATTTAAGTAGTGTGAAAGGCAAGTGTTCATTACGTATGCATATTGCAGGGGGGGTAAGCTTAGGACAGAAGTAGGAAAAAGATTAAATTCATTTATTTATGAAAAGAGTTCAAACATTATCGATACAGGGTGGTTTATGCTGTGGTGTTTTGTTTTGGATTTTCTTCCCCCCTTCTGTGGTAGGTAATAAAAAGGATTACAGGCCCTCCAGAAGGATGAGATATCATCAGTTTGTAATCCAGCCCATGGTTTCCTAGATACCGTATTGTCTATTCTGTTCCGCTATGTGAAAAATGTTGAATATCAACAATGGGTTTCAGTGCTGTATTGTTGAGTTTTGTATGAACTAATCTAGCTTCACTAAAAAAAAAAAAAAAAAAAACCTACAGCTTTGGACAAAAGTCTATAGCCAGTGCATTCGTAACTCCCCATGCACAAGAGCTCACTGTGGCTCTGGGAAGACATTTTACTCATTTGATTTCTTTTTTCTTGTAGTCTTCTTGTCCAGTTCTCAGGTGTTTACCACCTATTAGAATTTCACCTGTATGGGTCCTGTGTTTGAGAAAGTCCCAGGACTTGTCAGCTGTATAGGCCTCATAAAAGGCAGCTCTGTTCAGGGTTTGAAAGGTAAGCTTTTGCCGAAGTCCTCTACTGTCTGTGCTTTAGGATGCTAACTTTATTGGCCTAGTTCTGAAACTTTGCAGCTTATCACTCATTTGGAGCTTTTGTAGAGGGGAGCAGGTTTCAGCTTAACAGAGGAAATGACCATTCTTGGAGAGAGACGTGGTGGGGTTAGAGGGGGGATGGATTTGAATGAAATCTGCCTTTCCTCTTATAGAAGCTGAATTGTAACTAACGACTGCAAATAAGGAGAGCATTACCTGCTCAATGAGGTGTTTCGGGGGCAGGTATTCTGCAAATAAGTATCCTTCAAAGATAGGGGAAGGGTACAAGGGAAAGTGTTTGACCTGTGGGCATGGTATTTCCAGGACATGGGTAGCACGTACGGTTTGGAACTGCTTTGCCATGAGCATTGAATTGTTTTTTTCTTTTTTTCTTTCTCTCCTTTTCTCCATCTTTTTTACTTTGATCTCAGAACTGCCTTAATGTTTTGTGGAAATGCTATTGGGGGTGCTGTTTGCTTGAAATAAAGTGGGTGGAGAACAATTCAGGGTAAATAAGATTCATGATCAGAAAGATTCTGTCATTAGTCCAATTTCTAAAAAATTTGTGGTTTTTCCTTTTCAAATAAGTTTTTCCTAATTTATTAAAGCAATTCTTCAATAAGCAAAGGACCCAACAGCAGTAAGAATGTACAGATGTATAAACTGTGGTGAGCTAGATTAGATGCACAGTAAATATTTATTTGTGAACTTAAAAGTGTTTGTTAAATGCTTAACTTTAATATATGCATTTTATGTTAAAATATTTCTACCTTTTTAATTGTAAATTATTTTCTATATTATGTATTAATATTTTGATCTTTTTAGCACGTAAATATTTGAAATTATTTATTTTCTTGGAAAAATAACTTTGTCAACAAATACTTTTACTGTAAATGTGGGAGGATTTTTTTAATGGAGAAACAGAATTCCACAACTGCTTTATTTATTTTAATATAAGTAATGTACTGATACTGTGATTAGAGACCAACTTCCAAAAATCCTCCAGGTATTTTCTTGTCTCTGTGGAAGATTTTTGCAGAAGGTATGCCAGCTTTCAAAATCTTTTCTTTACCCTGCTGCAGTGTGATGTTTTTCCCATCCCCCTTTTAACCTAGGAATTAGAAGAAAGTACAGATGATGCTTGCTTAACCCTGCATTTAGTGCCAAGCAGTGATGTGCTCCCTATGAAACCATTTCTGACCCTCTGCTTGCAGTGGTGAGCCTGAATTTTTCCCCTTCCTTGCCCATCATTGTCGGTCAATTATGGGATGGAACTGAACCAGAAAATCTGGTACAGTCTGGCAATTAGTACAAAGGGTTTCCAGTCTAGTGTGAAGACAGAGATGCAAGAGCCCCAGCAGCTAGAGAAATAGTTTTGATTGGCCATGGACATTGCCTTTTAGTGCTGCTTGGTTACTTTCTAAAGATACTGGCTCTTCTACCCTACAGGTCTTCTCCTTAAAGTACTGCATTACGGGCCTACTTTTTATAAGTCTTTTGGGAAGTGGGGGGGGTCTTCTTTTTTTAGCTCTAGCATCTCCCATTTGCAGACTGTCATTTTAACCCATCAAACAGACACATTTTGACTTGTACAACAAAGAACCAAGTTATCAACATTCACAGAAACTGACATTTTTAATTCAGGCTTCATTATGTCTTCGGTTTATGACAGTGAGCTACAAAGACATTTAAAGTTTTTTTTTCTTTTTTTCATTTTAAATTCAGCACTGGGATGTTTATCTTTCTTTTAATGCTCATATTTCCCTTTCTGCCTTTATTCTTTAGTAATATATAATTAGCATTATCAAAACCATCAGCTATTATCCACTGTGACTTTTGACCTTTGTTTTTATCTATCTAGCATTTTCCAAAATAAATTGCTACGCAAATTCTGTTTATGTTATAATAAAATGTAATTAGTTAAGCACCTTAAAACATTCATCATAAAAATAATCTCTTTTGATATTACTGAGATTTAATGAATGATTACATGTATGTAAACTTTTTAAATATTTGGTATTGTAAGATAAGAATTAAAAAAACAAAAATTGTAATTCAAAAATAACATACAGAAGTCAGACATTTTCAAGGGTTAGTGCTGAGTCTGTAGCCTCTATTTCCTGCTATTCTAAGAGTGAGGAAAAATCTGATACGAGTTGGATTGAAGTTCAGAAGAAGAGCTGGTCATGCCGAATAAAATTTTAGACTACTTTTTTCCAGTAGAGCTGGTATCTTTGCTGAATATATGAAGACAGTAGTCAGTCAGACCTTGTTCAAAACTAAAATGCAGTATAATTAGATAGCACTGCAAGCAGTTACCAAAGTAATAGGAACATCAAGCATTCAACCATAACCACAGTGTTTTGTTTGTGAGAGTTTTTGTTTTCCTACGAGTCAGCAGTTTCTGGTTTATGCTTGGATAACTGTGTATTTGGGATGTTGGGATGTTGTCTTTTGTA
Organism: Neopelma chrysocephalum; assembly: GCF_003984885.1. Classification (NCBI taxonomy): domain Eukaryota; kingdom Metazoa; phylum Chordata; class Aves; order Passeriformes; family Pipridae; genus Neopelma; species Neopelma chrysocephalum. The sequence continues at coordinate 4,434,523 of NW_020897729.1, read as the reverse complement.
ATTGTAAAAAAGTAAATGTATGATCTAATCTCTTCGTACGTGCATGTGAAATGTGACAAACACACATTCCGAGTTTATATTGTCATTTTTACTTCGTTCTGTCAGTCTCGGCACAGTGGTACTATGGGAATCCCTGAAGGTGGCTTTAGGCACATGACAGCAGAATATTCCATTCAGCACTTAAATACTCCTTGGCCATATTAGTGGCAAGAAATACAGTAGCAGGGACTGTAGATGTGATGACAAGATTAGCACATTGCCCACTTCAATCAGGTACCTCTTGTTTTTGTATTTATCGCTCATCGTTCCCAGTTGACTGATGGCTGTCACTCAACAGATTTCTTTGGCTAGAAAGAGAAACAGTTTTCTTTAAAGATGTCAGCAGTGCTGGTGAATTCCATAATAGGTCATTTGCGCAGAAAGTCTACATAGAACAACAAATTAGTAGCTTCTCTTGTAGATCTTTTGATAGCGTACATGGAAAATGATGCGATAGTGTTGTTTATTACACCAGGAAGATGACAGCAGAGTGTAGGTCAAAATCTAATCTGGTTGCCCAGAAACACATTGTCCAAGGATTCACTGATGATGCTTTAGACAGGAACTGCATAGACTTGTTATGCAGATATTAATATCTGCCAATTTCTTGTTTGTTTATCAGAGAAACAAAATAATAACTTACATTCAAGTGCAGGGGAAAAGAAAATTATAACTAGTTTTGTCTTGGCCTAAAGAATTGGTGTAAAAAGGCACAAGAGCAATTTAAATTTTTTACCACTTGACAGGTTCCCAGTAATGGCTCTCAACAGTACACACTCCAAATGCACTTTAGTTGGATTTTTTCATTTTTTTGTTTCCTTTTGTCTTCAGTGACCAAGAAAATTTGACATTGAACAGGGACTACCCAGTCTTAATTTGTAACTCTTAGTTACATATTGTGGCCTTCAGGTTAAGTACTTACACAAACATGGTTGAGCTGTGAGCTTTGACAGTGAATCACTGTGTCAGATTGTTTAATTGTGAAGTTATTTTCAAGGAGATAAACATCTATTCCTAGCTTTCATCACTTTTCTACCAAGAATAAATCTAGTTCTAACTGGAATACCAAGAATAAATTCTAATTCTCTCTCTTTCCAAATGTGTTTTCCAAACACTGCTATGCCTATTAAGTATTTACCTATAATTAAAGTTTCAAAGTGCCACTTTTTCATGTGAAAAAACTGAGGCAGAGAAGGGCTGAGTGACAAGATTACATTTAGTTGTGGATTATTGCTTTGGAACTGTGTGTTTGGAGTTTATTTAAAATCTCCCCTCTCAATGCATTGCAACAGCTTTTTTCTAGTAGTGCCTTTCATAGCTTTCTGGATTTCATGGTCATTTAGATTGTCCTTCACCTCTTAATAACTGCTATCTCCAGGAAATAAATTTTGAACAAACTCCCCAGCTGCAGGGTCCATTCTTACACCACTGATATTGCAGTTCTGTGGTTTCAGTGGGATGATGATCAGACCTCAATATTTAACCCCCACAGCACTCCAGCTCTTGAGCCCTGTTGGTTTATGGTCTGTCACTCTATTGAAGAACTTTGGCTCAGTTGTTGGTTTTGCTGCTGTTCTAGAAAATCAGGCAGCATGTTAGTAGAGCTCAGTTGGAAGGTATCTCTGTGCCATAAGTCATGGAAATAACGTGTAAGTACCATAGTTCATATATATGTATGAAAGAGTATCTATTGCATCAGAAAACAACTGTTCTTGGCATCTGTTTTCTGAGGTAGTGAGGCCTCTGCCTGGGGGAAAAAAAACATAAAACCAAAAACAAACAAACAAACAAGCAAACAAAAGACAAACCCACCATCATCAGGAAGGTCAGGAGAGTGCGGATTGGTCAATATCAGCTTTTGTAAACAATCAGGAGCCAATCTCAGCACTGACATTCTGAGGACCTTCGGGTAGGGTGTTGGAGCTTGTCTCCTCAGAGAATGAGTCACTCAGTGAGCTGGTCTCTAGTTTGTCAGCTGCACTCTTTCTGCATATTCCTTTCATCTTTATTCTGTGATTAAACGTATCTGGCAACTGACTGCTGGGTCTGTTGATTTGGGAAACGAGTTGGGCTAAATGTGCTAGCAGAAAACCACAGAAGTTTTGTTGTATGGAAGAGAATGAGAGGTCAAACCCATTGCCTGAGCCATGATCTACTAACTTTTCTGCCCTTAAAATTGTTTCCTTTGCATGACAGGTTCTTCTCAGCCCTTCTACTCATCCTGTTCCTCAGGGTAGAAAAAGCAGCTGAAAAACCTCACCCTGTAAGAGTTTTTAGGCACATTACAGGGTTTTATGCTCCCAGTTCCCATTGATTTTCAATTCAATTTTCACTTAGATGAAATTCAATAGGAATAAAATACCTAATTCCTTTATGCCATTGAGAACCTTCTGTCCTGAGTCTTACAGTAGCCTATGGAATGAGTGAGCCTTGGCTGTTAGTGGGATGTGACAAGCATTAAGAAATAAGAGATTGGATCAGTGTATTTCATGGGACTTTATACAAATCTAAGCAATTGGCATTTCATATAAAGGAGAAGGGAAAAAATTACTAGTAAAGACATGGTGATAGCAGAGTCTCAAAGAACAGATACTACAGGCACAAGCAGAAACTATGCCATTGCAGGGGATGACAGCCTCTGTACTGAGAGACATCTTTTGTTAACACATGAGCCTTAGCCAAAGACTCAAAAAGGAATTTTACAGGAATCAGATTTTTAATGACAAACCTAAAGGACTATCATGAGCCTACAGAGATAGAATTGAAGTAATCAAGGCACAAAAATGAGATATGACCAGCAAGATGCATGAAACTGCACTGTATGAGCATTCATAGCAGTAGGGAAACCAAAGTATAGTCATGTTAGTTAGCAGAAGGAGGTGATATCAATGACAAATGAGGCTGAAGATGAAGGGGTACCTAATACCTGGAATATGTAATATTTTACTTTTAAAAAAGTCAGCTGTGATGCACATTCATGATGGAGATGGCTAGCACAAGTAATATAAATTACTAAAGGATATGGATGATTTGAAATTTTTTGTAAGTTATCTTCTGATATCTCACATATTGCGTGAACCCTCAGCTAATCCACGGATCACAGGCTGAGAAACAGTAAATAGTATGACTACCCAAGTCTCTGGCAGATCTTTTTTTGTCTATGAGTCATTGGCATTGTTATGAGGACATGGATTCTAGAGGTGGCCTCTTCCTTGCTCCCATTTCACCCCTTCCTAGAATATTTATTTAATTTTTTATTTATCCTCTGTGTCTTCATTGCACGGCTGATTTTTGTTTCTTTCTGTTTCTTTCTGTACCTGTAATTACTTTTTTCATTCAGTCCTTTGGATTTTCCCTTTCCAAATTGTCCAGTTCTTCAGCTTACTCAATATGATATTCCTTGCTGTTATCCAGCCCATATTCATTAAAAATTTTCTCATGACAGTTTCTGAATCAAATTGAAAGCTAAAAAGTGGTGCTGTGTTGTGTTCTCTTGCCACTGACTAGAGAAAAGATAAAGTAACCCTTGGCTTCTACGAGGTTCTGTGTGTCTGTAAAAGTAAATATGCTGATGAGGACTAAGGAGAGATTTCAATCCTGTTCCATGTAGCTAATCTACCGGTTACCTCAAGGGCAGACACAGATATTTCAGCAAAACAGCACTTTTTATGTTTTCACTTTTAAGTTTGTACTTTTTTTTAAAGGCAAAACAATCTCAAAAATGCTATTAATTTCTCATTATTAAAGTTCCATTTTAAGTCATTTCTGTAACTTTTTTTTTCTAAATACGTTCAAGAAGTTGTTTTAAAAAATTCAGAAATGTGTGCTAGCACTAAAAACTTTTCTATTCCAAACTTTCCAAAGCACTTCAAAATCTCCTTTTTCTGTCTTTGGAAGAATATTTCATTTATGTACAACAAGTGCTAGGAAAGGTGTTAACTTCTGTGTGCTAGAGCTCTAATTAGATTAAGTTGGACTGCACTTGGCATGTTCTCTCAAGCTTAATTCCCATGATCACCATGCTTTGAAACCTTTATTAGGGGGTTTTGTTAAAGATGCATCACTTTAGAGTTGTTATTCATCTGAAAAGAAGAGTGGATTCAAATGTACCCTTCTTTCAAAGCTGTGTTTGTCACTGACCTCAGATGTTGAACCGAGAAGAGAATTAGTTTCTAAGCACTGCACTGTATGTGCAATGCCAAGAAAACTGGAGAGTTCTGACTGGCATCCTTCTAAGAGGGGTGATTTGAAAACCTTATTGTCTCGTATGTTACATCCATCAGAGCCAAAAATACTTGGGTGCTGTTAAAAGACATAGAGATTCAAAACTGGCTATTGTCTCTCTAGTGAGGAGTTGACGAGATGAAATGAAGGAGGCAGCACTGTGGAGAAAGAAATATTGGGATCTCGGTTTGAAAGAGGAGGTTATGCCTGGAGATGTGGAAACTTCCTTCTTTGATTCATGAGGAAAGTGGAAAGAGAGTGACTATTTGGGTGGCAGTCTGTTGATGATACCAGGATTTTCAGGACAATAAAGATGAAGACACTTAGTGAGACTGGCTGAAGGATCTCATGAAACTCAATGAGTAGTCCTTAAATATCCCATAAAATTCAGTTTAGATAAGCCTTAAAGTGATGCATCTGGGAATAATCAAAACTTTGCAGATAAAATGATGGGCTTTCAGCTGTCTTACCATCAAGGAATGAGATCTTGGGATGATAAAAGACAGGTACATGAAAGAATACTCGCAGTGGTTAGTGGTGTTCGATGAATGTTAGGAATAAATAGGAAGGGGACAGAAGATAAGTAGAGAATATTTATGCCAGCATATAAATACATGGTGCACCCACATCTTGCATATTGCCTGCCCCTACCTTTTCAAAAGCTTCACAAAAGGGCAACTAGGATGATCACAGGAACAGAGAGATTTCCATTAAAAAGAATCTCAGCAAAGTAGACTCTTTGTATGCCTAGAAAAGGAGACTGTTGGGAGAGATGATAAAGGTATCTGGTCTAAAGCATCATACACAAAGAAGGTTCCTACATGCGGCTTGTGCACAGTCTTTGCCAGGACAAGAAATGATGGCAGATGACAGATGTGGGAGCTGGAAAGGAAGCAAAAGAAGATCTTTAGACACAACATAATTAAGCAGCCACAGGGTACTGTCAGAGTTTAAAGTTTCTATGGGTTCAAGGGAAGCTTGAACAAGTTCCCAAAAGGGAAATCCAAAGAGGTTAAAATGACATGTGAACCTTATCTGGCTGGAGTAGTCTTTGAGACTCAGACGGGTGGAAGCTGGAAGAGTACCCAGGGGAAAGTGCTATTACAGCCCTATTCTGTTCTTCTCTAGGTGCTCACTTCTGTCTACTGACTGAGACAGTGCTTGGCTGAATGGACATTTGGTCTCACCCAATGCAGCCATTTTATGTTCTTAGGATACCGTTCATTAATGTCCTGAGCTCACACTTTCTTTTCATATCCAAATGATGGACAGGTCAGAAACTGAAGCAGAAGTATCCTGGGCAAATAGTTTGAATGCTGAAATATCTGCATTCTTTATGAGTGCATCTTCCTCTTCAGCTAAACTAAGAAAGAATCTGTCTTCCAGAGTGCACCTAGTTGGCAATCAGAGGGAAATACTGACAATCAGAGTCATGTTTTTAAAGCTCCCAAGTTCAGATTAATATGATTTTTAAAAACGTAGGGAAATCCATGAAAAATTTATCAGTATATAATAGCTGAACAATCTCTCCAGGAGACTTTAATTTCTGCTTCTAATCTTTTCATCTCAATCTGCTGGGTCAGCTTTGCACTTCTCCTTGTGTGCACAATGGGGAACAATGTTTAGCTGATGACAGAAATGCAGGATGGGGATTAAATACCCCCCAAGCTTTCTGTATTTTAGTAATGGTATTGAAGGTTCCTCAGTCCCTGATTTTTCTTCCCTCCTACTCTTCCAATAAATTAACTCGTAAATCTGAAAATCAAGACATAGCTTCACTGGGCAGGGAAAATACACCCTGCAAGTTTTCCTAAATACCCCTTTAGAAAAGGCTTAGGTTTGATTATTGTAATTGATTATCTTAAGCTCCTGAGTGTCAGAATTCTGCATTACACTCAGCGTGTAGTTTGATGAGAAGATGGATTTGGCAGCAGTCTTAGGTGTCCTCACCTCACCACTCCCTCCCTCCCACCCACTCATTTCTGGCCCATGGCCCAGGTTTGCTCCTCTAATCCTAGATAGATGTTCAAAATTAAGTTAATCTAAATATTCACTGCTGTTAAAAGCAGCAGTTACACCATGAGCTTTATCTCTGTCTTCCCTTCTCCCTGTGACAGCACAGGTGTCATGGGACTGTGTGGTTAGAGAAAATTGATAAGTTTGTTGCAAGGGTTAGTTTGCAGCCTGATCAGCTCCAGTATAACTGAGCACTAGTGCCAGCATGTGACAGCTGGAGGGAACGTGTGGTTTGGGGATGGGAAGGTGGCCTTTTGCTCGGTGGTAACTCAGAGCTGGCAAAGTTCAAACCTACCATGACGTTGCACCTCCTGTGGTGTGTTGCTTTTAGGGCTGCATGATAAGCCAGAGTCTGGAGTCAATCTAGCTAACAAGTAACTTAACAAACAGTCTCCAAAAGAAGTTGAAAAACAACTTACAAAAGGAATAAAAAGTAATAATAGCCCTTTTTTTCAAACACATCAGGAGCATGATTACTAACAGAAAATCTGTAAGATGCTCAAGGCATGAAAAGAACATTCCAAAAAGATAAAGCCACAGCAGAAAAGCTGTGATTTTTTTGCACCTGTGCTTACCATGGGGGAGGTTGGTGAGAATCCTATCCCAGAATCTTGATTTATTGAAAGCATTTTAGGATTTTTTTCAAATTGAAGCATCCATAAATAGTTTATAGAGTAAATGAACAAAACAGGCTACAAAAACTCATCAAGAGCAGAGACATTCACTTGGAAATTCTAAAGAAATTCAGGAGAGAAACAGGTGATTGTGGTGTACAGCTTCTTAGCTCAAATAATTTGAGCCGGAGGACTGGAGTCTGACTAATACAGCAACAGATTTTAAAAAGGGATTCAGGCAGATCCAGAAAACTACATTCCAGTAAACTTGACACCTGTGCTGGAAAAACGAGTAAAAATTATAACAAATAATAAAACAAGTGTAATCTGCATAATTATGGCATATTGTGAAGAGTTGGTGTAAGTTTTGAAAGAGAAGTCTTTAAAAATATATTGAAATTCTCTGAAGGTCTATAAGTAGGAGAACACAGGAGACCCAGCCGATATCGCCTGCTGGGTGTTCAAAAGAGGTTTAACAAGGTTCATCCCCAAAAGCCTTTAAGAAAATAAAATATGCTGGAGACAAAAAGGAAGATCCTCACATCAATAAATAACTAGTTGACAGTAGAAAGCAGAGTATAGAAATAAATGGTCAATGTTCACAGTGGAGGTAGGTCATCACTGAAAACCCCATGGAGATTTGTGCTATTCAACATATTCATAAGTGATCTGAAAATAAAAAAGTGAATAGTGAGGGAACACAATTTGCTGATGGTACGAAGTTACTCAGGGAAGTTAAGAGAAGAACCAGCTATGGTGTATTGAGAAAGAACTTACAATGCTGGCAATAATGGGCAAAAAAATGACATGAAATTCAGTGCAGACAAACGCACACAGGAAAAATAACTCTATCTTTACATATAAAGTGATGGGTTGGGAACTAACCATCACTTCTCAGAAATGAGATCTTGAAGTAAATGGATAGTTCTGCAAAACTGTCATGTCAAGAACAGTCGAACCAAAATTTTAAGAATAGAGAACAAAATAAAAGCCGTCATTACGACACTATATAAATCCATAGCACACCTACATCCTGAATATTCTCTGCAGTACCAGCCTCCTCAGCTTAGAAAAAACAGAGTAAAACCAGAAAAGGTTGAAAGACAGGTGGCAAGGATGGTCACCATGACAGAATGGGTTCAAGGAATATGACTAGGATCCAGCAAGCTGGAAAGGAGATGGCCAATGCCAGGGCAGGTTGATATAGCTCTAGGTCTTGACCAGTTCAAAAGCTTGTTTTACAGCATCCTGGCAGAAACAGATACACTAGGAGATAAACAGATACTGAGGAAATGGTGGACTTCCCATATGAAAATGGGAATGAGACGGAAGTCCTAAAATGAGTGTCTTGCTGAGCTACAACTTCAGAAAGTTAGAGGTATGAACCTAGTGCTGATGCTTAAGAAACTGAGCATGTTGGAGTATTGACAAGGTACTTTATCTGCTTGAGTCTCATTAAATCCCTTGGGATTTCTCTGCAACCAAGGAGACAATGAAAGTTTTTCCATTTGGGCAATGAAGAAAACCTAAATTAGGATCCTATTCTGATTTGGACTCCAAAGGACCCTCTCTGTCTCCATTAATTATAAAGGTGATGGAGATGCCACTGGGTACCTAACACTGGGTGACACAGCTACCATGGCAGGTCTGAGTGGCTTTACCATTCCTATGGATGAGTATATGGAAAGCAGCTGCTGTTATGATATGACTCCTGTTAATGGATTGAAGTAGGGGATAGAAGGCTACAAATCCTGTCTAGCAGCGTTTCTCATGGTGTATTTACATAACTGTGACCAGGAATTAAAGCTTTGGCCCCAGGAGAGTAGCATCATAAAACCAGGCAGAGATGTTCAGAATCAGCCCTGGAATCAAACCAACAGGTACCTCTCTTCTGTATAGACTGTAAACAATTTGTCTCTTAAAAGAGCATCACTGCATCTCCTCATATATATTCTTTAGGGATTGCTATCACAACACCATTATAAACCACTGACTTACTCCAGACATGGCACATCTGGGTTTATTTTCTGCCTGAGCGCTGTGGCAGAAAACAACACATTAAGAGATCCATGGAGGCTACCTGGAGTTAAAGGTGTGGCAGCAACATCTCAAGCTGTGTTTCATTTTGAAACACTCACAAAACCAGTGTGAGTTCACTAATTTCTTCTACCTGTAGTTTTAAGCTGTGTATTTTTCACAGGAGATTCATTTTTTTCCAAGTTTTTCTAATTGAAACGGGAAACCTTTAGGATATATTGAGGGAATACTCTCTCCCTAAATCTCCAAATATACTGAAGCAGGTCAGCAACTTAATTTTGAAATAAATTGAGTTTGGTTTTGAGTAATATTTGCCTGCTTTCTTTTTTTTCCTTCTTTTTTTTTTAAGATTGTGTTCCTTTAGTTGCTTCAATTTATTTCCTCTCACCATTTTATTTTATTTTTGATAGTTTTACAGTCCTTTTCCCTTTAGTCCTTTTGCTACTCCATAATCCACAATCGTTGCTGTGAAGAAAATGACAGTGAAGGAAGTTTGAGATCAGGGCAGACTTTTGAACCATGAAATTTGAGTGTTTAATTCAGTGCAGGCAATTTTGTCTGTCTCTAGTAGCTATGCCCTTTTTATATATTGCTTATAGTCCTGATAATATTTCTGAATTGGGAGCAATAAATACTATTTTAAATTACACTAGAAAGAAAAAAAAAGATGTAAATCTTAATGCTTCAAGGCATGCACTATTTGCCAACACCACTCAGGCCAGTTCTTCCTTTCTGCAGCAATACAAATAGAATGTAACAATCTTTCATGGTCAGTATTAGGAGAGAAACTTATCATCAGTCTTTGTTTCTTGGTCATATTTGGGCACTTCTGGGTGGGTTTTTGGTGTCCTCAGAAATGGCAAGGAAAAATGTCCGATTCAGAGAAATCAGTCTGCTTTTACTATTAAGATGGTAAATTAGCCCTCTACATGATTTACTAGAGAATAAATAACTTTGTGTTAGCAGATTTTTAGATATTTTTTTCCTTGTCTAATATTGCACACCTTGACTGTATCTTGCTCATTTTTTGTATCTGAAGGAGAGGAGCATGCTCTAATGAAGAAAAGTCTCCTGGCCATGCATGAACATCTGTCATGGCTTATTTGAGTATCAAAGAATTTTGTTTACAGTTCTCTGAATTGTAATGAAATTACTTCAGTACCTGTTTTAAAGTAGCTGAAAATTATTATGTTAAATTCATGCATGGTGTATTTTTAATAAACAACCACAAAAATCATTCAAATAAATGAAGCAATCAGCTTTGAGCACTTGAATTTTCTTTTAAAAAAAAGTTAAGTTGGTCTTAACTTACAGATTTTGAAGATGCTATAATAAAGAATTATTGAAGGAAATATTGCTTTTAGTGTTTTCAGATAATGCTTAATGTTGTTGCAAATTATAAAATTTAATTAGCTATATAAATGCCAGAGGAACAAATAATGTGCTATTGTCTTGATATCTTTCCAGAAATTAGTCTTTTAAAACAAATTTGCCATATTAATCATCTAAAAATATTTTTGATCACTGAATTAATAGTTTGCAGCCTGTTTTCAGGTATTCATTGCCATAGGTGATTGCCTCTTAATTACTACATGGGCGCTTTCTATTCACTCTTATTAATTCATGTTTTCTGGCACAGTCCCAAAAGGCAGCCTTGCCCTATATCTTCTAATTACTTCTATAATTGAATTTGCCCACTTTTTCTAACCTATTTTTTAAACTGACTGTGTTTGTTCATGGTTTATTGTGTCTTTTTTGTGTCAGTTCTCTGCAAGCAGAATGTACATTGATTCTTTCCTCGTTTCTCATTAATTTTGAAGAGCTTTGCTGCATGTCTGTTTTTTCAGCCTGTCAGACCTATTGCTAGACCAAAAAAAGATTCTTATTATTAAAGGTTAGGTAAAATAGACTGAAGTTAATTAATTCATTAGTAACTCTGAGCCAATTACTGAAGCCTTCTCTTATTTATATACTTGTTAACAAGACAGAGATGAGAAAGGCCTATTATAGGCACATGTCCTTCAGAAGTTGGGCAAACCCTCTGGAGCATATGCATTTAGTTCCACCAAAGAAAAAGAATTGATTCCAAAATGAAGACTTGAAGATCTAACTGGCAAATGCTTCATAACCTGATGGACCTTCTTGTGGCCATCCAAATGTTGTTTTGGATCCTGTCTTTTGATCGTGAGGAATAAATTTTAGTGATCAACCTGAAAAAGTGCACACATAATGTTTCAATATACAAATATTGACTTAGCAATGTCCCTAGAATTATTTCTTGGGATGTTTGGAAATAGTTGAACAAAGAGAAATTCTCCATTCATATCTATGCAATTAAGACGTGAGTTGCTGGTGTCTTGTACTGATGAATGCAAGGAAATACGTAGCTGGAAAAAAATATTAATTTTTGGTAAATACTCTGCAGGTTATGAACCTCACATCATTCAGAAGCTACAGATTTATAAATAAAATAGGGAAGGTACCTAGTGGGTCACTGATCAAGGTCAGATGTTTACATTAGTGACATCAATGCATATTGTAAGCATTGTATTCAAAACCTGACCTTATATTTCTTGAGGCTAAAGCACAACAAAACACAGTTCTCTTTCACTCAATTCAGTGTTGATGCAAGATTATTGTTTTTAAAAGCGCTACTGACACTTTATTGTGAGGAATGGGAATCAAACACATCTTTGGTGTTTTGTTTTCTCATAATTCAACAACTTGATCAGAGTTCATTAGAATTAAAAAGCCTTTATAGCAATTCTTTGTCAAGTGTCTTGAAAACCTGGGCTGATATCTAGATTTAGAGGGAAACGATGTTAAGATTGAGGAATCTTATATGAGCATTTTAAGCAAATAGACAAAAAGCACGGATTTAGAAATATCTTCCACCTAGTCCTTATAGTATATGAATCCAAATAAATTTAAACAGGAAGGAAAAAAATGTTGGAACCACTGGAGACCAGAAATCTTGGCCTAGCCCAATTACACTTTGGAGGAAAATTTGTCTGTAGATCTAGATTTAAAATCATAAAAGAAGGGCAGTTACTAAATTATCTGGAGGTCCTACTCCTGTGCTAGAAGTACCCATAGATTAAAATCCTCAGCTACCACTGTAGGAATTATTCTCCAATCCACAGTTAATTCTAACTTGAGAGACAATAAGAAGAGAAATGAACTAATACAGCACTAACAACATGTGCTCCTCACCTGTGCCCAGTCACTGGAATAAGGTCTGGGTACAGTCACCATGCTGTGCCAAAATGGGTCTATTTGCCTCTGCATTCCTCCTGGAATATAGACACACACACACACACACACACACAGAGCTTTCTCACTCCTCCTTACATGCCATAGAGCTCACTACAGAATTAGGGTATTTATTATTCAATCTTGCTCATTCACTCTCTTCCCAAAATTAGTTAGGAAATAACGGGCTGATTGGAACTGCTGATATCTTGATCAGATCATTATTATTTCTGGTATGAAATAAATAAGTAATTAATTGTGGAAGTGCTTGGGCTGCTCTGTAGTTAAAATAGCTTTGAGATTTGCACTTAAAACAGATATTCACTGCTTGATTGTGTATGATTTGTATGATGTGGGCCTGCCAAATTTATGTTGTTTATTTCTGGAATGGAAAGTTACTGATTTTGAGAACTTTTCAAGTACATCTTTCGATTTATTTTAGTTGTTGGCAGTTATCCTTAAGACAGTGTGAGTGAGAGACTTCAGATATTTGGATCCTTTCAGTAGAAACAATGTGAACAGGTTTTTGAAAATTTAATGAGAAGAGTGGTACATTTAGACAATTTAGAATTGTAGTGAAATGAAATAAAAGAGGTTCTCTTAACACTTCATTTTATAACTAATGAGGTCATCAGAATGAGTCCTGTTCTATGTAATGGTATTCAAATAATTTTTGCCACTATAAAGTGTATGCTATGATGAATGAATTGCTAATCTGTCCCCCATCTTAAAAATTCTTGCAGTTTTGGAAGAACTGAAGGCTTGTTTTAGCTCCCTTTGGACAGACCCTCTAATGTTCAGTAAGGTTTTAAGGAAATAAGAGATGTGTTTCTGTGTCATCACTTGTGTTACCAGAATCAGGTAACTTAGACGTGTTGAAATACAGGCTGCTCATCAGAGTATGTTACTGGCTTTTTGATAGTGTTGCATTGACAGTGACAATACTATCAAACTGAAATAACTGAGAGTTTGTGGTGGTTACTCCATGGAGAAGAACTGCAGACAGCACAGTAACACCTTTTTCATTTTTCACAGGGCAGTGGAACATGACTCTGTAATAAGAACAGCAGTAAAAAAGGAAGGGTTTGCTGTCTGAAAAGTCCCTACTTTATCACTTTTTTTTCTGCAGTTCTTGCATGTTTTATAAATTTATTTCCATCCTTTACTTCTGTACATGTTATGCCACATTTGACTTCACTTCTCTCATATATACTGAATTGAAAAATTCACTTTTAGCTATTTCTTTTCATAGTTATTCTTGCTCTTCTTTACTCAGAGTACCCACTAACATGTCTTGAAAATATTCCTCTGCCTGCCGTTCTTATCTCACTTCATGTGAATGCATTTCAGCTTCTGCACGAGCCACTGCAGCGCTTTTTACTTAATTCTATATCCTTTCAGTAACTTCATGTAGTCATCAAGGAACTTGTAAAGACTGTATTGACTCCTAGGAACATGCTTGTTTCTTCTGGCACCTCTTTTAATTCATTATTGGTTCTACTTTGTAGAACATGCTGTGACCACAGCAAGTGAATAAGCTGGGCTGAAGTTGTAAATCATAACCATCATTTACATACAAGGGAGCGGGAATGCTGAGATTCCATGACTTTCCCTATGTGACAAGAGAGGAGCGTGGCAGAGCCAGCAGTACAGCACCTATTGCCTGTTGTATAGTCCTGGGATTTTACAGTTGGACTGTCTTTTCAGTCCTTTCTAGTACACACTGTGATGATTAGATGGCTAATATGCAGATATTAAAACATCTGTATATTGTTATAGTGAGTAGAATCTTATAACTGTCAGCAGACTTGAAAAACTTTTTCTGGAGGAAACATTTTAAAACCTTTTCTGTTACTTTTCATTAAATTAGAGTTTGAGTAACATTGTTTAGTATCTTGGATATTAGAACTTTTTCCTGTATATCAGACTTACCTGAAAATGAGTCATCTGTTGGAGTAAAAAACTGAATGTCAGCAATATTGATCAACAACATCCCTGCTAATGTGACCTTTGTTGAATTTCACTCTAGCAGTGTTCAATTAGAATAAATAGACAATATAAAATAAAACTGCGACATATTAGAGGGAAGAAGGGCAAAATTGTGTTACAAGATTTCATTGATAAGCACAGATATTTTCCACAAGGCTCAGATACAAGTTAGGGAATTCAGCATCCAGTTCAGCCTTAGGCCAAAGCAGACCATTGGGCACCTGGGATTGTGGGCTGAAGTTGACCTTTCTTTCTAGATTTTGAAGGGAGAAAATTATTAAATCTCCCCTCCTCCAACAATTGAAGCTCAGCTTTAGAGAAATTTTTTTCACGGTTTTGCTCACCACAGCAGCAAGATCAAGCATCAAGTCTTGCCAAAAAGAGAGCAGTTTCTGTATTAAGATGTATTCCATAAGCTGTTTCTTAACTGATACTTCATTATCTTGCTAAGTAAGCCTCAAATGTTTTAAGTAATATGTTTTCTCTTACTTTAATCCTGAAGAGGAGGAGAGGTTAAGGAATGGTTTTCTTTTACTTCTATTCTTAGTGCTAGGTCCCAGATTTCAGAGTTTCAAATGAGGAAAGAAGCTATGTAGAATCTGTTGACCTTTTAAATCAGGTTTTCCAGGTTAATTTGTAAGAGCAGGTAAGATATTAATTAATAATAAAGCGAGAAAAAATTTAATTGCTAGTAGAAATAAATCTTCCTTTTAACACAAAGTTTTAGTCAAAAACATCATCCCAGTACTGATCCTGCACTTCAGGGGGACAGGATCAGTCCTTGTGTTTGTAGCATCTGTTTCAGGACACTCAGAGATGTTATTGTGTTCCTTATGGGCATCCAAGCTGCTAACACAAAACAAATATGAGTGGTTATTATCTGCATGTTGGCATTATGTATTTTACAACTACAGTAAGTGCCACCACTCAAATGCCAAACCTGTGCTTAACATTGTGCCAATAGACCTCCTCACTGATAAACCTTGACAGTACATTGTTCTCTTGTCAAGGGGCATTATCCTAGCAATTCAGCAAAAATTTTTCTTCATTTGGACAGTGCATCTTTCAGACATTCCCTTCTTCTATTGATTTGTTTTCTCCTGTCCCTTTCTCCTTCTTTTGTTTTCTTATCATAGCTTCAGGTTATTAAGTGCAAAGTATTGATGGGAATGGGTGGGTTTTGGTCGATGGAGAGCTAATGCATCCCTAATCCCACCATTGTTATAGAGTTGTGCTTTACTCTGGTTCCTGATGGGGGAAAAGGTGCAAAGCTCTTGATCCTAGTTTTATTTGTCACAAACCCATCCATCAATCAAGCACAAGCATGTCTGAATGCTGAATGACATGTGGGTCTCAGCTGAAAAAATTCGATAACACTGTATTGTCAGGTTGCTCACTCTTTTTTTTTTCGATAAGAAATACATTTGACTGAAATAGATAAGCATACAACTACTAAAGACTTGAAGAGAGAGAGTGACATACATGGTGCCAAAGGTTTTTGATCTTTGGTATTAATGATACTTATGAGTAAATAAAATAGGAAAAAAAGCTCTAGACATGCAACATGCTTAAATCCTGTAGGTTTTTTCATCAAGTTGGGGTTTAAAGTTTTTAATCTGGACATATGTTATAGGCTGCCACCTAGGTCCAAATGCTGATAGAATCTATGACTGAATTTATATTTTTTAAAAATTATATTGGTTAATATAGCAGACATTCATGAATAGAATATTATTTTGATATATGTTGAGAACATGTGCATTTATTATTTCTCAATAAGGATGACGATATATAAATATATATGTGTAAGTATTATCCTTTTATGATTTGAAAACACTTTAAATTTATTATTATTGTACATATATATAGATATTTTATACTCCACAAATAAATATGCCTGTCATTTTTAAAAATGACCCATTAAAATGTAACTGTATTCTCAGATATGTTTTTGGAATCTCTTTATACTAGTTATTGTAAGAAGTACATTAACACATTGTTGAAAGCTAATCCCCTCACTTATATACAATTTTCTATTCAGACCCGCTTAAGATAATTGCATTTAGGAACTGTTAAAATGTTGAAATATTCCATTTGTACACTGTAAGTCTGAGAAAAGTAATCAACAGTTAAGAACAATTTAGAAAATGCATTTTATTTTCTTGCCATAGAACTAGACATTTTAGAATGGAGAGTGCATTAAATGACCTAAAAATCCATCAACAAAGGTAACAAAAAGACAACCCAAATCAGAGGCTCTAAGATAAACATGATGTAGCCTCAAGTACTAGCACACTCTATGAGTAAGCCATTTTTTCTCCTCTCTGTGACTAGGGGCTACAAAACTGCAAAAATCAATGTGGGAGTGCTTTAGATTTGTTGGGTAAATTACATGTGCTTGGCTGCTCTATTGTATCTGGCCCATATTCTATACCAGATACTTTTAGATGGAACTGTCACATAATACATATACTCAATATTGATTTTTATAGATTTAACAGAGCTTGAACTGAACTCCGTGGTAAGCAAGGAAAAACTTAAGAAGTGTAGCTTCTCAAAATTGGGATGAACCCGTAAATATAGAAATACTATTGAATGTCTGTATCTGGGAATCTCCTGGCCCTGTTTTAATTTAGTATGGGCAGAGTCAGCACTAAGTAGTTGAAAAATCCTGGCACTAAATATTTGTTGGTTTATCTTCAAAATATTATTTTAATGTTAATTTGATAATTAATTTTGGTTGTTTTTTTTATGTTTGTACCAAGAGCAAGTGAACATGGAAAGTTATTTAAAAAATTTTAAAAGACATTCTGGTTATTGTCTGAATACCAGACGATGACAGATGAAATCCAGAATACCTTTTCTAGTACCAAAAAGCACTTTGGGGTGTCTTTATATACTACAAACAAATTATTTTAGATTAAATTCAGTGCGTGCAGTGAAGACCATGACTTTCAGATGGAGAACACTTAAGTCTACATAGGAATTAGATGGTCTCATTTCAAGTTGCGTATAACTTCTTATAAAAATGACATTAATTCAAATGTCTAAATATGAAGCATGGAAAATTTGGCTGCCTTTGAAAATCTCCATGTTAGTTATCAAACATGAGGTAATCAAGTGTGAACAGTTTGCTAGGTTTTAGGTCACAAGCTAGTGTGGCAGGAATGGTAACACTCCTTAATAAGGCTGAGGAAGGCTAATATTTCCTCAGGGGAAAGAGGTGAAAGCAAAGATATTTGTAACTTTAAAATGTAAATTAAGACTGCAAATGTTAGTTTATTTCCGTTGTTTCCATTGTTTTCATTGTTTTTGTGAACAGTGTATTACTAATGATATCTGTTTAAAGTAATCGTACTTTTAAATACTGGTCTCCAGAGTAATTTGTAATCAAACAATAAAAAAACACAGTCATAATTGGTTAAAAAAAGGGATCCTTCTGGTTTCACATCCATCCACCACCAGTGTCACTGAAACCTTGCCTGTACTTTTAAAGTCATGACCTGTGTTTACCAATATTGCTTGTGACACAGTTACAGGAAAAACATACTGTTTGGGGGTCCTGAAGGGAAGGACTTCTGGCCACTGCTGTGAGGAGGGATGCTGAAACTGAATCTAAAGGAAGGAGAGAAAACAGGTCTTAAAATTTAGGGGAATGCTTTTCACGTGTCACTGCTCCATGTTCCTCACCTCTACCCTGACCTGCTGGCACGTGATCCACACGGAGCTACAACTGCAAGACACTTGAGCTGGTCTTGCTGCTTATGGCTTTGGGCACAGGGTGGGCAGCATGCAGTCCTGGCTTACCTGCACCCTTACAATGTCCAGCGTGAGCCATCTGCCTCTCAGAATCCTACTTTTAAATTTTATAAATCTCCTGATGGTTTTGCCATATTTAAAAATTGCAAGGCATGTCTTCAGCTGGTGTTAATTGACATAATTCCAATAGTGTTCTTGCTAGGACAGCAGTTTCCACTAATGAATATCCAGCACTGTATCTCTGCTAGCAGTCAGATGTGGTAATCAGAGCAGCCAGCCTCTGGGAGTAAAGCAGAGCCTTGTCAGGGGGCCTCCACTTTAAAACTTTGCCTCTTGGTCTGTCAGTGCTTGATTTTATTATTCTCAGGGCATTTTGATAACCCCTCAGTGTTTGGGTCTTCATGGTGTGAAGGTCTGACTAAATAATGAGGGTACTTTCTCTTTTATCTGTAGAGGGAGGATTTACTTATTACTGCCAATAATACGGGTCAGATTTTCAAAGGTGTTTTAACTTCACCTCCATGTTTGTAGTGCATAAACACTTGCAATTGCTTTTGTATCCAGTCACTTCTACAGATGAGCATTTACCATTATTTTCCTATGCAAGCGATGCTTGTGCATATATTCTTCTGTCCTGTTTCTATAGATAAATATACACAGGCACAAAGTGTCATGCTTTTATATACCATTTTACAATGCTAAGTATTAAGTTGACAGGACAGTAACACCATTTTCATTCTCAAGATATATGATGGGCTTGTTTTGTACAATGAGGAGAGGCAAAAAGATTGTGAATTCAACCTTTTACTTTTGCTATTAATTTTGTGCTCTCTCTTGTACAACAAGAGGCCCTGAAGGATTTATGGTCATGTGTGAGATGCACAATAAATGAAATGCCTCTCTATATTCTAACAGTATCTGCTCTACTACCTAGTGGTACTGATCCCTCATTTCTATGAAACAGAAATTAGTCATATGAAGAGGAACTTTAATTTTCATAAAACCGGTGAGGCTCTGTCAATAAAAAAAGGCTTAAGGGAACAGTAGTTACTTATCTCCTTTTGAAAGAAAAATGCATGCAAACAGGGTTTCATCAATGGAAAGGACACTTTATGTTTCAGAGTTTGATTCTACTTACACAGTTTTAGCCATTTAACACCGTGACTTCCAACTGCTCTTTGTCTGGAAACTGGATACCAGCAAAGGTAACGCTCTGTCGTACCCTGCTTGCAGCTGTGCTGTATTCTCAGTTTACTCTTAGGTGATACAATAGAGTCCCTGATGGTATGCTTAGATGCAAATCAACTCCTGAAGTGAATGATAGTAACATTGTTGACATCCAGCATATATTCGAAGTCAGCACAAGTGTCGTGTTGGTGTATGTCTAGTGGAAGTCCAGGACCACTCAAGAGGTTAAGGACGTTGTTCATCAACTGGGAATGCAACTTGAGAAAGGTAAAGCCAATGGAATTAAAAAGAAAGGGCAAAACACCATGTGATTTGTCTGTTCAAGGGCCATATGGCATCTCTTTGGTACTAGGGGAAAAAAGAGATTAGTGCAAAATGTAAGAGCTGCTTCATAGGGCCTTAAGGATCAGCAGTTCAAAATGCTGGAGTATCCAGACAGCCTCTCCTGCATCTTAAAGAATAAATGATGTCAAGCTACACAAAATGTTGCATGCAGTAATTCTTGTTAGCTTGACACACATCCCAGAGCGGAATGATGAGCCCAGGGCTGTTGCATGATTGCTCCATGTGTATGTTGTGCTGTACAGGTGTTTTATGGCTGTACAGTTCTGGTGAGTTAGCAGGTGTTAATCCTCCCCTGGAGTCTGCAGCTGATGTGACAAGCTGTAGTATCTCTCTAGTGGCTTACTACAAAGAGAGGTTACACAGATCAGCTACTGTTTTCTTAAACTGCATAAAATGAAATTCTCGCTCTTGTAGGTGTGTGTTGACCCTTTGCATCTTCATTCCAGCTTGGTGGGATTTTGTTTGTAATGAGAGTAATTGCTGGTCTGTACACTTGCAGGTCTGTTGTATCTTGTGCTGTTGCTTCTCTCCAGGCAGATATAAGTTCCCTGCAGTTGCGTTCTGCTCACTTGATCTCACCTGCAGGGGCACAGGACAGGGTCCTTGCTCTGAGGCTCTCAGGAGTAGTAGGATTTCCACTGATTAATCTCGTCTGACACCTTCCTTGCAAGTTAGGAAAGCATGGCTGAAACAGTTTCTAACTCTTCACTTCTGACACAAGTTCTTCATATTTCATTTCCTCTTTATATCCTAATTTAGGAATATGTCAGTGGACCAAGGATACATAGGTTCGGTATTTTGCAAGTTTATACACGTTTGATTTATTTTTGAGACACAGGCAAGCCATTGCCAGTCAGCATTTCAGCACCTTGGTGGTCTCAGATTTGGTTTGAGCAAAATAAATAAATTGTATATATTCATATGTATATACTCAAATATATATTTTATAAATTGGTTTTAATCTGAATGACCCGAATTGATTCAACTGAACTTACAGCCACAGGAATGTAAAGAAGCAAAAAATATGTTCTGATATTAAAGTGTGTTTCCAAACCAATAACTGTGAAAAAAGGACTCTAGGAAAAGACCCTTGCTTAATTTTCACTCCTCAGCTTTAATTATTCTTTAAAAACAGGATGAAAATCATTGACAGGTCTGGATTTTTCAAACATCCCCCAAAGTATTACATTATAAATTTCTTGCATTACTAAAAGAGCTATTTCTTCATTTAGCACATGCTAAATTTAAAGCTCCATTTATTAAATAGGAAAATATATGTATATATTTAAGCAAGTTACAAATAAATCAAAAAATAAAATGCCAATGAAAAAACTTGACTGGTTGTCCTTAGCTGGTTTTGGACTTGATTCTGTGTCCTTTTTTTTTGCTAATTTGGCAATGTTCCTGCAAAAGAAAAGAACTCTAAAGGGGATCTTCAAATTGGTCCCTACAGCTGTAAAACTTCTGATATGAGATAAAAACTCATGGAGTGTTGTAAAGCATTAACTGAGAAGAGATGAAATTGTTCCATCAACCTGAAGCCGCTGAAAGCTATTCACTTTCCACTCTTTATTCTCATATAAGTCCTAGTAATGTCAATGAGAGCAACTTGCACTCTCAAAGCAAAAATCCACCCAAAGGCAACAATTCTTAATGAAAAGGAGAAGAGAAAAAAAAAAAAAAGCCCAGGAGCAAAAATTTTCCATCTTGAATTACAAACCCCTCAACTTCACCACATATGTTTGATTCAAACAGTACTTTGTTGGCTGTAAATTGTTTGCAATTGGAATGTTATATTTTTGGAGGAAATAATCCAGAATAGCATTCCGCCAAACTCATGATAATTTGATTGCACAGTCCATATTTGGGGCATATTGGCACGTTCACTCCTGTGTACAAATATATAAACTGTCATCTCCCAAGCAGTGAGAAGAAAATTGACAGAGGAGGTTCAGATGGGAGAGAAGGGAAAGAGTTGCCAATAAGGCCGAAGGCTTGCCAAAATCCTGTAAGTGAAGGAAACGAAACAAAATGCAGAGAATAGACAAGGAGAATGAGTGGCTAATTACTGTACATCCCACTCAGCTAAAAATGAAACATACAGGCACGAGACATCAGAGAGGCACATATTGCATAGGCACATCCTGACAGCAATGACAAAACAGTGTAATCACAAACAGAAAACTAGGAACCTTCCCCTCTTTGTTGGCAGTGTTGGTTGAATGTGTTCTAGCAGAGAGGCTGTTATTCCCCTGTCACTGCCAGTCCCTTTTCTTTGCCATGAGGAAAGAAATGGCTCAGTGAAAAGCAGGACTCCAGATCTGACAGATTTTCTTGTGCCTGCAGCCTACAGGGCCCAGTTTATTTCCCATGAGGGCCAATGCTTTCCCCGGCTCTTCCTCAGCTCAGGTGGCAGGAATGTTGTGCTCTCACGCTGGGACGTGTATAAGTCTTGATACAAATTACCAGTTAGAAATTTGTGGCCACTGAAAGATCCCTACTTTTTGGTACGATTTGCTGTGTCACTGTGAGCAGGTGGCAGCTCTTGGTGCTGAAGTTTGTTGTGATTTTAAGACGTAGAAACTGTGGAATTTTTTTAATAATTTGAGACCTCTGTATGAAAAGTACAGTACTTGGTCAAGGGCTTATGATTTTTCCCAGATTTACCTGATAATTACCATGCATTCCTGTAATTCACCAGACTGATTTATTGCTTCATGTTGCAGTGAATGTTAAGTAGTTTAGGAACTGGACACTTTATTATTTTAATCTAATTAAACCAAATATGGGCAAATGAAAGTATTCTGAAAGATTTGGCTGTAGCTCAAAGCTGAGGAATCTGAACACTGCAGGAAATTACTGAAGCCCTTTTGTATGTGCTCATCTCCCTCCTCTGGGCACCTGGCTTGTACTTAGAGAAGTGCACAAAGTGGAGTAGTCTCTGTGTAGGGGACTTTATTCTCACCTTTGGCTGTATAATGCTTATGGTCACATGAGTTGGCCATATAACCAAAAACTTCAAAGCAGGGTAGATTTGATGAAGAAAGGAAAGGAATTGCATTGTATTTCCCAACAAATTCATAAGGGGTGCATGCTGCCAACTGAAACAGAAAGAAATTACAGCTGGAGGCAATTAACCAGATAGCTGGATATGGACTGGCTGGTGAGATTTGCAAAATTCTTTGCAAATTTCTCATCCCTCTCTGCTCTAAGTGGGTCAGTTCCTTGGATGGCCATGGATATGGAGGCTGCAGTAGTTCTGTGAGGACACAGGTGCAGCCTCACACAAGCTGATCCGGCGCCAGGGAGTTTGTATTAGCACAGCAACTGCACTGAGCTAATGAAGATACTTTGTTAGGGAACTCTATCTTCTGTTTAAATTCCTTGAGAATCATATGAGAGTGAAGAAAGAAACACTAGTCTTAGCAAATAATTGTTTTATCTGTCCTCCTTTTTACAGTATACTAATTAGAAACTGAATAGAGACAGACCCTTCTATACTTGACCTCTTTCCCTGGGTGAATCCAATGCCTTCCTAGTTCTTTTTGCATTGGGTGAAAACCAGTCCCCCACTTCTCAGGCTCATTCATTCCCAAGGAGAGCCTTGTGGTGTGCTCAGGGAACCCTCGCCATCCACCTAATCAGAAGCCACAAGGCTCATTGCATTGCAGTGTGGTTTTCAGGTAGAAATCCAGTCTGGAGGCCCTTCAGTTTTGGAGAGCTTCCCCAGTTATTTCATTGAGGTGCTCAGTTCCTGTCTGGGACAAAGTAACTAGTTTGTATATTAGTGGTAAATGGCAGTTCTAAGGAAAAGTGAGGGGGTCAATAATGTGGACAAGTAACATCATCCATTTAGTTGTGAGTTCTCCAGGCACAAGCACCATTTAACTTCATTTTTTTTGATTCATATTCCAGGCATTTTGCTTATTTATTTCATTAGTAAACTATGTATGTGTCTACATGAGACAAGGTGTTCTTGGGAATATTTTGGGGTGTTGTATTAAAAAACAATACCACATTATTTCTGCCTAAGGACTCTGTGACTTACATTTTAGGAAGCTGTACTCTGCAGTTAAAAAGTGACTGCAGAATGTTCTTAATATTATGTAGTGTGGTTTTCAACACTGATTTGCCCTCAGTATTCTGTAGTGCTTCTAGACAGAGAAACCTGTTACAGTGCTGATTTGTGTCAGGAGTGTTGTCGTGGAGGTTCCACCTCTTGTGGAGAAGGGAGTGTGACTGCAGTGAGTAACTTTGTTCTTAGGCTGCACTGGGTGAATAATCTGCAATTTGGGGTTATTTAGTGGAAACATGTTTGTGAATAAGGCTTTCTGCCATCATCAGTTGGGTACATAAATGGTCTGTTAGTACTTGAGTATGCCTTAATTTCTTCCCAGTTGTACTGCAGTACAGCATGTACAGGCAGGAGGGTTCCTTCAGCAGTATTGATTATTGACAACCTTAGATCTGTCCTCTGGATGCTGTACCAAATGCAGGCTATCCCAGAAAATCAGGTGGAAATTCTTAGTTCTCATGTCCATGTTTCTGAATTATCTGAGGACAGAACAACTGAAAAGAAAATCCCTTGAAATTCTAGGAACATGCTGAGCATTAACAATCTCACACATCATGGAAACTGCCATGAGAAGATAAAAGATAGACTATACAGAAGGCAATCTTCCCAAAGATTACTCTATTGTTATGTGAAAATTTCCAAGGATCTCAATCAATAGTACTCACCATTTCAAATGAAAGGATAATTTATTTTAATGACAAAGATAGTGTAAGTAAGTAGAAATGGCAGAAGTTGGGAATATGTTGTATGTAACAAAGTTTCTTTAAAATTATTGGAAAATCACATTAGGAGGAAATATTATAATTATATATAATTATGCTCCAAATATACATTGTGTTTGAATTGAAGATCAAAAATAAATATGGGACATAAGGTTACAGCTGCATTCCATTCTCATTAAACTCCTGATTATGTTTCTAAACTAAGGAAAATAAACATTTTTAATGAAACAATGTTTTAACTTGGGAGCTTTATGACAAAAATAGAAGTCTGTTTCAAATTTCATGGGGGGAAGAGGAACAATTTTTCATTTTGGTTTTGATAAGCTTACAAACAACAGCATTGGTCATAAAATGAAATGTTAGCAATATCTGAAAAAAAATGAATGACATTTACAGTTTCATTTTTACAAATTTGAATATAGAACTCTGAGAAAAGTTACCTTAGAAAAAGTAATGCAACACCAAACCTAGTCCCTTGGTTGGATGGAGCATTGGTTGGCTTCTGACTTGACGTGGGGTTGAGAAAAGAGGGCAGGGACTGTAAAGCTGTTCTTCAGTTTTGTAAGGCTGTAGGACTCCAAACTTCTTCCCTGGCCAGCCGCTGTCACTGGAGTGTAGTGTCTTACTCAACACTTCTCTTTTAATTTCTGATTCCTGGTACCGGAAAAGGGATAAATGAGCTTTCAGTTTGCTGCCTTAACTGCCCTGCAATCAGGGCAATTCCCCTCACAGAAAGGGAATCTTCACAGTACCAACTCCTCCAGCTTTCTGTAGTTTTTACCAGTAGAATATCTACTAAATCACTACTGTTTGTGCATAACTTCCATTAAGTGAACAACAAAAGCAATCAAATTAATTGGTAAACAGCATATAGCAAGAAAGCACTATTATACTTCACTCCTTTCTGTTGTAGGCTCCTTATATTTTGCCAGTTAAAAAAATCAGGGCACTATGTCAGGTGGTCAGGGAAGCCCTGATCCATAGGAGGTGTTAGTGTACTGCTGGTCTGTAGATGATACACCCTGATGCTCTGTGGATTTTCCAGGTTAAAGTTGGTAAATGCCACGTAAACTTGTGTGCTGGATGAGAAATGACTGGTTCAGTGCAACACCAAAATAGACAACACATGACCGGCAAGGGGAGAGTGTGCTCCACGCATTTTTTTATCCTCCAGGATATCTTCTCAGAGAGAAGAGGATTCTCCTTTGGAGGAAATATTTCCATGACACAATCTGCATGGCAATAAACTTTAAAAAGCAAGATTTGCTGGAAAAAGTAACTAACTCAATGGGGCAGAGATACAGACAAAGTAAAACCAGTTATTCTGAATAAAAGTAATCTTACAGGAATTTATTTTAATTTAACTAATGCTCTAAATTTGAGTTCACTCCTTTGCTTAATTTGACTTATATTGTTGAAATGTCTCAAGGTAGACACAGCTAACTCAGTAATCAAAATAATTTAAAAATAAGTATCCTACTATTGTTTTCAGCTGACAGATCATCTTGTTTTAAAATTGTTTATGTTCCAGCAGGTGTTGGTAGGAGGAAAAGTGGCTTACAGGCTGAAACATAATAGTAAGGGGAAAAAGACAAGGTATTTTCTGAGGAAAGACTTGAGAAAATATTGCTATATCAGTAGGTGCTTTTGCCATTCCAACAGATAAAAGTTTTTTGGGATTTTTTCAACACCAGATATCTATCCTAATCTTTATAAAACACTTATTTACTGACAAAGTATAAATCCTGCAACATCTTCTCATCTCAAAACCCACATGATTGAATGAATGTCCAGTCACAAATAGAAGTGAAATCCAAGTCAGACACTCTGTTACCTAGAAATGGAAGTAATTCTCCCCCTCTGTTCCTAAAAGTTTGAATAGATGATGAACCAAAGATGGATAATATGATATACCCAAAGGCTCAGTGAGCTTTGAGTAATTTGGAACAAGGATCTGACAATTTGCACAGCAGCTCCTGCAATACCCTGTGCCGTAGGCAAAGAGCTTTCAGTGGCATCCTCAGAGTTCAGAATGTTGAGTTCGCTGATGGGAACATTAGGTTCTTGTTAAGTCCAGTGGAAACTATTCTATCTAACAGCTGAAATAAATTTTGCAGTTTCTCTGTTTCAACTTTTGATAGAAAAAAACAGGAAGGAAGAGGTAGCTGGACGGTATGGTTACCTGCAACATAATTGCAGGCAGGCATTGAGGATTCCATTGCATATTTCTGTAGCCTTGTTTACTGCAGGCAGGCAAACCATTTCTTTCCAATGGCAAATAAACTATTATTCTTAATCATTTTTGACTAGCAAGTAACTGCACCCTGTGAAGATAATTCTAAAATAAAATCTTCCTACTGAAAAATAGAAAAAAAAAAAGACCAAAACAGAAAAACCGGGTAAGTCAAAATCTTCTCTTTTAAAAAGAGCAAAAGCAGAGGCCAGAATAGTTCAGCAGTTTCCATTTACTTGTAAGGAATGACTAAAGACCATCTCTGGAGAAAAAGTCACACCATAACCTTCCTGCCAGGCTGTGACCAGGTTTGTCATGCTTTCAAACCAGCAAGTTGCAGAGAACCACACATAGACTACTTTTTCCATACCAGTGGGTTTCCATGCAAATTTCCACTTGTTGGCACGGCAGACACAAAGCCACGAAGAGCCAGTGACACTGTGACTCTTACAGTCCTGAGAACATCCATGTGAACATTCTCATGTTAACAATATGCTGCTGATCTGGGTGAAAAGTTGCCAGCCACTCCTTGTCCCTGTGACTTGTCCCTTCTTTTCCTTCTCTATCAACATTTATGGCAGTTTGACACTCCCTAGCAGAACTGCATGTGTTCTGTCAATGTGATTTGATTTAAAACAAACAACCAAAGAAAAAAAAAGGATAAACTAGATCATTTGGGTGAAACCTGTTCACAGACAGTATGTGCAGTTGTGTTGGAATGGGAACTTCCAGTGGGAAGCAGCTAAGAAGAGGTGGTGACACCAGTCTCCTAAGCTGAATCAGCAACAGCCAGACCAAGGAATGAGGGCAGCAAAGAAAATTATTAGACAGAGGATTAAAAACAAAGAGAGAAGAAATATTTTACGTTGCCCATAAATCACCTCTGAAACTCGTTGCCATGGAATTTTGGTAATACTTACATGATTACGGGGAAAAAAAAGGAGGAGGGGGGCAAGTAAAGAAATGAAAAATTTATCAAAATCCTATTAAAATTTCTTAGACTCAGAAAGTGCCTGAACTTCAAGTAGCTGGAGATGGCAGTGAAAAAACACTTTCTGCTCACTCTGTCCTAATGCTCTTCTTTGCACTTCCATCAACCTTTTCCTGTTGGAGGAGGATGCAGGGCTGGACACAGCCGTGGTGCCACCGTTCTTATGGTTTCAGATTTCATGTAATCAGGTCTTGTGCTACGTGAATCTGCAATCACACAAAGTAAAGCTATGAAGTTCTTACCTTTTTCTGAATTCCACAGAAGGTACTTGAAAAGTCTGGTTACAGCCCTGAAACTGATAAGCTGGCTTATACATACTGGAAATAAAATTGTTATTCACTCTCTGCAATAGAGCACTCTCATTTCTGTGCTATTTTATGGTGGGAAGGGACAGTAAATTAGCTCATATGAGGGTTTCTGTGATTTGACCATTTAAGTGGATGACTTTTTCCATGTATGTGTGCATGCATCGTGTTTATAATTTGCATTTTTCATGATGTAGAATGCTTAAAATCAAACAAATGTTCTTTTTTACTTTCCTTCAAGAAAAGTAATGTGAGTTAGTTAATCTGCAACAAATGTCCTGTTAAAAGAAATGTAAAACTTCTTCTTTCTTAGTAGGACTAAATTTAGTCATTCTGAAATGCAGAATAGCTTCTACATCTATTAAATAGTGTAGTCTGAGTTATCATCTACTGAAGTACATCCTTTTGCAGAGTTGTAATGGAAATAAAACGAATGACCAAAAAAAAGAGAGTAAGGAAAAGAAAATTATGCTTGGTCCTTTGAAATTGAACATTTTAATGGCAATAGGATGAGGAGATGATATGTGTTGCAAAGGACTTTTCATTTGGATTATTATTTTTTTCCATAATTGGAGCATCCTAAATGATATCATCATATTTAGTATGTAAGATTAGATTATTAGCATGAGTAAATGTAGAAAAAGGACACAAAAAGACAAATTTCAAGCATTTGGCACTGGAGGAGCAGTGCTGGCAGTATGAATTGACTCACCAAGGCTCCAGTCCAGCAGTTACCAATGTGCTCAAGTTCATAAGTGATTTTTTTTCCGGTGGAACTATTCATAGACATTAGGTTGGACAGGATCCTAGGATCTTATAAATATCAGGACTAAATTAATCTATTGGATTTTGGTTTTCTAATTTAGCTTTTGTCACTACCTGAGTAGTGCTATGACAAGCTCTTAAGGGAATCTCAGTTACTTAAAAATTAGAATTAACAGCACAGTTCCCTTTTGCTTCTCTGGATGGTAAGAAGTGTCCTGGACATTGTCACTATGCACCCAAGAGCAGTGAGGGCCAACAACAGCTCCACATTGTCCATGTGCACTACAAAGGATAGATAAAATCAAAGGTAGAGAAGTCCTATGACTGTCATTTGATGATCAGCCAGCACCATTTCGATCTTATCCAGAGATCTTTGGTCATTTAACTCTGTTCTGTGTCCCTGTCCCCACAACGTGGAACATTTAAAAGGATAAATCAGACACTTGAGAGATGTAGGCTTGTATGGACAAATGTATTGAGGAGCCTAAGGCTCTTTGATTTCCCAGTGCCTTTGTGGGTCTGGATTGTGATGTTGACTATCATCAGCTTATTGAAAATAGCATAGAACATACCTCTTCACTAACTATTTTATTATCCCTAAATGCCTACTGCGGAGAAGAAAAGACAAGATAGATCCCCACAGGACTCGCCATGGAAACACTGATCCTGGGAGGAAAAAGCCACTCAAGATCAGTGCTGTCCACTCTACACAAGTACAGAAGCCTTCTGGTGTATTGTATGAAAAAATGTTTGTAGGTGTAAGAATTATAAGCACAAGTATCTGATCATCAGACACTGACAGATACTAATTAGTAATAGAATTTGCATAGCCTACAACTCTTAAATATTTTTATGAACAAATTGATGATCATCCAAATACTTCCAAATTAAGTAAAAGAGATAGGATTCTACAGAAAACCAAATAAAATTAACCATTTTTAGCCCTTATGATTACTCACTCAGTTCTATTAGTGAGATTATTTTTGTCTGGTTCAGTGGAAAAAACATGACCTGTTACTATATTTTATTTTTTTCTGCTTTTTATTTTATGTTTTATCTCTTGACTGTTCTGGAATATCCAATGTGTATATATATATATATATAAAATAATGCATTAGCTTCTTAGTGATTAGCTTCTTAGACAGGACTTGTATAAATTTAGAGCATTTAAAATTCTCCAGCTGGTTGCTACTGTCTATTCTGACTGTCTATTTTGACTGCCTATTTTGACTGCTACGAAATTCACTTATACCCACAAAATACTTCTCTTGTCCTTTGGTAATTAATAGGTTAGAAGTGAAAAAAAAAAAAGGAAAGAAAAAAAGGAAAAAAAAATCCCTGTTGCCCCAGCACTATTAGAACAGGAACTATGAGCCTCTAAAAAGTATGAAATACCTTATTCTGTGTTTAGAGCTGATTGTACTATTTGGTGGTTGTGGCCTTGAAGTATTTTGATTGAATCTTAGAAAGCGGGGCTGATCTGGATGAATTCCAGCTGAAGCTACAGGAATTGAAGAATTAAGCTACAGAACATAATGAAATGATTCAGTCCCAAGCAATCTGATGAGCATCACTGTGTGTAATGGGATGTGTGTGTGGTTGTATCTGAAGCTGGTTGTATACCATTGATTACAAAAGTACCTTTTACACATAGTGTAAGATAATTACTTTCTATGAAAAGCAGACTATTTTAAAGCATTTATTTTAATAAATACATTTAGCACTAGTTTTCTGAATGTGGGTATATTGTTAGTGAGTAGTATTCAAGGCTAAAGCCCTTACCTTTGTGCTGATGCTGAAAACTATCAATTATAAACCACCTAACAATGTTCTACCAATGAGCACTCTCTTTTAGCTGCACGTTCCTATTCCTCTCTTTAAAAGACAGATATTGCTGCGTGCAGGAGCACCGAGACTGGGGTACCATTGTTAGGACTGATTAAGGGGAGGAGGAACTGTTCAAATTTTAGGGTTCTTTTCTTATCAGACATCTATTGAACTGAATAGCATTTTGTTTTATATCACACTTTTTATGGCCTAGGTATCTCAGAGCTCTTTACAAAACAGTCTGTTTCAATAATAAATATTACTAGAATAGTGAATGTGTAGGCACCTATTATGTGATCTGCAATAGCTCACATAGTCTTTGGCATTTGAACAATGCATTTAGGTAGTAGGGTGATGGGAATATGCAAGATAGCTTTATTTGCAAGTGTTAAAATCAATGTTTAAGAATCTTAACATTGAAACCAAAAGTAGGAGGAAAATATTTATCCTGCAGCTTGTAATTTGGTAGAACCTGCCCAACATCCACCTGGATGCAGAGTTACAGTTGGCAGGAAAAGCCAGGGCAGTAATTGTTCAGTGGAGGGATGGAGCTCTTGAAAGAAATAGTCCCAACCTACAAACATCTCACAAGTGGTTTAGGACCTCAGTAAAAACAGTTCTTATCACTGAATAGTCTTTGTTAGAGTGGTGGACCTCAGACTGCGTGGAGTAGGTCCACAATTTCAGCTAATTTTGACTGTGCATGAGGAGAAAATAGGAGGAGATGTAATAAATGCTGTGGAGGCAGTAAGAAACAGAGAAGGGGAAAATAAGAAAGCAAGACAGCAAGGTATCTGTGCATCTCCTTCCAAAATTGCTGGATCAGCCTCAAACTGTACTGGCACAGAGCTGTCCTCTGTGTCCTCAGTAAAATTGCTAGCAGAGGCTATTAAAAAAACATGTATCTGCAACTCAACCACCACAATTCACAGTCCATCAGAGTGGAAATTAGGGGAAACAACAGAATTAGTAAAATCCTGTATTGCCCCCAACAGAATAGATTGTCCTTAATGTGGTGTTCCTTACCAGGTACAGGTACGACCTGGATGCCTTTCTCTGGCTGTACACCCCAGAATCATTTTCTCATTCTTTTCTCTAGATTTCTGGCTATCTGTGCCCTAGCTGTCTTTTCCTGTAGTCAAGGTCTCAACCTCCATCTGCTCTCATCTCCCTTTCAGCTCCTCTCTGTCCCCCCTCCTTCAACCTGGACAACACTGCACCTCTTTTCAAAGCCTTTATTTTTAGAAGAAAATAAAATACATGAAATCTGAATGACTTCAAAACCATATTCTGGTGCTTTCTCTTGCTTCTCAGTCCACTATTGTTGTTCAGAGAGTGTATAGAGCACTATATCAAGTAATTGGGTATTATCTTCTGGACTGTAGTTCAGGTACTAAAAATAGCATATTGGTGACCACTTTGTTCCACATGCCTCCTTTATAAAAAGAGCTAAAGGCACTTTTTCAGGTTTTCCATGTTGGAACATTAGCTTCTAGCAGAGGTGCTATTCTTTTTGTGGTGAAAGCAAAATAAGTATGAGCTGGATATGATCATCACTTCCATGAAATTTCATAAAACTCATTGCCACACGATTATTTTCTATCACCAGGTTCATACTCGCATGTTCAGACCAACATGTCTCCACTGCTGTTGTTACAGCATTGCTTTGTTGTTCTACCATTCTTTATCCTCTGCTCTACAAGGCCATGAAGGGCACTTATAAAATTGCTCTCATTAAGGCAACCACCACATGGGCCACTGTTGTCAAAGTGGCTGATGGTTTTGGTGTTCAGCTAGCAACATGTCACAGGAGCCTGATTATCACAAATGACCAGCAACTGCCTTCTGCAAATCATGCTCTTACAAAGTGTATCACCTGGGCCTCCAAAACTGAGGAACCCAAAGTACCTGGTCACTTTTTGCAATCTTCTCTGTGCTGCCCACCATCAGGCAGATGATCTTCAGGACTGGGCAGTGTTTTTTCATCTCTTATGGGGTAACTGGATGTGGCCTTGAAAAGTTGGCTTAAAGGCCTATTTGTTCAGAGCATCTCTTCCTGTGTACCCCTTTCTGTTTAGTTGCCAAGGGACCCCTGGAACACGCCTTTATTTCTGAAAGTCCTGTGGGTTATTACCCCACTCACTTCGGCACCAGGTTGAGCTTCTGTGCACTGACACAAGGTGGTCTCTTACTTTGTTACTGTTGAGAAGAAGGATGACCAGCTGACAGTAAAATTGCTTGGTGATGATGAGCCCTTGGCTTTGTTATTGTGGTAAAACATACATCATTTGACAGCTGCTTGTGCATGGAAAAAAAACATAGATGATTAACGGTTTCCTATCTTTTCTTGCTACTGATCTTCTTTGCTTATGACAGATGAGACTTAGATGTCTTTTTTCAAGTAACAGAGAGAGAAAAGGAGAATATTTAAACTTGTTCTCACCTAAGTCTTTTATGTTATCCTAGGGACCTTATTTGTAGTAGAGATTTTTGTCTGAATTTCAGCTCTCCTAAAATTATGAGATCTGTCATTCAGCTTTAAAAGGGAATGTGTATTCTTCCCCTGCTGGATTTTTTTTTTTTTGTGCAAGAGGGTATAATGCTAATTTTACTTATTCAGAAATTAAAATAGCAAACAGTTTATATGAGGTGTTGATAATTACCTATATTACTGTAATGCTGTGACAGATGTTGGCAAAAAGAGGCAGAAAATGCCTACAGCTGTGCACTCCATGACATCCAGTTTATACTCAGACAGAAGGCTAACAGATGTTCTGAACTGTCACTTTGCCTAAATGTTTTTAAAGTCTAAGGACCTGCTTTATAATTCACTAGGGCCTCATTTGGTTTCACAGAGGTCCTCAGAATTCCCATCTGTGACAATTAATGTCGAAGACTTTTATAAATCAACCCCTGTCCTTATTAGCCCTCTGCTAATAGATATTGTGTATCTGTATACTCCCGAGGCTTCTATTTTTGTGATCTAGTTATTAATTTCTATTACTTGTATTTGGCATAACTCTTGTTTTGAGAAGAAATAGATTTGGATGATTCAAAAGATTGATGATATACTATGTCTGACCTCAGAATACCTGTATTAAAATATCCTTTATTTTCTTCCTGACTGTTGTAGTCATAGCTGTAAAATGCCAACAACTTCAAGCTACTTGTTTTCCCAAAGGAAAATATAAATCTTGATGGTATCAAAACAGAGCACTTAAAGGAACATGTTCAGCTGCCAGAGATATTCCTATTCCTAGAAAATATTCTTATTCAGAAATATTTAAAACATTTAAGGAGTACTTTTAAAAAAATAAGTCTCATATATTAAATTATGCTCTTTAATTTAAAAACTGAGGTGTTATGGAAGTTTTAACGTTAGTATATGCATATAGAAAAACTGATGTTTAAAATAGTGTTCGGTCTTCAAGCTCCACCCAAATTTGCCAGCATACCTTCAGATAAGCAAAAAATGTCTCCAGTGTAAAGCAACTTAATACTTTATTGATAGTTGCCATTTCTTTTTAAAAGCTGGATTCCTGTTATACAGTAGTTTAATAGTTTAAATATTGTGCTAACATAATCAGTGTTTGGCCTCTTCTGTTCCCCAATCCTGTATAGAAGCAGAACTCCAAATTGTACATCTTTCTGGGTTTGTTTCTAAATTACTCCCCACACTTAATTACGAGGATGAGAGGGATGCCTTATTCCTCTTTGTTATAGGCTAAGCTCTCAGTAATCCCAAACAAAAGAGCCAGTTCTGGAAGATATAGGATTTGCTAGCAGGATTATGGTCTCATAGATAATGATGTGCAGTCAGCAGAAGCGAAGCTTTATTTTAATTCAAATAAGCTAGTAAACAAACCACTGACAAGTCTGCTGGTGAGAGTAACTGGCTTCTGTTGCCACATTGGCAGCTAAATTATAGAAAATCTATTATACCCTGTTCACCATATGTTTAATTTAATACAGATACAAATTAAACTATCCACAGTGCCTATTAAAATAACAATACATATTTTTTAAATATATGAATGTTTTAAGATACATTCCCCTGACCTTAAGAAGGGCAATGCTGATTTGGGAGACTACAGCAAAACATATGCTATAGTCAACAGATTCTCTTCAACAACAACAACAACAACAGTGAATTGAAAAAACACAGAATATTAATAGTACAGTTTTGTAACAGATAATGAGGTTAATTGGGGTGTTTTACCTTCTAAGCATCTGCTCTTACACACTTCACTCCCCCTAGGTTCCTGGGCCTTGTATTTGATAGGAGTGCTTGATATCTAATCTGCTGTATACTTTTTTATTCAGTGCCAGCTACAGTATGAGGGTTTTGCCCTTTTCCTGCTGCAAATAACTATCCCTTATTTCTGCCTATTCTCATTTATTAACATTCTTTCAAATAACCCGGGTTTCTTGACCTGTCAGGAACCTTGGAATTGCTACTCTGTAATAATTGTGGAGGGTTTCAAATTATGCAGAGGGATTCCTGCTTAGGGCCTGTGTTGTTCAGAGGAAGAAGTGTGTTGTGGCCCATTACGGATCCTGATTTATTTGAGGCTCTATAGTGGCTAGACTGGAAAAAAAATGAGAACAATAGGGGCAAGTATTGTGAGGGTCTAACTAAATGTGGATGTGTCCAAATTAACTGAATTTACCTCATAAAGTCAGTAAGTCACTCCAAGTTATGGGGATCAGCAGATGTTGCTGTCATGAGGTGGTGATGGACTATTTGAAACCATACTGAAACCACAGAGAAAGAAATTAATTTCCCTAAATTCACCCCTTATATATTAAATAAATGATGATGAAAAAAAGTATCAGTCAGAATATTGCCAGTGAAGAGTTCTCTGGACTTCACTGGAATCCTCCTGCCAAGACTGGTGCTCTCCTTTCCAGTTCCAGTCTGCTAACAGCAGAAATAAGTTTGCAATGAAAACTTAAGTTTTGAGAAAGGACCTGCTTGTAGGTTGTGAATTGTCACCTTCTCCATGGTAACATATTCAGAATTTAGCATTAAGAATCATGTTTCCCACATCATTTAAGATGTGAGAGCACATGCAAACTCCATGTCCATGTGTGGAATTATGAGTGAAGGGAGTTTCTGACTCCTCTAAATGTGCAACATTATATACCAGCCACTAGACTGTATTTGTATATTATCATATATACAGTATATACCATCTACATGGGCATGAAGAGTGCAGTGTAAGTGTGTGTATATATATATATAGTGTGTGCACATGTACGCTCATTGTCTATTTATTTTATTTTTATTTACCAAAACATTTTTAGAATCAATATATCTGTAAGGCAGACGTAGCATACACAGGAATTTAAGAGTTATTGCAAACAAGTTTCACTTATTTGATAAATTCAGCTTTAGTATGTAAAAAAAAAAAAAGTCCAGTTCCAAAGAAAGTTGCCATCTAAGGAATCGAATGTATAAAGGTATCAAGTGCCAGAGATATTTGGACAAAATACATAATATTACCAGTGCTATACTTTCTACTCTTCTTCACAGGAGAAATTTATCCTATACCATGTGGTCGTCTTTCAATAAAGGCATATTTGGCACCACAGCTACCCATAGCAAAAATATTGCAGTAAATGTTGAGGTAATAAATGAACAGGTCTTGGATCTCCCAAAGCAATCATGAAAAAAAACTAAACAGTGGAAAACTCTGCAATTTTAGGAGGCACATCTAAAGTTCCTCCATAGATTTCCATGCAGTGAAGGGCCTGCCCGTCCTGCAAACCTGCCGCTCCTCCAGAGCTGCTCTTCTGCAGTACAGCTTCTTTGCTTCTCAGTAACTGGATTTTCTACCGTCATATCCCGGAGGACTGGGGGGAGCAACTAAAAAAAAAAACCTGCTATCGGTGTGTCCCGAGACGTGGTGTGTTTCAAGGCTGCGGCGTGGTGGGAAGCGTGTCCATCCTTCCCGAGGAGTGTATTCCTCAGCATCCTGGAGCACACCGGTGCCCGGACAGCACACCACGCTTCCCCCTCGTAGCTTTTTTGGCTAGAAAAGCACGAACGTCGTTAAAGTGAAACGAGAGAGTGAGAACTTCTGGAAATGGATTGGGAAGCCCCTTTGGTCGGGAAAGAAGTCCCGAAGGAAACGCGGGGTTAGCGGCGGGTGGGTGAGCGCTGCTGCGGGCCCCGCACCCGGCTCCCGCACCCTCCCCAGAGCCCGGGGCGAGGGACGCGGGGGCGGCGGGACCCGCTGTCCCCATCCGCGACGGACCGGGCCGGGTCCCGCGTGGCTCCCGGCAGCCGTGGGCAGGCGGTGACTCGGGGCAGCCTGCTGGTATTAAACTTTAACCCTCTTGTCAGCAAGCCAGAACGGGAAAGAAGGGCTTGTCCAGTTCGATGTTAACCTCTACTCCTCCGGAGAAGATTAACTTCGGAGCCCCGGGGCGGGGGAGCGCGGTCCGTGCGCGGCGGAGCCCGGCAGAGACTGTGGCTGAGCAGTGTCGGACACGGCAAGGGCAGAAATATTGGCTAGGGGCGAAAAATATCGACAGCATCCTGGCTGCCTCCTCTTTTTTGAAACAGCACTAGTGCTTCAGTGCTTTGTCCTGGGTCAGAAGTCCAAAAGTCTGAAATTATTCTTTTACTGGACACAGTTGTGAGTCAGACTCCGGCACTCAGCCCCTCTACGGGAGACCGTGTCTGGTAAACACCTTACTGATCTGTTCTGTTTGAACAGACAACTTAGAGATATATCTTTATGTAGCTTATTTGGGGTGATCCGTTATTTTATCTATACACTTGGATGCAGGTGGGGGTTCTTTCCTAGCCAAAAATTGAATTGTGAACGTCCAAATCAAGGATATTCATTTTCCCAGCCCGTAGGATCGATCTCGGCGCAGAGGCTTAAGGGTACCAATGCCCGTGTGGGAACCCAGCCCTCCACAGACCAGGGCGAAAAATGCGTGTTGAGATGCGAATTTCTTTCAGAGCCCTTCCAATCTGTGGTTCACTTTTTTACTTTTGTTTGTTTGTTTTTCTTTCCCTCCAGAAAGTATTAGAAATTGCTGCAAAGCATTAGAAAGTTGTAGCCACCCGGTCCGCGCACTGCTGATTTCGTTTCTGGTTATCTGCAAAACGAGCTTTAAGCCAATTTCGTGCTTTAGGCTAAAGAGAGGGATTCGTATTTCCCTCCTAGATGCGTGGCATTCCTGGAATCTCTTTGTCAGCTTGCCGTAGGATGCTTCTGTAATTTGCCTGGAAACTCTCTCCAAAATTTGTATACAGCGGTTAAGAACGACGTAAGATTTCTGAGCCATCGGGACATTCTGGCTGGAAAGAGAGAGAGAGATATCATCTTTCACTGATAAGTCAGTATTAAACTGTTCAGAACCTTGTTCCCATTTAACCCAGAGAACCACCGTAGGCAGCAAAATACTCATTTCCTGCTAATTTCTTTCCTTCACTGCTCTGAGAAATAAAATACATCTACAGGAGAAACGGTACTTTCTTCGCGAATCTCAGGAAAGTTCTTACACGATTCCCTGAACTTTGCCACGTTTGGATCTTCTATGCCACTTCAACCCCCTCCGCCCCCCCGCTCCTCCTTAACATGTAAAGGCTATTGCAAAATGACAGGAGGTTGGTTGAACTCTGTGCCCGGAGGTGAGCTCTACCACCCTCCCTGCGAGCCTCCTCTTGGCGTTAAGCCTGGAAAGCAGAGCTCGCCCGTCCCCGGCAGCGCGGCCCCCTGTGCGGGGGCTGCGGGGCCGCTGCTGCGGGCGCTGCCGGCGGGGCCGCGGCCGCCGCTCCGCGGCCGCCCCGGAGAGGCTCCCCGCACCCTCCCCGCTCCAGTGGAGCGAGCTGGCGCGAAGATGTTTATCCTGAGATGGAAAATGGGTTGTTGAAAAACAAGCCATGTGCAAATAGTTTAATTTTCCGTTTTGATGCTTATCTTTGTCTCCCGAATTTCATCGGAGAGGCTTTAATTGGCGTGTGGGTAATAGTTCCTAAATAATCCCTTATTAGATGACTTCAGACGAGTTGTGAACCAATAACGTCTTAGTCCTAAAAGTGAAAGTAGAATTTGAAGGCTCAGGTCAGTTTTTGTCAAAGGGCTCATTTGAGCATCTTTTAGTTTGCTGAAAAAGCTAATTAAAGAACGTTTGAAGGTTAAAGTCATTATTCCGTGCTGTTGTCGTGCTACAAGTGAGCCGAGTTTTGTGAAAACACAAAGGGCAGAAGTCACAGAGGTGGATTACTGTCAGTCCAGGCTACAGAGGCACAGAGAACTGTGGCATTAATTCCTATAGAAAGGTAGACAAACACAGTCACTGACTAACAACTTTCCCGCAGAGCCCCATTGTCTAAGCACTTTCTTCTGCTTTGGGGCTCTCTTCGAGTTGCTACAGTCGTAACCAGATCCCAAACTAGGTAACTGGGCGACTTTCGGGCGCAGAATTCTTGACCTGTGAAACAATTTCCACGACAAAAAAAAAAAAAAATCGTTGTGGGTCTTGGCTGTTCCCTCTAACATTTATTTCCCCCTTCAGCGGTGCTAATTTATTCATTACTTGACAGAAAGTTAGCAACGCACCAGAACTCTGCTGGAGCCCGCAGCACCCTCGGCACTCGCCGGCTCCCAGTTGCCGCTGCCCGCTGCGCTCCGCAGCCCGCGGTCACACCCGGCGCCCCGTTTGTGGGGGCGGCTCTGGACGCTCTGGGGAACTTTACGGGCGGCGCCGCCGCCGCGCAACAGCCGCGCAAAACCCGCGCAACAGCCGCGCTGCGCGGGACCTGCGCGCCGCGGAGGGGGCTGGAGCGCAGGGACACGCCGCGCGCCGGAAAATCCCGTGGGCTAATCCCGACGGCTGTTAACACCAGTTTGCGCCTTTGTGTGTGCGTGTGCGTGGACAGCAGATTGCAAAGCAAGGCACACAAAGATAGGCGCACACAGGCACAGCCGGGGCTGCTCAGCCTCGCCTCCCCATCGCCCGCTGCCTTCGCGCTGAGCCCCTTTGCCCCGCTGGCTCATAAAGTCTGGATTTTTAGGTCTGGCCACGACTACAGATCTCCCCAAATTCAAAGAAACAGATGTTTGGGCTGATTATGGATGGGGGGAGGGGAGGAAGGATCCCTGCAGCTGCAACTCAAAAAAATATATTGATAAAATATTTCAGTGGTAATAAATACGCAGAGATCAGCCCGACCTTGCGAGGTCTTTATTTTAATTTTTTTTTCCCCCATATACAAAAATCTTTATCAAACCTCTATTCTATGCCTTCAATAAACAGAACCCATTACCTCACGGCAGCTTTTGTTGGCCTGTATACAAGCGAGAACAAAATGGTTATTCAGGAGAACGCTTTCGATTTTTATTGTGTGTAGTATGCACAAAGAGCAGTGTTATTGTATTAAAAAGAACCATCTGTAGCAGAAACAATGGCATCAAATTATCTTTGAATACCCACTGCAAAAATATAAAGCTTTTTTATTATTCTTCTGCTGTACGGTGGGGGACAGAGAAGTGACTTTTTTGTTGTTGTGGGTGCATTCTTATAACACACACACAAAATCAGCCATTTGGATTTTTTAAGCCATAAACGATTTTTTCCCCTCTTGTTCCAGGGACTGCAGTTAAAAGCTAGGGCTAGGACTTGGAGGATGTGTAGGCAAACGGAAGGAGAGCCGAGGGAAGAAAAACCGAAATGGATTCATTCTCTGTCCTGGATGGAGGAGGAGAGGAGAAGAGAAGGGGACGTGCGAGCTTCCTTCAACTGCCTCTGTCCGGTGAAAAGTGTTCAGACCCCCGGGGCTGCGCCGGGCTCCGGAGTCCGTGCGGACTTTCACGTTGAGCTGCCAATCAAACCGCTCACAGCCACCACCCTGCTCTGGCACCGACATGTAAGTAGCTGCAGCACAACTTTGACATTCACAGTTTTTCCCCCCTCCTCCCCCGTGACCTTTAAAATGATCTGGAAGTGTAGCTTCCCACCTACGACCCACCGCCCCGAGCTCCGCCGCCTTAACCTCGGGGAACTCGCGCGCGGGTTTGGGCTCGGCTGAAATTGCGCGGCCGCGCAGCGCCGAGCGCACGGCTGGGCAGAGGCGCTCCCGGTCCGCAGGCTGCCTCTGCCCTGCCTTCCCCTCTCCCCGGGAGCACACGGCCCGCGGAGAGCGCTGGAGCGGAGCCGGGACGCTCTCCCGCCGCGCTCCGGGGGTGTTTCAGATGGGGCCGCTATTTCGGCGCTCCCCGCGGAGTGGCGCGCAGCTCCCGGCTGCGCAGCGCGCATCTCTCTGGGCGGCGGGCACGGAGCCGCCGCGGGTTCCCCTCGCCGGGAGGTGGGTCCGCAGGGCCGGGGCCGTGCGCGGGGCGCGGAGCGGCCGCCGCGGGGGTTCCCGGGCGCGCAGCGCTGGCGGAGGGCCCGCGGCCGTCTCTCTCTGCCGCCCCCTGTGGGCGGCGCGGCGCGTTCCCTGCCAGATCCCTCCGGCGGCGCGCAGCGTTCCCGGCCCCATCCCGGGAAAAGGGGGGATCAGCCCGGCGGGGCTCCCGGGGCCTCGCACGCCCAAGAAGGGGATACACCGGAGGGGAAAGGCGGCGCATGACCGGGCAGCGCTCCGGTGATAATAAATCATCCGTACGTTTGGTTGCCTTCGGATGCACTTGGGCTGGGAAAGGACCGATTTTGACACCTGGGCTCATTATAATACCGTTTAAAGAGAAGCTCTTTTTAGTTACAGTTAGCAAAGTTGAGGTTGGATTTCCTCCCTCTTCCTCCCCCCCCCAACCTCGGCCCTTTTTTTTTTTTTTTTTTTTTTTGGTAAGAATTTGGTAGATAAAGGTTAATCTTGGGCTGAATGATAGAGCTGTGATTGACAAGAGAAAAGGTGTTGAGGGCAGGTCGAGCTGTCTTATTTACAGCCCACTGCTTGCTATAGAGCCTTTGTTAGGACTGGAAAGCTAATTTAGTGCTGATCAAAAGCACCACAGAGTTAAAGGACTGGTAATGACTGCTAATTTCATTTCAGCCTCATACATCCCCAACTGCTGTAATTAAAGACGTGCTATTTAAATACAGGTGAAGGGGTTTTGTAGTAGGGGGAAAGTGGGTAGCCGGTTACAATTTTATTTAGAGTTAATATGGTAAAAGTCCAACATTTGATTTATGATTTTAGCGATTTGCTTTTTTATGCTCTTCTGCCCCGGCGGAGCGGAGCCGGGTGGCAGGGCCGGCCGTGCAGGGGCAGGGTGAGGACAGCGCGCTGCAAGCGAGGGATGCGAGCTCCCTGCTAGCGTGGGGTTATCTTATTTTTAATTATTCCCATCAAACGGCAGCCAGGAAACATCGGGAGCGCTAGGGAGAGGGGAGACGGAGGGGCACGTGTCGGCTTTTAAGTGCCTCTGCGGAAGCTCGGGTCCTTATATTATTATTATTTTTAATTAAATTATTTTAGCACTCCACGGCTGGTTCGCTGGCTCTGAGACGATGTAATTTCACAACCCGATATAACAGTTTCTTTCTGGGGAAACATCAAAGGATTGAAAGCTCTACATTTCCGTAGTTGGTTAAAATTGACAAAAAAAAAAAAAAAAAGAAAAAGAAAGAATTTAGCCTTTAATCTCTTTTTATCCACGACGACTAAAGATCTGTACTCGACCCCGCTCGGCTCCGGGCTCCCCGGTATCCCCCTGGGCCCCCCCGGTCCCTCCCGGACCCCCCCCGGGCTCCCCCCGCTCCTACGGCCGCTCCGGGCGGGAGGCGGCGCCCCCTGTCGGCCGCGCCGGGGGTGCCCGCGGGGAATTCCGCGGGAGAGACTCGCCCGCGGGTGGAGCGGGAGCGTCGGGACGGGATCCACGGCGAGGCGAGGAACCGGCGCATGGAAGCGTCTTGGAGCCTCTGGAGTGGGGGGGTTAAAGTAAGCACGGTGAGGTGCAGGCAGGGTGAGCGGATAGCCCAGCCCAGGAACCGCGGGCAGGGAAGCCGCCTCCAGCTTGTGCTGTTTGCTCTGTGGATATACAAACGTGACCAAAAAAAAAAAATATTAAAATGCCACGGATTTGTTTCTAAGCAGAGCTTCCCTTAAGCCTGGGTCTTATAGAAATGTCGGTGTGTGACGCTTTCCCGCGCCCAGGGAGAGCAGAGGTGCTGCTGCGGGACTCGCCGCCCCGAGCGGGCAGCGGGACATCCCCGAAAGAACATCTTCTTTATTGTCAGCGTTAGGCACAAAAATAAGGATTAATTTTTCCTCGTTCCCAACTTCGGTGTTGCAGTGCTGTCAGCAAATGCCAGCCTTTCAGAAGCTCGTGCTTGTGTTTTCCTCCGAAGGTGTCTTAAGTAAGTCAGTGTTGACAGGTGTTGCTTGTGAGCAGCCTTGAACGCTTCCTTTTCATTAAGGAAACATTTTCTAAAATG
Organism: Neopelma chrysocephalum; assembly: GCF_003984885.1. Classification (NCBI taxonomy): domain Eukaryota; kingdom Metazoa; phylum Chordata; class Aves; order Passeriformes; family Pipridae; genus Neopelma; species Neopelma chrysocephalum. Next base: position 4,391,743 of record NW_020897729.1, on the reverse strand, counting down.
ACATATGTTTAAACCCGAAGCAATAAAGTCGTCTCAATCCCCCCCTCAAAAAAAAAGAAAAAAAAAAAAGGAGTAAAATAAACATCCCCTCCCCCAATTCTGGAAAAGGAAGAAGTGTTATCTTCAGTGAATGCCTGGAGTGCGTTTTTATTTCCTCTCTGTGGAGAAGACAGATTTAACAGAAATCTGGTGATACAAAACGATTAACCAAAATATGTGACATGCTGCATTGTCACTAACTTTTTAGATTAATTCTCTACTTATTTTATAGGCATCCGCGTAGCTCTGTGTAGTGCGTTTAACGGCGGTATTTGCGAGTTGCGGTAATACTCAGCACAGTTTATGCGTCTTGCGTGCGAAGAGAAAGACTAATGGAAACCAAATTATTTCTGCTAAATTGGGGTTATTTTGTATCTTCTGTTGACAGCCTGCATGGAAGTCATAACGCCACAGATTTTCTATTAGAGGAACCCTATGGTTGTTGGTCTCACAATAAACTTTTCACTTTAGAAATTATATTCGACTAGATTTTTATGAAATATTATTGTTTGTCGCGCTGAGTATACTGACTCCATTCTTTCAGTTTGATCTCCTCTCGAGACTCCTAATAAGGCAATTCTGTAGTAAGAGCGCCCAAAATAAAGACATGGCATTTTCTATAAATAATAGTAAGAGCCCTGCACAGATTTCCTGCACAAGGAATTCCCAGATTTCCTCTACTGTTTCTTTAGTTAGCATGTGTTCGGTATACACAGCTCTGAAATTAAGCAAAAATATACATCTGTATAGATCTGCCAAGCTAGTTAGAAACAGAGATATTATATGTCAATTACCACAGGAAACGGAAAAATGCAGAGCGGTTCGTACACACGGTTTAACATCAGGAGGCACTTTACAAAAAATTTAGTGACTCCTGCCGAAAGGTGAATGATTAACCCGGTTCCAGGAGAGGAGCTGTTAGTGCTCCCCTTAGAAACAGCAGTTGTGAGGGGGTTGTAAAGGGGTCGTAAACTCCCCCCTCCGAAAGGCAGAAGTTGGCACATAAAGTCAAGGGTCCCGACTGATCGGTTTAACCAAAATGCGGTTTTCCTGGGGACTCAGTCGGTAACTCAGCTGCCCGGTTTTATTCCGCGGACTTTACTCCAGGGAGCAAATGCTGTAAATCTGGGATCGGGTCCCAGGCTTGGCAGACAGCTGGCATCAAGGGGGGGTCAGCTCTATGCTCAGCTGGCAGCAAGAGGTGGTTAGCTCTCTGTTCAGTCTCGTTCATCTCCAATTGGAGGAAAAGTGCATTTTTAGTTTATTTATATCTTTTGGAAGGAGATTTTTTTTTTGGATGCTGGCATTTCCTATATCTCTCTCGAGCGGTGGAAGGGGAGAGTTGAAGAAACAAACCAGAAAAACAACCTCAAATGGCAATTTCCCACTTCACCTTTTCTTGCGTTCCCCTTGAGCCTGTCCCTGGCACCTGCTGGCCTGAGCACCCGCAGCTCTGCCCCTCCTCTCCCGCTGCTGGAGCAAGCCCAGCCCGTGGGCCGCCCCCCCCGGATCCTTCTCCTCACAGTCATCTGGACCCACCGGGGTCCTAACACCCAGGCGGGGTGTTTTGACAAGCCCCGCTGACCAGTGATTTCCACAGAAAAAAGGGTTGTGACACCCCTCGGACAGCACTCCACACCTCAACCCAACCCAACCCAGCAGTGTTACAGGTCATTATGTGTCTAAAGCGCTTCTCCGGCCGCCGCTGGTCGCAAACACATCCATGGCCTCGGTCCGGGTGGAGGATGGTCGGGGAGTCAAACGGGCTCCCCTTTGCTGCCTTGGAGGAGCCTGAGACTCCCTCGCCTCCCTCCTCTGCTCCCGGGCCTCCTCCCGCAAAGGCTCTTTCGGGTCTTCGGATGGAGGACAGGGGATAGACACATGGGAAGTGTTGTTGTTATTATTTATAGCACCGTCTCTCCGCTCCGATTAAGCGCCGTCTAAATATGAATTCACAGTATAGACAGCTAGTCTATAATTTGAATTAAAATCCTCCCAACGAGCCCGTCGCTGGAGAATTCTGAAATCACAAGCCTAAGTTGACACAATGGGCCCATGGTGTCAATAAACCATGGGCGAGATGGAGAGATTGTCACTCTAGACCATAACAGTTCTGAAAGTGTCATTACCGTCTGTCCTGTCAATGAGCTCCAAATTAAGGACTATGAGGAACAGCGAGATAAAAGTCACCGTCTTGGCTCCATTATGGGCGATCGTGTCAGTGATCTGAGAATCACTGGAAAGGACTTTTTTTCCTTTTTTTTTTTTTTTTTTTTTTTTAATGTACTTTTCAAACCATGCCTCGGGATGCCAGGGTTTGAGGTGCACTGAGAGAAGCATCCTTGAAGCACCCCAGGCTGTGCCTCAGGCGTTCCCATTGAAACTGCCAGAGCTTCTTTGGGAAATGGTGTGAATTCAATGGAAGAGCCGGAATAATTCCATCAAAACTGTGCCGGGGCCAAAGAGGACTTCATTTGATTTGGGCGACACGTGTGATCCCATGAACAGACACTTTTTTAGACCATTATTTTCTTAAGTCAACACAAAGATGGTGAAGAGGAAAGAGGGAAATAAAATAGAAGCCTTAACTTTAGGAAAAGACAATACATTTGAGATAGCCCCTTCCAGGCATTAAGACTTTCAGAGAATGTCCCCAGTCTCTCTCTCCTGCGAGCCTGAGAGAGTTAAGGGGACTTATTCAGGAATTGGAAACCTTCAATTCTGGATTTTTGTGCCTTTGTGGGTTTAGGCAAAGCAGTTAGCGTTCTTCAGGAGGGGTTTTGTGTTTAATATACATGAGTTCACTCAACTACAATGGGAAAAGAAAACTCATTTGTTCTTATAAAACTAGGAAGGAAAGATAACTTTAAATAGACTGCCAAAAAGGATCCCGCTCGAGGGGGTTGCCTTCCCGCTAAAGAACCAACATTCAACTGTAATTTCACCCCGCTATGTTGTGCAGTAATTCCTAAGTTTATCGTCATCAATGATCTTGATTTTCTGATTTATTTTTAAGGTCAGGTAAGAAAAAGTACGGGCTGCACTTATACTCTCCTATGGGAAAGAAATCCCGGGAGTATGATTGTAGATGCAGGACAAAAATCGCGGGGAGTTTGAGAAGGCTGTTGGCTATTTATGAAGAGTCCTGGAAGCCTGTTTGGACAATCGGCTTCTCCATTTATTGAGAAGCCTTTTGAAAGCGACTTCGAGAGGTGGTGTGTGCGAGTCGGCTTTTATGCTGTTTATTGTGTACGTTAAACTCCTTTCAGGATCTGAGTTTTATTTATTTTTTTTTAATTTGCTTCTTGTAGCACTGGACGAAAGTGGAGCTGCTTCTTTCTGTTTTCGTTTCTCCCCCACACCAGCCCCCTTTTTTTTTAACCTCTCGGCAGCGTGTTTTTTACCGCCCCAGCCCCGCAGCCCCGGCTCCCGCATGCGGTGGTCGCCGGAAGGTGCGGTGGCAGTGGGTTGGCTCGGAGGGCACGGGCTGAGATCGGTGGTGCGAGGGAGCCGCCCCCGCAACCTCGCGCAACCCCCCAGGCCTGCCACCGGGCCCGGACCCGGGCCGTGCTCTGCCCACACGTGTGCTCGCCCTGCGGTTCCATTCGGGAGAAGCGGGATGAAAGGAAAGGCCCGGAGCAGCGCGGGGCTCCCTCGGCATTCCCCGGCTTTTCAAGTGTCCTTAGAGCCCTTGAATTAAATTATTGGGCGAAATGGGGTCTTGGCGGGCCCGGCCGTGGCTCGCCCCCTCCTTGGTTTGTACGTGTAATGCCACTTCTGAGAGCGACAATCAGGCTACTTGCTGGACAGGCAGGGACAAAAAGGAGATTAAACCGTTTTAAATAATAATAAAAAATATCCAAAACGCAAGCAGAGTGGATTACACTTGCTGCGGCGCCTCGGCTCCCCCCAGGTCCCCCTCACAGCCGCCCTCGGGCCTCGCAGGGAGGGTGGCCCCAGCCTCACCCGCGCTCGGCCCCGCCAAACTTCCCAAGTTTCCCTGAGCTCTTTCTTTCTGGGCCCGGCGGGTCTCCCCGGGTCTTCGGTCATCGCCGTGTGAGATATTTATTTGGCCGAGGACATCCTGCATTTTCCCCACCTCGGGAGCGTGTAGGGGCCGGGGAAGGCGGCTCGGGCCGCAGGGCTCCCCCGGCCCCTGCCCCTGTCCGTACCCACTCCAAATGTGGCTTTCATTCTTGGGCATTCCAGACTATATCTCCCCAAGTTTTCCTCGGCATGCTACCGCAAACTCACCATGTGATGACTGAAATTCCCCAGAGAGTAGGGTACAGTTAGTGCAATAGAACTTTCCTGACTAACTTCGGCTCCTGGGCACTGGACTGCTACAGCATCAGAGGGGAGAGAGGAAATTTATCTGCATACTTTCGTATTCGCCTTTTTTTTTTAACGTAATGAAATTAAAACTTTTGGAGCTCACAGTTGACATTTTGCAGAAAATTGAGTTATCAAGGCAGTAATTATTTCACAGGGAGATAAAACTCTCATAGCCCTAACTGTCAAATAGGGCCCTTTTCAGATTTTAATTACAAAATAAAATTAGTCTGCTCTTCCTCGGAAGGGTTTGTGAGTGGCTAAACAGAGCTTTCCCCAATACTGGTGGTCGTCAAACTCTGCTAATTAGCAATGCTGAGAAATTCCAGTTAACAAGGACATTCTCTAAGTCTCTGCAGGTTCCCTGCCGTTCGCCTTCATTTCCATAAGAAGATTAAGAGTGGAGGGGAACACACTCAAATGCAGATGCAGAAAAGAAGCGTTTTTAACAAGCATCATAATAGTAAGATGCTTGGCTAGTTCTCACCTAATTACTGCAAGTTAAACCTCTATTTGCAGCTAAGGACAAAAAATGGAGCTGCAATCTCCCATCTCCACAAGTCTGCTTAATAGTTTGCTTTAGATTGGTTACTAGTAGGTTCAGGAAAAAAATAATATGAAAATGTGTATATTCTTTCCGATACAGTTAACACGATAGGTTGTATCCTTAGGGCTTTTAGAAAAATCGGCGAGTATTAGAACAAAAAATACATGAAATCCTACTAGTTAACATTCATTTTCTTTTTAAGACACTCATAACCTGGAAATAAGAGTGCGTGTGCCGCAGAGCCCATCACTGAGAACATTTGCAGACTATTTGTTTAATGTAAGCACTTTTCATCTCCATAAATTATACCAAAGGCAACGATTTTTTAAATCCACTCAGATTAAACCGTCCCTCCGCAGGCCTCCCTTCCAACGTGGCTGTATCCTTAGAGAGCAGTGGTGTTATTGTCATTAATACAGAAAATCAGGGACCATTTCATCTTTTATTTTATTTTATTTTATAGCCAGCTTCCCGGTCTGCCTCTGCTTCCGCCCACCCGTGTGTGTATTCCCAACTAAGCAAACCTCTATACCCAGAGGAAAGGCGCAAAAATGCCCCAAAAGAGCCATCGCCCTCACCTTATTTCCTGTAGTGCATTATTATGTATATATGACAGTTTATTGCATCGATAATTAAAAGCGTTAATTAAAATAGAGCCGTAAATACTCCCGATAACACAATTGTTAGGCATTTCCCATCCTTTATTCATATGATAAATGCAATTAGGAGAGGACCAGGCCCCGAAAGGCCTCCAGCGGGCACAGGGCAGCCCACGCCGCCCTGGTCCTGCGTGGAGCCCTGGGCTGTGCACCCCACGCACCTCCCGCAGATACAGCCGGAGCAAAAATAACACTTTGCCTTCGCACCGCCAGCCCTCACCTATCAGTTCAGCACGACGAACACCCACCCACTCCCGTCTTAAAAAAAAAAAAATTATCCCTAAGATCATTTGTAAATAAAACTTTATCAACTGCAGACCAAAGGGAGAACAGCTTTCAGGAGTGTCTGGACAATCAGAATCCGGTTATATCCCACATCTCATAATTCGCACCTATTTTTCATCAGTTTAACCTATCAGTTATCCAGGGGTTATACATACATTTTCGAATTGAACACGTTGAACCCGATAGGATTTATTTGCATAATCCACGCACAGAGAAAAAAAAAAAGATGCGTCTCTGTTCGCTGGCAGGTTTTTATTATTATTATTATGATCATTATTACGATTTAGACGGGGTGTAATTGCCCGCTCCCTTCCCCCCCGTCCCTCTCCCGGCGGCGCCTCCCCGCCCGGGGCGCAGCCGGGCCGGCAGGGGGCGCCGCAGCGCCGCGGCTGAGCCCGTCGGGGCGCCCCGCGCTGCCCCGGCCCCTCACGGCCCCTCACGGCCCCTCACGGCCCCTCACGGCCCC
>NW_020897729.1:4374612-4385405 GCF_003984885.1 Neopelma chrysocephalum | reverse complement strand
CGGCCCCTCACGGCCCCTCACGGCCCCTCACGGCCCCTCACGGCCCCGCACGGCCCCGCACGGCCCCGCACGGCCCCGCACGGCCCCGCTCCGGGATCCCCGCTCCGAGATCCCCGCCCCGGGGTCCCCCATCGCCCCGTAGCCCCTCCGCCTTCACGACCTAAAGGCGGAGCAGCTCCATCGGGGCGGGGGGAGCGCGGCCGTGGCGGAGAGCGGCTCCCCCCCCTCGCTCTACTGCTCCTCGCGCCCTCTCTCTCTCCCCTCCTTCCTTTGTCGTCAAGTGCGGTTTAGCAACAAAGATCCCAACAAGAGAGTGGAAGTAAACTTAGCCGGGGCTTTGTGCGGCCCGTGTAGTGACAACAAGGGAAACAAAACTACCTATTTGTAGCGCCCGGCCGTCCCGCCCCCCTTGCTCACCCCCCCGGGCTGAGCCCACCCAGCGCCGCCCGCACCCCGCGGAGTGCGCGGGACAGGGCGAGGGCCGCACCCCTCCCCGGCCCCTGCTGAGGGATCCCGGCCGCGCTTTGTGTTCTGCGGGGATGGCGTGTGAGGGACCCGTGTTTGCACTGGACAACCCCGTCCGCCGAGGCCGGGGGTCGCGGGGAGAGCTTGGCGCTGGGAGCGGGGCCCGGGGGATGGCCGGGAGGTGGGCACAGCCTCTGCCGGGGCTGCGCGGGGCGGGCTCGACTCCCCGGCGGCGGAAGGCAGCGGGGCCCGGCCGGGGACGCCGCTCCCACGGGGACCCCGCGGCACTCGGCCTGGACGGGGCGAGCACAGGGCCCCTTCAGCCGGGCGGCCCCTCCGCCCCGAGGGGGGCTGGCAGAGAGAGGGGGTGGGGGCCGGGGGGAAGCCGTTCCGCATCCCCCCACGGCTTCTCCCAGCCCCAAGCCAACACCAACTTAAAGGCAAAAAAAAAAAAAAAGAAAAAGAAAAACCACCACGTAGCAACAATGCTGTTTACCCACTTCCTCCAAAAGGCGTGTGTGACCTGTTGCTGGAAGGGGAGATACAAAGGCTCGCAGTGGCCGCCCGGGCCGCCCCCGGGCCCGCCTCCCCGCCGAGCCGTCCCGGCGCGCCCAGCCCCCGCCCCGTTTCATGCAAAACCAGGGGAAGAGACTTGTCCTCAGTGGCGGAGCCGCCGAGCGCTGATTGGCCGGGGCGAACGCATTTATTGCCTGACAAGCCCCCATCACATGGATGGTTGTCTATTAACTTGTTCAAAAAAGTATCAGGAGTTGTCAAGGCAGAGAGAGAGAGTGTGTGTGTTTGCAAAAGGGGGTAAAGTAGTTTGCTGGCTCTTTAAGACCGAGGTGGAGAGAGAGAGAGAGAGAGAGAGAGAGAGAGAGAGAGCGGCAGGCAGAGAAAAGGGAAAAAGGAGGAAGAAGTTTTTTAAAATCAAGGCTCCGGCAGTAATAATAGCAGTTATTAGCATTATTAATCCATCAGCGAAGAGGAAGATCCTGATCTTGATCCAAGTGTGGTTTTGGGGAGTCCCCCTCCCCCCTTTCCTACCCCTCCCTAGGAAAAAAAAAAAGTCCGGCTTGGGACTCCGCTGCGGCTGCTCCTCGTTTCTCTGCTCAAGGCTGGTTCCAGGCAAAAGTAGTTTGAATGTACAACATGATGGAAACCGAGCTGAAACCTCCCGCCCCCCAGCAAACTTCGGGGGGAGGCACAGGCAACTCCAACTCGGCCGCCAACAACCAGAAGAACAGCCCGGACCGGGTCAAGCGACCGATGAACGCGTTCATGGTGTGGTCCCGCGGGCAGCGGCGGAAAATGGCCCAGGAGAACCCGAAGATGCACAACTCCGAGATCAGCAAGCGGCTCGGGGCGGAGTGGAAACTTTTATCCGAGGCGGAAAAGAGACCCTTCATTGACGAAGCCAAGCGGCTCAGAGCTCTGCACATGAAGGAGCACCCGGATTATAAATACCGACCCCGGAGGAAAACCAAGACCCTCATGAAGAAGGATAAGTATACGTTGCCGGGGGGCTTACTGGCACCGGGCACCAATACCATGACGACTGGGGTAGGGGTTGGGGCCACCTTGGGAGCTGGGGTGAACCAGAGGATGGACAGTTACGCGCACATGAACGGCTGGACCAACGGAGGCTATGGGATGATGCAAGAGCAGCTCGGCTACCCGCAGCACCCGGGCTTGAACGCGCACAACGCGGCGCAGATGCAGCCCATGCACCGCTACGACGTGAGCGCCCTGCAGTACAACTCCATGACCAGCTCGCAGACTTACATGAACGGATCGCCTACCTACAGCATGTCCTACTCCCAGCAAGGGACCCCGGGCATGGCCCTGGGCTCCATGGGCTCGGTGGTCAAGACGGAATCCAGCTCCAGTCCCCCCGTAGTCACTTCCTCGTCTCATTCAAGGGCTCCTTGCCAAGCTGGGGACCTTCGGGACATGATCAGCATGTATCTACCAGGTGCTGAAGTACCAGAACCAGCTGCCCCAAGCAGACTTCATATGTCCCAACACTACCAGAGTGCACCTGTTCCTGGCACAGCCATTAATGGCACACTCCCTCTATCACATATGTAAGACAAAGCGGCCGGGGAGGGCGGGGAGGGGAGGGGGGGGAAGGAAAACTAAACAAAACAAACAACAAAAAAACTTTTATTAGAAATTCTGGACTTTTTTTTTTTGGACTATTTTTGTACAGAGAAAGCTCCGGGCGGGGGGTAGGGGTGGGGGTTGGGGGGTCAGAAATTAAACCGACAAGGAACTTGTATAGATCTCGGAGGGGAAGCAACTACACAAAACTTTTAAAAAGTTCTAGTGAAAACGGTAGGAACTTTGCAGAAAGTTTGCAAAAGTCTTTACCAATAATATTTAGAGCTAGACTCAAAGAGCGAAGAGGAAAATGTTTTAATATTTGCAGGCAACTTTTGTACAGTATTTATCAAAAGACACATGGCAATCAGAATGTCCATTGGTAATATAGAGAGAAGGAAAAAAAACAGGCTCGCGAATTTGCCAATTATTTTTAAAAAATAGTGTCTTCTTGGAGCATTTTGGCTTTGGCAGCTGAATTTATAGCAGCTGCGAGAGAGAGGAAATTATTTTACGGCATTTGGACATTTAAATTGTTTTAGAAATTGTACAAAAGACACAAAAAGGTAGGATGAGTACTTGCGAACCATGGACTTGGTTTGCTGTATAAGGGCAAACGTTTAGATTGTACTAAATTTTTTTTTTTACTTCTTGTTAAAAAAACAAAAATTGCCATGCAGGTTCACATGCCGTTTGTTAATTTATAATAACTTTTTGTTTCCAGACTTCATCCTGTTCAAAGAAAGGAAAAAAAAAAGAAAGAAAAAAAAACCCTGAAATTACTGTGTTTGAAATATTTTCTTATGGTTTGTAATATTTCTGTAAATTTATTGTGATGATATTTTAAGTTCTTTTTTTTTCTCCTCATTTTCCGTAGTTGTATTTTAAAGATTCGGCTCTGTATTATTTGAAATCAGTCTGCCGACAGTCCATGTATATATTTGAACTAATACCATCCTTATAACAGGTACATATTCAAGTTAAGTTTTTACTCCATTATGCACAGTTTGAGATAAATAAATTTTTGACATATGGACACTGAAGTTCCTCTTGAGTCTTGGATTTATTTTTGTAACGCAAGATGTTTTTTAAATAATTCATGCAGTAAAAGGTATCACCGTAGCCAACCGAATACCATAAATAATGCAGCTATATATATATATATCGCATGAATATTTTTATTAAGTATGTATGTCTAGAGAGAGAAAGTACGATAGCTTTAATGGAGTAGCTGCCTGTGCCTCCTTTCGGGAGGGACGGGAATGCGGAGTGAGAAGCTGTTTTCCAGTTCCCTCCCGTCCCTCCCGAGGATGCGGAGTGCGGCGGGGTGCGGGGGGTTCGGTCGCCGCTGCCTTTGACCACTTGTTGCCCCCGGAGGGGCCGAGCCGGGGGCTGGCAGGGCCGGCGGGAGCGGCGGCCCGGCCGCGGGCACCGCCGGCGGCCTCCCGGCTGCCAGAGACAGATAATGCGCTTCTGTCTTTTCCCAGCTGTGCCTTCCTCCTCTGGGGCAGGCAGGAGGGGAGCCGGCTTCCCACGACCGGGAACCCGAGCGCGGCCGGCCTGGCGCGGCTGAGCGCTCCCCACTCCCTTTGTCCGCCACTTCCCAAACTTTCCTCTCCTGGCTCCTGGGCCGCGCAGGAGGAGGTGAGAGGTGGGGGCGGGGGTGGTCTAGGCCGGGCAGAGGTAAGAAACAACAAAAAACGAACAAACAAACAAAAACAGTCGAATGCCAGAGACATTCACGTTTTATCACAGCTCTTTCTTGAATCCTATTTCTTAAATTGCCAGCGCGGTGTAGCCCCGTTTCGGACGCTCTCTGCAGCCGGTCACAGCTCCAAAGAGAAGCGGTGGCGCCCGCCAAATAGGAGGAGAGATCCACCATCCGTGCCAGGTAGAGTTTTACTTTGTATGGTCGTAGCCGCAGTTGCCGAGGACAGGGCTTCGCGTCGCTCCGCGCTGCTCCGCGCTGGCGGCCCTGGCCAGCGACAGGGCCCGCGACCCCGGCAGGGCAGGGGGCGATGGGCAGCAGAGCTGTGCACCCTCTGCGACAGTCCCTGTCCCCGGCGAAGCCCTGGCGTTTATTTGGTGCCGTTAACGCGGCTGCGGTTTCCCTTGGGAAACGCGAGTGACGGAGGTGCAAGTAATAATAAATAATAATAATTTAAAAAAAGGTATGAAATTTGGGATTTGGAGCACTGTGGTTGCAAACTGGTCGTGTCTTCTGCTTATGGCATGTGGTGCGTGGCAAGGAAAGCGTGTGATGGTTGATGGCAAGGCACAAAGTAGGCACTCCAGAATGGGGCAAGTGTTGCTCAGCTTTTCTCTCTAGTATTTCTTGTTAGTTATAGGATTTCTCTTTAGTTTGGGGAGAAAGAAGGCTGGGTAAAAAAAGCGCGCGCGCACACACACACACACACACACACAAAAGTTACCTGTCTGGTTGTGGCATTTATTTGGTAGTGCAATTTCTTAGGCTCAGTTCTGGCCTCCATCCTTGAAGTCTGGTATCCAGATGAAAACTAACATTGACAGACTAGGAGATGTGGAGATTTGCTCACTGCCTGGTTTTGTGTTTAGCTCCCTTTGTCCCTTTTACTTCTGCACCGTCGCGGTACTTGAGCAGAACAACATTTTTTGCAGATTCTCAACCATTTCTATGTATTTCACGTTAATGCAATGAGTACAATATTCTTTTTCAGAGCTGTGAGCGTTTGCAATGCGTCTGGGGATTATTCACGTGATAACGAGCCCACATCCCCACTCCCGCTCGCCTTGCTGAGAAAAGAGAACCAGGAATAAAAGCCCAATCGATATCACGATTCCATTTTTAAAAGCGAATCTTAGCCAATTAACAGCAATAAAACCTGTCCCCTTTTTGAAGTGCTAACTAAAATATTCGAGGGGGGTATTTGGAAATGTTGGTCCTTTTACAATTCGCATAGAGAAGGCGAGCTAATACCATTAAACAAAAGGCACTAAGCCACATATTCAGGCTTAGTGAATTCAGCAACTTTTTATATGGGCAATTTGTTTAAGCTTATATTTCGGAGTACGATGCAGAATATATGTGATTGAAACCTGATATCCCTTGGACAGATTCCTTACATCCATCCATCCATCCATCCATCCATCCATCCATCCATCCATTTATCCGTTTAGAGAGGATAACCCAAAGCATTTTACACGTACAGCTGAACGGTTTTATTTTTAAAGTGTTACTTGGAGGAACGCCATTGTCCACTGCTTATTTTAAATTCAACACATTCAATAAAAGCCATTTACACCTAAGCCATTATCCTGGGCTTTTGTTTATGGCAGCTGAAATGTGTAGCAGAGCTCGTGGGTATGTTTTTATTTTGGTTATTGAAGACCTTTAGGGCTCTCCGTGGTTTCCCTTTCGTGAATTGTTGTCTTCTTTATAGCCAGGGTGATGCTCGGCCCAAGAGCACCAGTGTAATGTTTCCCTAACCTTCTACAGAGCCAAAATGAACCCAAGGATAAGATTATAGTTTCCCCTGTGATTTTTTTACGGCTTTTTAAGTACTGGGGTGTTAAAATATTTTGCGGAACTGGAGAGGTAGATTAGCAGGGTTTCTTGCCAAAGCTGGGAAGCTGGTATTACAGACTGTCCCAGGGGGAAATCGCTCACATTAACCACTAAATGAATATTTGACAAGGGCTCATTCGGGGGTATTATTACTACAAACGGGTCCCTACTGGACTTTCTAAGGGTCAAAGAGCAATGGTTCAATTAATTATTTAGACTGTTAGTAGATTTGGTTGTAATAGCTGTACTTATTTCTGCAACCGACAGCTTCTTGCGGTGGGGGACCTGGGGAGAGGCTCTGCGTCGCAGCCCCGGCTCCAGCCCGCGGGCGGGCGAGCGGCTGCCGGTTGCCGTCAGACATTTCTTGATCGAAAATACATTTTGATTCCTTGAGATGCCCATCCGTGCCGTGTGGGACATCAGGAGTGGCGGTGATCCCCGAAGCAGCGTGTTCTGTCTCCATATTAATTCCTCCTCGTCCCCAACGGGCAGCAGGCATGTATATCTGCCTCCGAATTGGAGGTAGATAGCCCAGCAATTTAAGTAGTATATAATGCAGGTCCCACTGAAAGAAAGAGGCCCATTACTGATAGGTGTGATTAGATACACTTCACTTATTTAAATCCTGATCTAACTCAAATACTAAAATGTAAAACCTGCTTCGGTGCTTGTGAGATTTCTGAGGATATATGCAACAATGCAGACATTCAGATGGCAGGAGAGCTTCGTCTTTGCGTTTTTAGTGCCAGCCAGCCTCGCCTGACACTGTCGTTTCAATATTTTTCTTGTTGAGGGGAGGAGAGAGAAGGGAGGATTATTTTGTTTAATTTCTACAACAAACATGTCCGCAGTAGTAGATACCAAAAAAAAAAAAAAAGCAACCAAAAAAACCCCCCCAAAAAACCAAAATAATGTTGGGAGTGTGCGATTAGGTGACAATAATATATGTTGAATGAATAAGAGATAAGCTGCAAGGGGGGAGAGGGAAGCAGTAATTACAAACCCAATTCATTCAGCTTTTCAGGACTTTTGTTGTGGGAGCTCCATTGACGGGCTTCGAGCTGCCAGTTTTCTCACATTAAAAAGAACTGATCAGCGCCTCAGGGGGACAAGCAACACCGCTTAACTGCATAGTGATGGGGTCCTCATTTAGAGCCATTACAACAAGAAAATTAAACAGAGCCTTTGTGTGCACCAGGTTTACTTTTCAATTGCTGACAGTTTATAGCTAACTGCTCAGAGATTGAAGTTTGATTGCGGTTTGATCGCCTGCTAGTTAGCACCGCCGCTATTTGAGTTTTGGTAATTAAAACCAGTTTTTCTGACGATGGCACGGGGAATTGCGAGAAGTTTGGTACTGTTTTGCTTTTGAGGAACCAATCCACTTGGCGAGGACGCACAGCGCTGCAGTGAGTGTGGGGGCTGGTTCACTTGCGAATTGAAAAGAAAAGGAGCCCAAGGGGCGGAAATTCTCGGAGCTGCACGTTTGGCTGTGCGAGAGCGGGAGGGCGAGCTCCGTTCTCCGGGACGGCCCGGCCGGCTCTGCTCGGGCACCGGGGCCGCGCCGCTCCGGGCCCGGCGGAGCTTCCGCGCCGGCAGGTGCGGGCGGGCGGGCGGTGCGGGGAGGAGGGAACAAAGCGAAACCCCGAACCTCGCGGGATGGTTTTGGAGCTTTGCTTTGGAGTTCGCAGCGGGTTTGCTGCGGCTGAGCCGCGTATGAGAGTGACTGTGTGTGAGTGTGACCGTGTGTGACTGTGTGTGCGTGTGTTTGTGTCCGTGTGCGCCTGTGCGTGCAGGGGGAGGGGGCGCGCCGGAACGAGCTGTAATTTTTCATTATAATTTAGCAGTGTTGGAGGAGGGCCGGGCCCAGACCCGCACGGCACCGCACGGAAGGTCCGTCCACGCGGCCCGGCTCTCCCAGGGGAGCAGCTGGAGACCTGTGGGCAGGAGTGCGGGGGGAGCCCGTGGACGGGAGTCCTGTCCGGAGGCGGCCGCGGGGAACGCAGCCGGGCCGGGACGGAGAAGTTTCTGCAGGAGTCTGTCTCTGGCCCCTGCCTCTCAGGACCTTTGCCATATGGGCGAGAGCTTGTGCAGCGTGGGGTTTTTTTTTGTTTTGTTTTAATTTATCCTTTTTTAAATTTAATTATATTAGGGTTTCTATGTGTTTTGTTTCTGTTTTGCTCCCCGTCCCTCCCTCCCCGAGAAAAACGCCTTTCCCTCCCTCCTTCCTTCCCTCCAAGTGTGTTTCAGACTCAAGTCACCCAGCGGGTATTCCAAGGCAGTTGGCTTCTTCAGAGAAGCGAGATAGCCCGAGACTCGGGAGGGTCCCCAAGGGGCACCCTGCCGGGCCGGGGACTGTCAGACTCCTTCCGCAGGGCCCGGCGGAGCTCGATGGGGCCAAAACGGCGATGCCTGCCGTTCCTAGAAGCTCTGGGGGCAGCGGGACTTCGGGGGCGACCTGTCAGCCCCAGCGCAGGAGCTGAGCTCTTTCCTCTCGGCTCCTCTGTCCGGAGCCCAGCAGCGGGCACAGGGCTGCTCTGGCCCCCGGCTGGGACGTGCCCCCGCTCCCGGGCAGGCTCCGCTGCCCCGGGAGAGCGGGAGGGGAGGCCCGGCCCCCGCGGGTTCCCCCGCCCCGGGTCCTTGGTGACCCCATCATCTCCGCAGCAGTTAGGGCTGATGACGTAATGTGGGTCCTTTTTTTTGCAGAAGGTCGTGATTAACGGGAGAGGGAGGGGGGTGGAGAGAGGGTAGAGGGAGGGAATCCCACCGGGTTCTGGAAAGAAACAGGCCTCTGCAGAGGCTTTCCCGTAGGAAGGCTCCGCGGGGGTGTCTTGACACACCGACACACTCGCACTCACTCATGCACACTCACAGCTCACACACACCCCAGGCTGAGGGCCTGATCCTGCAAACTCGCCTCCCCTCCTGCAGGAAGCTCCTGGCGCTGGGGAGGCCCGTCCGAGCGAGCCGAGCTTACTCGGGCGAATAGGGACGCCCGGGGCCGGGGCCGGGACCGGCTTAATTAGAACCAAATCCCGCAGCGCTCTGCAGGGCGGCCGGGCCGGGGCTCCGGGAGCGGGACTGGGGCTCATCCCCACGTTGCCCTCGGCTGCCAGGCTCTGGGGCGGGTGCCGCGGGAGAAGCTCTCCAACGTGTCCTTCTGCCATCGCTGGGAATGATGGTTCCTTTAAGCCCTTACAAATTGCAAAAGTTGAGGAAGACAGAGAAATAATTAATGTATTAAAACAAGCAGCGAATTCCTCAGGAGGCACCTTATCAACTCCAGCCACACTGGCTTCATCCCTCCTCGTATGCTAATGCCCCGTGACGTCATCGGCGCCAGATTGAATGTGAATCAGTTATGAAATTATTAGTTTTAGCTTAAAAAGCAATCTGGCTCTCCCGCGAGTGGGCTTTGCGTTGCTGCGGGTTCTCGCTCCATGTCCTCCCCATGTTATGCACACACAGTAGTTGCGACTTTCCTATCGCAATGAATCAATATTTCCAAAGCACACATCCGAACGGGGGGTGATGTAAAGAAACCCATAGATTAATTGGGTCCCGTTTCTGAGACGGCTGTGTTTATCGATACACACTTTACACCCGAAACCAGACACTCGGATTTCCTCCTACTTTTCAGGTAGGCAAGAGCTCCTTGTGATTTATTTCTGTTAAGATCCCACAGAGGGGGTGTGATTCTTTGCCAGCGTCTGCGAAAAAATACCCAGGAGTGTTTGCTTTTGCTCGCGATGGAGGAAAATGGGCCAGAAAGGGGGGAAATACAGAAATTGTTTGCTTGTTTGTTTCAAGTAGAAAGATTTTTATTTGGGATTTTGAAAAGGAGAGAATCCCAGCGGTGGAGGGCCAAGGGATCTGAGCGGGGAACAATGGGAATTAACACCGTTTCAATCGCTGAGGCCACTCTAATTAGATGTCTGGGTCCGGCGAGATCAAATACCTGAATCTAAACCCCTCGGCTCGGTTTCTTTCGCTTGCAAATGCTTCTGAAAAACGGTTCTTGAAAAAGCCAAGCTACCCCCAAATTCCCCGGAGTCCCTTTCGAAGAGTTTGGCCAATAATAACTTTCTCCACGGGTTAGGGGGACCGGCGCGTCCCCTCCCCGGGGTGGCCGCCGGCCCCGCCGCCCCTGCCCGGGCACCCCCGGTAACACCCCCTGCACCTTCCATCCCCCGCCCCCCCGCAATTGCTGGAGACACTTTGGTCTCTTTGGCCGCTTCTTTCTCCCCGTCTCCCGAGTGCAGGCTGCTCTGCTACTATGAATTATGAATAAACTCTCTCCTGGGGAGACCCACCATCAGCCCCTCGCTCCATTCCCGGGGCTGCCGAGCCCCGGCGCGGAGCTGCCCGGCCCTGGCGAGGGAGATGGCACGGGCCCCAGGTCCCGCTTCCAGCAGCCCCTGAAGGAGGGAAAGAAGGAAAGAAAGAAGGAAGGAAAGAAAGAAGGAAGGAAAGAAAGAAAAAGAAAGAAAGAAAGAAAGAAAAAGGAAAAATAAAAAGAAAGAAGTTATAACTGGCTGAGAAGTGAGTTTTCCCACTAATGAAATCCAAAATGAGTGGCGAATATAAAGTATTGTAAGATTTCTTCCCTGCCCCCCCGGCACTGATTGGCAATACTTTTTTTTTTTTTTTTTTTTTTTTTTTTTTTTTTTTTTTTTTT
>NW_020897729.1:4246030-4374512 GCF_003984885.1 Neopelma chrysocephalum | reverse complement strand
TTTTTTTTTTTTTTTTTTTTTTTTTTTTTTGTGTTGGTTTGAAAAGCAGGAAGAAATGTAATGAATTGAGTGCTGTCAGAGATGTCTTCTCTGTTGATGTGGTGAATGGCAGTAGCTCCCTGATCCAGTGCAGGTGCAGTAGAGCTGGGGAATAAAAGAGGGGGGCTCTCTGTTCAGTGGAAAAAGCACATTCCCTACAATAGACCACACACTGCCAGCCAGCACGGCATCAGCTCACACTCTCAGACTTTTTTCGCCTCTTTCCACAGTCCTGAGCTCACAAAATGGCTATACATTAGCACTAGTTAGGGTTTGCTTTTAATGAACAGTTGTGACTCCTTTTGACCAACATTTAAATCTGCTGTGCTCTCGCTGAAGACAGGTCTGTTTTGATCACAGGTTTTAAAAAATGGCCCGTTTCCTCACAAGGCAGCTTATTCAGGGCCATCAGTTGCATTTGATTGCAAGAAAAAAAAAGGGTCTCGATTAAAAAACGCATTTTCCAAGTGCTTCTAAAGGGGAAAGTTTTTTCCCTCTTTTTTTTTTTTTTTTTTTAATATATAATAAAGTGTTGTGGGGAGGAGGAGAGACACTGTTTTTAAATGGATGAGATAGTCTAATCCTGCATACGAGCACATATTAATCCTGTTTTGAGATAACCTGTCTCCTTTTTGGCTCAATATATTATCCTTATACACGGATAAAAACTTTACGCTCCTAATTATTCGGTCCAGATTGTTTTTTCCTGTCTTATTTCCGTCACCTTTTTTTTTTTTTTAACTTTTTTCCCCTCTCAACGATCTGCTCAGAGGAAGCTAGATGGTTACAGTTGGTTACACAAGTTTTATTCGAAATTATTTCCAGAGCGAGGGCTCACTCCTCAGCCAAGGGGGATGATTGATTCTGTCCCTCTCCGCCTCGCATTTGATGTGCCTCGTCCTATCGCGGCCAAGCCAATGAGCCGGGATTTTCATGGCATCCCGGAGCAGTCCTCGCTGATTCCTCTTGCACCTAACCTGCAAGAAGTAGATTAAGCCCTTTTGGATATACTTGCTGATGCATTGCGCTGAGGAAAATTGCTCGGCGTTTGCTTATAGAAACCCATGTTAGTGTGAATGTTCTTTTTTTCCCCCTAATCGTAGTAACAAATAGCATCAGCTCCTGGAACAGTTTGGCAAAGCCATTCTTGCCTGGGTACTGCTAAATGGGAGAAGCTGACAGCTAACCTGGGCTCCGAGTAACCCCCAGTCCCACCCCCACCCACCCCTCAGCTGATAACAAAACGTGTTGGCAATAAATGACATTAGAACTATCAGGCTGATGCCGGTGGGTGCTTGGAGTACGTTTCCAGAGGTCAGATCTTGTCATTCCGCGCACAAAAGAACGGACCTTGTCTACATGGGAGAGAAGAGATCATATCGATGCTCCTATATGACAAATACGTCTCGTTTACACTTTGTTCGGGATGTTTCGAAAGCGCCGGAGCATCATCACCTGACAGCGCCTTGTTTACTGCCAACAAGTTGGAGCTCCCCCAGCCCCAGCCTTCGCTTTGTGGCAGCTTAATAATAAACGCAGCGGAGTTGGGGCTTTTCCGGGGGGTGCCCGGCCCCGTCCGGGCAAGGGGCTGCGACCCGCCGCTGCTCCCCGCGCCACCGGACAGCCTTTGTGTCCTCCTGCTGCACACACCCATAATTAATCCTCCTTCTTACCGCTTACATCCCGGACCCAAGGGGCAACTCAAACCTATTTAGATCGCCTTGGTTGGTTGCACAAATTTAAGTGGCAAATGAGTTATAAACCTAATAACTGCTTTACTAAAAATAATTATTTGATTATGGCAGAGGAAATTTGCTGGAGTGCAGGGATGCGGCTGGGTTTGCGTTTTGGTGGTGGTGAGGTTCGTCTTTGGATCGAACTCAAGATCCTTTTAAAAACATTACTCTGGAAAAAAATCCCAAACCAAAATCGAAATAAAAACAAAAACAAAAAAAAAAAAGGCGCCCCAAAATCCAAATTCTAATTCGGACTTTCCATCAATTAAAAAAAAAAAAAAATCGTCCCGGTCCGCGGAGCACCGTGGAACATTTCCCGTGATATTCGAAAGGAGACTTAATTCGTAAACAGAAAAATCAATATAAGATTTGGATGGCTTTGAATTAATTGAAAACGGTCAACACAGGGGACCATTAATCACAAACGCTGGTACCTCTTTCACTTTTTTCCCGTTAAGGATGAAGTTTCTGCGCCTCTTTCAAGTGTATTTATGCTTCTGGTTTTACAAGGAAAAGTGAGGATGCAACAAGACCAGTCGCGTTGTCCTCTCTATACTTTTAACGCTAGCATATTGTTTGATTACTAATTCGAGTTAATATGATCTTTATGGCAACATAACAGTGGATAATTGGCCCTTTTTCTGAACAACAATGTAAATCACAATCGCTTTATTATTTAATAACGTCAAACGCTTCGTTGGATTGGCCCCGACAGAGAAGACCTTTTCTTTCTAGGCAGTGTTGTTGAGAAAGAACAATGCAGATCTAATTGTGGAGATTTCAGAAGTTGGCTCCTGTAAATGAACAGCTTAGATATGGAAGTTCCAGCAGATGTCTGCACTTTTCCCTGTGACAAACCTTGTAACCCCCCTTCCTCCCCCTCTGCCCCGTCCTCCCCCCTCCCCGACTTATTGAAGATTTTTTGTTCTCACATCCTAGCAACAACCTAAATCTTCCAGTCGCGAATACACCCCTTTCCCCTCGTTGCTATACAGCCCTCAGATGGCCGCCTTAAGCGTACACACCAAATTAGCGCTTGGCCCAAGGCGCGCTCGCCCCTCGCTCGCCCCATCAGCTGCGGGCCCGGGGGGGTGTCGGGCCGGCGGGGGCAGCCGGGGGGCTTTGAGCTCTCGGCGCTGCTGTTCGCCACCTTCTTGCCAACCCTGTAAACGTGCTGGCGGTTTGTTTTGCAACAGTTGGAGGCGACTGCGAGTTTTGCACGCCGTTCTGTGGCAGGAGACGTGTCAGGGCTCGCCAGCCCCGGGGGGCCGGTGGGATGGGCCCCCCGGCGGCGCCCCATTCTGTGCCGCCCGCTGCCCTGGGGGGCTCCTGCCCCTTCCCCCTTGGTCCCCACCAACCCAAACCCTCCCGCTCCACCGTGACATCAGCAGAAAGCCTTCCCCGGGGGGGAGCACGGCTGCCGGGACAGGGATCCAAGAGAGAAGTTGAGCGACTTCTGACAGGGGATGTCGCGCACCCCAGAGCGCATCCGCTCTCCCGGCGCGCTGTCCCAGCTGCACGTTGCCCTGAGGAGCGCCCCGCGCTTTGGGCGCTGCGCGGGTTTTTCCCTTGCGCTGGAGGAGCTCTGCCTGGAATGGGCCGGTCGGGGTGGCGGGACTCGCTCCCCTCCTCACTGCTGGCCCCTCTGAGGACAATTCCGCGGAGTGGAGTTGATTTGGCAAAGTTCTGCTCTTGGCGCTGGCAGCGCTGCGGGGCTCCCGCCCCGTCCCAGCTCCCCCCGGCCCCAGCAATGAGCGCTTTGCTGCGCCAGAAGGGCCCGTCATCGAAGGGGGGTGGGGGGAGGGGAATAGGCAGGACTATGGGTACCAGCCCTGTAAGCAGCCCATCGCTGCCAGGGCTGCCAAGAGATGAGGTGGATACACCGAATTCGGGATATTTTCCCTTCCTTCACTGTGTAGCGTTTATTTTTTTTTTTAATTATTTACTTATTTAATTTTTGACAAACCAGCTACATCCTCTTGTGCCGCCAGTTCGGCGAAGCCCCTTTCTGCTCTCTCCCGGGGTGCTCCCGCAGCTGCCCGGCGAAGGAGCCACCACGTCTCAGCGATGCGGGTCCCCTGGGCTGTGCCTCGGGGCTGTCCGGCCCCCCGGCCCCCCGCCCGCTCAGCCGGGCCGTCGCCGGGCACCAAGCCCCGGGGGCACCAGCCTCACACCTGCGACGGGTGGGGTTTTTGTTCGTTTGCAAGAATCCACTCGAGGGAAGTATTGAAAATACACTTGATCACTAAAATTACTGGAAAAAGAAATCCAGATTGAGTGACTCGCCCTGCCTGCAGCCGTGGGAAGCGGTTGATGAATCCCTGTTGACCTTTGAGCTTTTTCTCCTCGAGTGGGTGGAAAATCTTGAATTTTTTTTTTTCTCTATCTTTCCCGGCTTGTTTGTTTGTTTTACGACTTTACTTTTCCCCACTGACATCACCTGACGGGGGGAGCACCGCGCACGCTGGATGCTTCCCGTGGGAGTGCGGGGCAAAGAGGGGGCGCAATGGGGAGCGGGGGTCTCCAGGGATCTCCCGAGCGACAGCCGCAGCCCCGCGGCGAGCCAAGGGTTAACCGTGCCCGCTCCTGGGCTCTGCTCAGCGATGGGTGAAACCGCGGGACTTCCCCCAAAATGCCTTCAAAAAGCGGGCGATCTCCCGGAGCCCCGGGACCCAGCGGGCCGGGGGCGGCCCGGGCGGCCGCCACTCCCCCGCAATGAGCTCATTTCCATGTCTGCGCCTCCCGCAACTGTGAGAAAATCCGCCGGGACATCCCGCGTGCCGATGCTGCCCGGGCTGCCCCGGTCGCCCCGGTGACAGAGCCCGGGGGGAACTGGATAAATAAAATAAGGCAAAACTTCTCCCGGACCCGGCACATCGCAGATTTCCGCGGGAGGGGAGGTGGAACCCCACGCCCACGGGTGTCGTTCGTGGGGCCGGGCTCCCTGGACACTCGTCTGGAGCCGTGCGCGGCGTGGGAGCAGGGAATGGTGGTGCAAAAGTACCCGGGGACAGTCCGGGAGGGGGAAGGGAGCGCTGAACAGCCCCACACTTATCAATAACAAGATGTATAAATATCAAAGTGAAGGAGCCAGAGTAAGTCTTTCTAGAAGCGCGGAGGAAGCTTAAGCAGCTTTCTTTAATGGTGATTTGTAGCTCTGTAAGGGGCACGGATAGCAAATACCCTGCAGGTGCATGTTGTAACACTGCCATCCGGACTTTAATGTAGATTACTCTCCAACTCGTTTGATCGGTCCTTTGAAACCCTTTACAATTGCCTGTGACGAACCGCCAGTCTCAGTTTTTTTTTCTTTGAATAATGCCTTAAGGGTAAGTCCTCGGGGCTTTTAAAGATCTCCAGCACATTTAAAAAAAAACACGATAGATTTTTACTTTAGAGCGTGGGTCCATGTCTCTCAACTTGGGGCTGTTAACAGACATCTTTTAAATCATTAATCATCTAATAGCCATCAACCTTACTCTATAAGGGATCTTTTAAAGACCTCCAAACATTTCTGTAACATTTGGGATCATAGTGGTTAAAATTTAGGAGTCAAACAGCCCAACCGTCCTGCTGAAGCCCTGGAGCTGGTGGGTCTCCGGTGTTTATGGACTGTCTGCTGGGTAAATCTGTGCGGAAGGCCTTTTCCCTGGCTATTGAGAACCCCTCAGGGATGTGTTTAGAGAGCCAACCCGAAGAGTGATCCAGGGGAGAAGCCCGGTCGGGGGCCCTCCTGCTCCCCCGCCAAACATCCCGCATCCCGACCCTGCCCTAGGACCTTCATCCGCTGCTGTGTTGATGTCTTCTAGCAAACAGTGAGCGGTTGGGGGGGCTTAAAAAAAAATAATTCCGACAACCAAAACCAAAAATGAGAGGACACAATAAATGCCGCAGATGCTTCCACTCTCCGCAAATAACGTTTAACCTTTAATATTTATTCGTTACTATTAATTCAAAAAAATAATTACTGAACTTTTGGCCCTTCAACTTCCACAAGCGGCGCTTTGTTTCTCTAAAATAAACTTGGGAGAAGCGATCCTCTGTATCAAACTAGGGATTTGAATTAAAGGCCCATTTGGGACACTTGAGACTACAAAGGGTTACACATAAATAAATGCCACATTTGCCTATTGCAAAAGTTTTCTCTGTCCTTTCTCAGTCACAACAGGGGAGGAAAAAGCCATCGTTTATTATCTAGCACTGGGCAGGAGCAGCCCCTCCAGACCGTGCTCTTAGATTTGGCCGGCAGAAGAGGGACTCTTTTTTCCCCCCCTCAACAGCAGCTCCTTTTGTTCTCCAGATCTCTTTCCCAATTTCAAGCTTCACTTGCAGATCCTAAGTTTGTTTGTTAATGACGCTATTACCATCTGGCTCGTCCTACTTTCCAAAAGATATAAATCTCCCTAGTTTCATTGCCTACATTATCATTTAAGTACCACCATAGCTGGAAGAAAAATATGCTTTCAAGGCTGCAAATTCTCTTGCACGGAGTAAGTTCCCCGGGCGCGGGGCTGCCGCCCGCCCCGCCAGGCTGCGGGCCGCTTGGAAGGGATGCGGCCAAATGGATTTCACCTTGCAGCGATGCTGGGAGAGGGGGCGACAGCGCGATTTAAGTTTTCCACCAGAAACTTAAGTGAATCTTTCGCCCCCCCCCCCTTCGCCCCTTTTGTGGCTGTTTAATGCATCTGGCTACTTTGAACCGTTATCTTCGGCGGGGAGAGGGCAGGATGGGTCCTGCCCCTGGCAGGCTCCTGTTAGCCCTTACCCAGCGTGAACCCCCGTCTCTCAGATATAAATACATATTCCATACGTGTGAATAAACCTTTCCCACAGGCGTCGTACAGTAAAGGGAAGAAAAGTTTGGACTCCTCTTAGTGCAAAGCGGTTGCAGATTCGTGTGCGTTTAAGCATAAAGGGACGGGGGGAGGGCGAGAAGGGATGGGGGAGGGAGTTGGGTCGGTTTGTGTATGGGCTCCACAATGACTCTATTTATTCGCTGCAACCAGCCTGGGCAGATTGAATAGGGGAGAGAGAGACACTCAGCCTTCCCAACGCGTGGGCTTTGTGGGATCTAGTCCCCACTAGCAGATTTCGACTGCTAATTTCCCGTTCTGCGGGGTCTCCTGCGAGGACACATGGCCGTGCCCAGGAACTACGTCTCCCCCAGACACTGTCTGTATTTCTAGTCCTTAACCTCTCCACGCACAAGTTTAGCGACAGAAGTTTAAAAATTTATCGTTTCTTTGCGAGATCTCCGGCAACGTTTCCGGGGGGGGGGGGGGGGGAAGCGCCAAGCAGAGTATTTAAATACATGTGTATGTATATGTATATGTATGTGTATGTGTATATGTACACACACACACAATATTGTCAGGCGAGGGAAAAGATACTCCTTTAGTATGGGAAAGAAACCCAGGGATTTTTTTTCCCGAGTGATCTAATTGTTATAAATAATTACGGATGAAAAGAAAACTCACTTATTATGCACTTCTAATACTGTGACTGCACAAGAGAGAAAGGGGGCCAAACTAGTGATTAATTAATATCGCACTGGCGTAGCTATTTTCTCGCGAAAGGCCTTTCCCCCCCTCGCTGCTGCCGAGTTATCATTCCAGCTCGAGTCATGTGTAGCCAGGAAGGGATCTTGTTTATAAATTTATATGACGACCTTTTCTTTGTGTGTACTCTAAAGTTGATATGGACAAATTGCAGAGGTATACAATTTAAGTAGATGCACTTTTAATCACCGATCATTAAAATGGTTATGTTAAATATACTCAATTACATGCATGACTTCACCCTAACAGTACTTTCTATTCTCCCAGCTGCTCACGTATTCCTTAACTATAGTCAGCAGAAGAAACTCGATTATGCTGAATCCATACATTTCTATGGATTTCATCAGCCTAATTAATGCTTCAGTGTGGTCCATGTGTCTGAATGGTCCCTTTGCTATTACTTGGGTAAGGAGACAGTGCTGGAATGCAGAGGGTCTTTCTTTCAAAGATACCCATGGGGGTCACTCTAGGACTCTAATGGCAAAGGTAGCAAGTGTTAAATAGCAGAAACATGCAGAGAAAGGGAAGGCAGCGATGTAAAAGGGACATTGATACTGTAGGTATGCCCAACAGGTCAGTGGTGATAATTAAAACGGTTAAAGAAGAAAAGGTAAATGGAAAGCTTCCACAATTCGCAGCGTGCCTGGTTAAAAGCAAACGAACCAGCCCACAGAAACGCACCTTGCTGATCCTGATAAAAAAAAAAAAGTTGACAGCAGATTTTTAGACTAAATAACTACCAGGGCAGCCTCTTCTGCGAGCACAGCGTTTGAATGCCTCGTCCCTTCTCTAATTTTCTCGTTGTCGAAATGCAACGTGTCAGGGAGAGGATGCCCGGCCGGGCAGAGCGGGCGCTCCCACGCTGCCGGTCCTGGCACCACCGGGGCTTCCTGCAGTCCCCCGTCACTGCAGATGCACACGGAGCTGAGGGAAGCAGCTCTCCCCCTCCTCTCCCCGGCTTTCTTTCGAAATGAAGAAGCGATTAAAATGAATGGGATGTTGCAGCTTTAGGGGAAACAGCCAATGGCTGCTTTTATAACACATCTTCCCATCTTAGCATTTAACGGGATATAAAAGGCAAGAGCGAGTCCTGCTATTCCAGCAACATTTTAATCGACGAGAATTGCATCGAGATTTTTTTTTTGTTCCCACCTGTTGCAGTAGAAGCCCACCTGATCACACCTTTCTCTGGCTGCTGGGACACGTGAGGGAAAAACAGAGCTCTTTCTTGTCACCCACTGCACTGCCAGAAAGGTGGTGATGAAGCCCGCATTTCTTCCCTGTTTCTCCACTAAGCAATCAACATCTCAATTGTCCTAACTTCGAGTCGGTGTCTCGCTTCAGCCTTCATCCTTCAAGAGAGAGAAAAAGCAGGGAAGATTTCAGATCTATAACCAAATTATAACCTAGGAACTTTATGCTTGTCATGCTAATTTAATGACTTTTATAGTAAGTGTAGACTTTCTGTCTTTTGAAATTAGCTCTTCAAAACGCTTTGTGTAATGACAGGCACTAGACATAAGAGACAAATGCACAAGCAATAGTGGGATAATAATCTGGCAAACACTGCACCATTTAATATTAAAATGAAGAATAAAGTTAAATCTCAGCGTAGATGTACATCGTTGTCTGATGCCATGGGTCCACACCTGGACTCCAGAGTGACCTGAGAGGGGGGTGTCCTCCAACAGCTGCCGTGCCTGAGTTCACCTGGAAAATGAGCAAATACCAGATGTGGAGCACAAAATAATACTTCACTTAATACCGGCTCCCTTTGCTTTCTGGTGGTGCACACACGTGTCTGAGCGCTGTAAATATCCTGATTTCGACAGGCTGGTTCTGCTGGGCCCAGCCTCCCACTCGGTTCCCAGGTGAGGGGTGTGTGGGAGGGTATACACACTGCGCTCGCAGTACAGGGCTCTGAACACATCCCTTCCCTCCTTAAGAGCGTTTGTGTGCTCCCATGTTATGAGTGGTCCAGAAATCCGTCCAAGAGATGGTCTTGATAACAGAGAGAGGAGTAAACCCAAAGCTATAGGTATATTGCAATCTGGGCGACTCACTCATTGCCTATAATTGTAAATAAGGTAAGTTCACACGACGATCGAGTAACGAGGGAACAAGAGCCCCATTTTAATCAGGTGGTTATCTCTCCTTGGTGGAGATCAGAGCTCCATCGCTCCTGGCCTTCTCATTGTGCCCCCCTGCTGGAAATGACAGCTCCTTCAGAAATAGCCAACTTGGTCCCTGGATGGGATTTCAGCTCTTTTGCACTACACATGTACCAATTGTCATTTTACAGCTACAGCAAAACCTCTAAATTATATAAGTGTATAAACTCGTCCTCATTAAATCCCCCCCTTTTGGATAGCCTCAAGGTTAGAGAGTATATTACTGTAAGCCAAAGGAGACTTAAATTATATCCAGATCTGGATTGAAATGTAGTGGCACTTAGGCACACTCCTTGTCTCAGCTACAGAGGTTTTATTTTTCCCTTTAGAGTCTTATAATATTACAAATGCAACAGTTTCCTTATGTAAAATCAAACTATCTGAAATCCTGTTTATTGATTCAGCCTACGGGGCCCTTTGTGTTGAGGACAAAACCACAAAGATATGATCAAACACCATAGCCTGACCAAAGGGGAATTTATCGTTCATCTGAGAGAGCTTCCTAATTTGAAGCTAAAGCCCTCCCCTTCCAGAAAGCATCTGAACATGCTGTGTAAGTTGTTTTCTTGCGCGTGTGTGAGAGGAAATCGGGGTGTGCAGAGCGACAAGGGGCTGAGGGCAGCGGTTACCCCGCGGCTTAGAGTACATCCTGCCCACGGGTTGGTTTTTCCACCCAAGCCGATATAAAAATAAACATTTCAATGGGAACCCCGTGCCCACGCAAGCCGGCCCCCCTGTCGCCCCAGGGGCACGGCCGGGTGGGGGGCTCTGCCCGGGGCCCTCCGCGTCCCTCGTCTCGCTGTGAGACACCCCGAGAAGGCTGCGCTGAATCCCCCTGGGGATAGCGCTGCCGCCTCTGGGGTGAGGGGCACTGCGGGGATCGCCCCGCAGAGCCCGGCGCGAAGCCCCCCAAAGCTGGGCTTGTCGGGAGGGGGTCGCCTCCCCCCCCTTCTCCAGCCCTCGCAAGAGGGTCAGTGGTTTAACCAGGCGTCACCAGGACTTCGTTTTATCCTCGGCCCACTGAAGCGTGTGGCTTTTAGTGACTGATGGCCGCTGTGGCTGTACGCGGCACAGTTGCTCTCACGGTGCGTGCTCCAGATGGGCACGTCCCGCAGGCTCGGGGCGGGGGGGCACGGCCGCTTTGGGAAGGCCACCGAGACACTGAGATTTGTTCTGGGTCAACCCTCCCCAAACGCCAAAGTTGGGAAACAACTTTCGCAGCGTGTGTCGGGGAGGGAGGGAGCGGCAGCGGAGCGGCAGCGGGTGCCGCGGTGCGGGGCGCCGGGGCTTGGGGCTGCCGAGCTTGTGGGCCACCGGGGCTGGGGGCTGTCCCCCCGCCCACCCCGGAGCTTCGCCCCCGTTCTTCTGTTCATTTCTTCCTCCCCGAGCCCCGGACGCGCAGACAGCACGTTTCCAAACTTTGAAATGCCAAATCACGTTATTGCTGTGGCAGGAGGCTGCTTTCGTATCTGTGACAGCTGAGTTTTCCCCATCGATTATGTGACACTGCAGTTCATTTACACAGCTCAAAAGCTTAAAGACACTGGAGGAGCCCCCGGTTTAACCCGAAATCCTAACAGAAAGTGAATCAACTTTCTGGCCAGTGTTTAAACTGATAGATCAGAACTTAATTCGGAGAGACAGAAAGGGAGAGAAACGACAGCACGGATTTATCTAGCCCAGCGTCCTTTGCTGAAACTTTAGAAACTGCGGCGTGGAAAATCCAGGGCCGAGATGGTAATGAGAAGCAGCGCGTTGGGTGTCCAGGGGTGTTATATATTTCAGAACTCAGATTACAGGGCCTGGGTTTTTGTGCGGGTGCGCGAAATAGGTGCGTGGCCCGAGGCTGCCGGGTGGCACCGGGCTCTCGGACGTCCCTGCGCGCGGGTCCGGGCAGCAGCTCCCGGCAGGACAGGCACCTCCCGGGCTCGCCCAGCCCGGAGCGCCCCGGCCCCACCATCGGGCAGCAGGGAGGACTTGGGGGAGAGAGAGGGGTGTTGAGGGGGATGGTTGACATTTTCCTCTCTCCCAGGGGGACGGGATCGTCCCCCTTATGCTGCCAGGTTCTTCCCTGGGCTTCTTACAGTGGGGGCTTTCCAGGAGCCAGCCCAGGGCCCGGTCCCTGCCGCTCCCTCCCCCGTCCTCGTCGAGGTTTCATTACTTGCTGTTAGTGCCTGGAAACAATAAAGGATGTGGCACTGGGCTTTTATTGATTATTTGTCACCCTGTATTTGTCAGTTTCAATAACTTTTCCTGAAGTTTTACTTACGGGCACTTGAGCTTTCGGATTAGGCCAGCTCTGCGGATTGCAGTGAGGGGTAATTATCCGCTGGCCTGCTTCCCTGCAGCCGGAGAGAAAAGAGCATTAACGTATAGAATGGGCAGGATCCGGCCTGAGCCCCCCCTAAAGCGCTGCCCGGGAGAGAGGCGGGAGCAGCCGCGGCCCTGCCAGCTGCCCCTCGGCCCCCCCGCCGCCCCCAGCCCCGGGGTGCGCCGAGCCCGCGCTCTGTCTCCCGGGGGCCCGGGGCGGGGGGCTCACCCAGGCCCCCGGAGCCCGCCCTTCCCTCGGTTTTAGAGGCGAGAGATCAGCCCTCGAGAGACGGTCCCGCTCTCGGGAGGGGGGACCCACTGCGCTGGGGCCCGAACCGGGGCTTTCGGCTGCGGCCAAATCCCCGGGATTCAATTAAAAAGGTGGCTCGCGCCGCTGGCGGGGAGGCGAAGCCGGGGGATTTGTATTATGAAGATCGACTCTTCAAAACTGCCCGCCTGGCAGCTCGGCCGCACTCCTGCCGGCGGAGGGGACCCGGCTGCCCCGGGCGCCCCGGCCGGAGCCCCGCGGGCGGCGGCGGAGAAGCCGCGGCGGGGGCTCCGGGGACCTGCGGGAAGGGGAGGGGGGCCGTCTCTCGTAGCCTTTTCAGAGAGAGGGTTCAAACCTTCCTCGAGAGAAAAGACCTTATCCCTGGCCATCTTCCTCCTCTAATAACTTTCTGCGTCTCCCAAGCGATGCCCGCTGCTCCATACGTGCTCCAGCTATACTCGTTTGTAAGCACACTAAAGGCGGGCCAGCATCATCGTTCCCCGGGCTGGCAGGGTGCCTATCGTGTAGAGTATAGCGTTTGATGTGTTGTATCTCATGCCACTGCAAGTGAAGAGACAAGTGAACACAGAGTGCCCAGTTACACGGGATTTAATTACAGCGGAATGCATTCTCCATGCTGATTAGGAGCAAAATCAATCGGGGGCTTATTTGCCACAATGAACCAATAAAAAACCAATTTATTAAAGCAATAATCTCATCCCCAAATGGTCTAAATATTATTGTTTCAATTGCATTGAGGGAATTCGGACTGAAAGTTTTACACAGAGAACATCAGGGAGTCCTACCCCATGAATTCAGTAAGAGTTTCTAACCCCTTTCCAGAAGCTCCCTTATGACTCAGAGATCTTTGAAACAGGGGGCTGAGTTCCCCCATTTCAGGTCCAGGTGTCTGGGTTGCTGTAGTACCTACATGGTAAGATGCTCTGTGGTCTGCAGCTGTCTATGCTGAGGCAAACATAGTATACAGCTACCCACTAGGTCTTAAGGATTTCCTGCTTTCCAGTGATTTATATGTGCAATTCCTAGAAGAGGGTAGGCCACACAAAAGATCCCCAAGCTATAGGTCGAGATAAAAGCCTTGTGATATTGTTAGAAAAGCATCTTGAAATGTGCCAAAAATTCTCTAGCGGAGATGAGGGAGAAAAGTGTCCCCTCAGGAGGGTGCTGAGAACCAGGACCTGGTTGCGGTGTGTAGTGGGGGGCTGCAGTGCTATGTCTCCTCCTCTCCCACATGAAATTGGTCTCATTTCATGATGGACTTGCAGTTTGCAGAGTGCTCCCCTGGGAAATCAGTGGGAGGCTGGTGGGTGTGCTGGCGATGCAGCGCTGGTGGGCCAGGTCACACTGGGAACTGCGGGGTCCACTAGAGCTTAAAGTCTGTGACTCAGGAGATGCTGATTTTGCTTTACAGCTTTCTGTAACTCCAGTCATCTCTGTCCCAAACCGGAGAGGACCTCATTTCCTGCTCAGTGCTCTGCCAACCACAAGGTCTTTTCATAAGGCTGCCAGGGGTGCCTGGCTGCGGGAAGGACAGTCAGTGTTTGTCACCAGGGAATGAGCTGGCATCATAGCTCTGATCTGAGTCAACAACCTGGCTAGCCCTGAGCATGACTTCATAAATCATGGTATCTAATTGAAAGGCACATGCGTATATCTACAGTGTTGTTCAAAAAGAATGCAAAAAATAAAATAAAATGCAACAAACATCTTTTCTCCCCACTAGGCTGTTAATCAGTCACCTGATTGTTTCGATTTACATTATTTCATGCAGAGTAAAAAAGGGAAAACATAAAACCATCTTGTATAGCTGTAACAAAAACACAAATGAAAAAATTCATCTCCTAATGAGAGGCTTAGCCCTTTTCTAACACACCCTTAATAATAGGAAAACAATCTTTAAGTGTTTTTAATTTAAATTGTTTTTATGTTTAATTCAAAATTGCTAAATAATATTATCATGCGTCTATGTATCTATTTAGCATTGAGGCATATGATATTTCAAAGCAATTGAACGAGTCTTGAAAGGAGAAAGAGTCTTGTACTGTGTCTGTATTCACTTTTTTTTTTTTTTAATGTTAGTTAACATACATATGCTGGACTGCCTTTTTCTCATCCTTCCAGCAGAAGTAAAAAATAAATCTGGACAAAAATCAGTAATGTGCTTTTTTGCTTTTCATACCCAAATTTCTTGCTTTATTTTTTCACCCACAGGGTCTGTGTGATCTCCTCCTGTGAGAGGCAACTCAGCAGCTCGGTCCCCTCTGCCATCTCAGCACTGCCAGTGGAAAAGCCCAGGAGGAGCAGAGCAGTGGCTGAGCAACAATTTGAATATTCATATTTAACCCTTCGAACAACAGAAGATACGTCACAACCATGTGTGAGACAAAATGCCATTAAAGTTTCAATCATTAAGCCTCTGTTTAGCTGTACTCCAGAAATGAGCATTTCATAACAAATGGGAAATACTGATTGACAGTTTGCCATCAGGAGCCCTTAAGTAGGATTTTTCCAGCTATAATGCAGTGTACTCTTCAGTGCTCCCTCTTGCGAGATGCTATTTCAAGTATAGAAGCATGAGGAAAATTTACATAAAAGCTTTGTATATAATACATGATTGCTATGAAATTAAGAAGCACCAGTTTTCCCCTTATTGTTTTAGAAATGAAGAGTGCACTTTGTTTTCTTGTTTACTCAGTGTGCTCTGTGATCCCTTGATGTGTTTGAAGTGTTTTCTGTCAGCATCACGAGACCTTGCTTACCTGCTAAATTTTATGTGTGAAATGATTAGTGTTCAAAGTGCCTGAAAAAAACAACAGTAATGATGTCTGACAACTTTTGGGTTTTTTTGCTTTTTCCTCTTAAATAATATTTCATGGTACATTAAATAGGTTATGCAGTCTCTTCTTAAGAGACCAAAGCAATATATTGCTGCATACTTAATGTTTCATCAAGCAGATAGTTTTCAACAGGAAAAAAGACAAATGCAGCATAGAATCCTCTCCCTGAGCCTTTTCTCAGTTTGTTCTCAATTCAGTAAGGAATGGCAGTAATTTGGAGAAAGATACAGAAAGAAAAATAAATATTATTTGACAATAAACCTCTTAGTGTGTCATTCGCGATCACTGGCAGATACTAGAAATGCTACTCGTTAAATCCACTGAGCATTATTTTTTCAGAAGTTGAAATGTTTTTAGCCAAACTGCTTTCTTGATGTTCATATCGGATATACCAGTTAGAGCCAGAGCAGCCCAAGGAGAGAAGCAAACAATTAAAACATTTACGTATTTGATTCTTGATAGATATCCCTACGAGGTAGATTTTAACATTTTTTTTCTTCCTAATTTTTTTTTTTTCAGTAAGAAGGATAAGCTTGGAGTGCCCAGTCACCGTGGTAACTGCCAGAAAAATTCTCCTGAAGTTTGAAGAGGTCAGCTAACGGGGTCAACAACTCTGGCCTCTCTCTGAGCTGGGCCTGGCAGGCTCCATCCTGCGGTTGGGGTGTTAGCACAGGCTGAGCCCTGGGAGGTGGACCATTCCAGCTCTGATATAAATTTTTTGAGTCAGTTCACGGCCTGGACTCTCCAGGTGGCCTCCAAAATCGATTGTGACCTTGTGACCCTGTCTAACGGAGGCATAGCATCCAACCTAAGTAAGGATTTAGCCAGGAACGACAGCTTTCCACTGAGTGTTATTGGGGACAGTACAAACAGTTTGGGAAGCAAGGAGGTAGGTATGAGGAGTAGAGGTCATTAAAAGCATATTAAAAAACTATTTTAAGAATCCTTGTTAGTTGAAACTTTTTATTTGCAGTAACCATTCCTTAAGTAAACCCTTCGGGAAACTATTTTATCCTTCCCTAACAACATTGTATCAAGTACTTCAGTGCATTAATATATGAAAAATTAACACTTCATATATTCCAAAACAAATGAATATTTTATCTACCTCTGGATTTTGAGCTTGCAAATGAAGCTGACCGATGTGTGTTAAACTAGATGTCTGTAAAGTATGGGTTTTTTCCTTAATATCATAAAAACTAAGAGACTGCGTAATAAAGTGGGCTATTTATTTCAGGAAGTAATTTCCCTAATATGTGCATTCTTTTAAGATTCAAAAGTCTCTTAATCCATGTAATTTTATTTTTAAAATAGGAAATTAAGTAACCTTCATAATATAGTGTGGAATGAAAGTGTGAGAGTTTCACAGAGCTTTCCTTTACAGGTTTGCAAT
This sequence comes from Neopelma chrysocephalum, assembly GCF_003984885.1. Classification (NCBI taxonomy): domain Eukaryota; kingdom Metazoa; phylum Chordata; class Aves; order Passeriformes; family Pipridae; genus Neopelma; species Neopelma chrysocephalum. Next base: position 4,358,179 of record NW_020897729.1, on the reverse strand, counting down.
ACAAATAGACAAGCCACAAATTTGGTTATGTAATTTTGTAGGAAAAAAATTGATCATGCTAAGATCATATTTATAGAGAATGTGATATTTTTTCCTCTAGGATTTTAAGCAACAAGCTATGTGGGGGAGGGAGAAGCTGTTGCAGAGCTCTGATTTTTTTATCAAATCTAAAAACTTGCCCTTCTGAGCAAGTGGATTTGCTCTTGTGTTTTGTTCCCACTCCTACAAACCCTCACTCATTGCTCACATGAGCAGTTGCTGGTCACCATATGAGTAAGTGGAACTACACTGAGGAGCAAAGTCCAGTCTCCCGGTTGGAAAGTGTTCTCAGACTTTAAGTGACTTTAAAACTACTCTGAAGGAAGAAAATTGTTTCAGTATTTGTTCCCAGTCTTAGAAAAATTGTGCAAACTTATCCCAGTAAGAATCTGGCCCAAACATTTCTTGTGCCTCGCAGGAGAGGGCCTGGCTCTGACGTCCCTCTTCCAGTCACTTCCCTTTTGAGCAGTTCCCCCGAGGTTGGAGGGGCTGCACAGACGGGTCTATGAAACAGTTCAGGAAGAGCATCTGCACTATAGGCTAAATATCATTGTACTGCTGAGAAGTCCCAGATGTTACAACAGCAAGAGTATCTGACATTTACTTGCGGTTAACACCTCGCTCTGCAGAAGATCCCCCAAAATCCATGGATGTCTGTTGGCCAAGGTCCTACCTCTCACAGGGTTGGCGTAATCTGCTCCAGTGGGGTTGTTTGAAGATTAGGACGAATAAGAATAGGGTCTGAATTGTGCCATAAAACAATTTAGGACCAACACCTGCATGTGCAGATATCAATGGTGACACTATTTAATTCTACCCTGAATGCTAATCATAGTTTTTTGTTGTCAGTGGTTTTTAACAGAGCTCTGTTGAAAACAATTTATTGCCATTAGGAAGCGTATTGATTCAGGGGAGTGCCTTGTGTGACTGAGATTGGCATGATGGAGCCTACGGCCCTCAGTAAGGAACAGCACATTTTCTTGTTTTTAAGGAAAAAACATTTAAAAATAGGACTGTGAATAGCTGGAAGGTGAATCTTCAGTATTTCAAAAAGTATCTGCAGAATTTTTAACAAATTTTTTTGAAATATACCGTCTTTGTAATGTCAACATTCAGTGACCAAGTTCCACCTGACAAACAGAGGATCACTTCTAAAACAGATGATACAACTATTCCACTGGAACTTTTGAACCAAAATTACCCCAAGTTTGCCCCAAAGCATTTGTCTTGGAATGAGGAACTGTTGGCAGAGGGGACAACGAGGAGACCTCAAGAGCTTGGACTTGCTGCAATTCTTCAGTGTTGACTTTTTGTAGATCCTATGGAATTTATTATCATCTGCAAATCTACAAACATAACTTGAAACAGGCCCTGGACTTGCGTGTTTTGTATCTCTTCACAGTGTTCGGCTGTTCATCCACATCCAGGGATGGTAGCAGTAGCTGCAGTGGGACAATTGTTCTTCCTCTTCCCCATCAGCGCAGTGAAGTGCTCACTCAGCTTCATTTGATTCCTTGGAATACTTTCTGAAGAGCAGCTCGTTTAGTTTCAGTAGAGTGATGTGTATGAATGGGCTTAAGGCAGTGCTAGAGATAAACAGTCAGAATTACCAAAGTCTGTGGTGGTTGCCAGCCCCTATCCTATGGATCACTGGTAATCCATGAGGCCTTGGCAAGTTTTCTGCGGGTGGTCTGTGGAATTGTATTAAATAGTAATCTTCATAGTCTTCTATAACAATTTTTATGAGAAGAATATGTTACAGTCTGCAAGAAGATCTGTGATCAGAGAGTAATGTACTAGCCTGAAAGCTCAGAGGATGTTTGCTGTACAGGAACAGATCTCAGCCCATGGGCCATGAGGCATTAGAAGGCATTTTGTTAATGTTTTCAGATTAAATGCATGCCCAGTTAAATGAATGCGTTTTATTACCCCTGCAAGCAAGCAAAACAATAACAAAAAAAATCCACTTCAAAATAAAACTAAGAAAATAAAAGTAATAAATGGATGCTGAAGCCTCAGCCTAGTTTGTGTTTGCTGGTGTCTAAGCTCCCCGTTTCCCAGCACTTCACAGAGATGGAGAAGCACTGCTATAGAAAGGAGCATGTTGCCATGGCCCAGATCAGGGCTGGCAAAGGTCTGTGTGTTCTGGAGGAAGCAGGGAGAGCAAGGGAGTGCTTGGACTTACAGGTGTGCTGGCAAAAAGTCCTGAACAAATGCTGCGCTTCCTTCTCCTTATACTTCTTCCTCTCTGCCTTGAGTGTGTGTGGCTGGTATCCAGAAGAAAAGCCAAACTAATTCTGATGCTTTTTCCTATTCTGGGTGGACTAAGTCAGAGAAGCACTTGCAGAAGTGTTTGTGAAAGGGTTACAATATATGTTGATACCTAAGGAACTATAGGAAGTTCTTAATCCTTCCCTGCCTACGGGACTGTCATTTATAGACCCGCTATTGTCTCATCTTTTATAAGGATGTTTCCTTACATTATGGTTCCAAGAGCAACCAGACTTTGCCATTGTTCACAGCTATTTCTGTTTGTGGCTTAATGCACATCTAGTATTCTGTTTATGCTTTCACTGCTCTCCTACGCAGCAGACTGTACCTACACCCTGGCTTAGGTGACATCACTCTCAAAACACTCATTTCTGTGTTTCTTCTTTTTTCCCCATGATTTGTCAGTGCATCTTGATTTCGCATTAACCTAGTTTACTACAGGTAACATGATAAAGCACATGGAACTTTATGCATTTGTTTAGTAATTTCATGTTCAGTTCTTGTTTGATAAACTTGCTTATAAAAAAGCTTTTATGTGCTGTTTTTCTACCAGGTTGAATACTTTTTATAAAAAAAACCCAAAACCTCTTACTATATAACAAGAATGAATTCAGCCATGAGCAGACAAAATGGAAGCACAGACTATTTTGGATGTAAAAAATTTAGCTTGAGGTTACTGGTGGTTTAATTACAGGATTTTTTTTGTTGCTATTCATACAGACATGCATTGTTTTCTGCTTTGATTTATGTCCAGATCAGCCCTCTTCAGAACCCCATTTCTGGCAATCTCAGCAACACGTGGGGGTCTGGCAGCTTCTGCAAACATTGCCATCTTCCCTCCCTGCTCCTTCTGCACTGTTACACCAGCTCCACAACCTGTCATTTCTCAGGAGCCCTTAATGATGCCTTTCCTCCATCATCTGCCCCACGGCTCTTCCAGAATCAGATGCTTTTGTCAAAGTTTTTCAAGCCAATCTAGAAATAGATACTGAAATAAAGGCAGGTGATCTGGTGGTGGGGTGACGTTCTGTCACTGCCTTCCTGCCCTGCATCAGCAGAGTACAGACCATCTCCTGAGCTCAGCATAAAATAAGAATAATAATAAGAACTTTGCAAAGTGCTTTTATATCCCTGGAAGATTTGATGCAAATTAAAACCCACCTAGGTTTTGTCAAATCTAACTCTACCCAACACTTCACCTTCTCCACTGCTGTCTTTTAGCTGCTGAAGACTTGCTGATAAGCCTTTTAGAGTCAGGCTTTTGTGTCATGCCTTGCATAAAGTGACATTTGGGCTTTTAAACTACCCTTGTGTTTGTAACACACATAGCAGCACTGGTATATTTTTTTTTTCCACATGCATCCTCACTTTGCAGAATAAAAACCCCAACCCCGAACAAACTACAAACAGCCTGATGATGCGTGGTGTGGAGTGCCCGGTAACCTTTGTGTGCTCCAGGCAGAGCTCAGCTTTGTCGTGGTCATTAGTGGGCCAGCACACATTGAAATGTGTGATCTATTCCTTCCTGAGCCCCAGTGATGCCTTGCTTAGCAGTTCCTCTCGCTGGTGAGTTGCTCTTGTAATTTCCAGTTATGTAACCCATCTCATTTTGTGAATATGTGAATTTAACAGCTGTCAGTGTCAGCAGCGGCTGCGAGGGGTGTGTGTCTTTTTTTTTTTTTTTTTTTGGCAAGCTGGCATTACTCATCAGTCTCATGGTAGTTTTGTTTGAAAAATGCTTGTGTTAGAAAAAGTGGATTTATCAGCTCAGCACTGTATGGTGCTAGCATGCAGCTCAACAAAAGACAAGTGCTCATTTCAGTAACGCTTGCAGCATTTCATGGGGGCCCCAAATAGGCTGAACAAGGCTTCTCTGGCAGCTAACCCCAAGTACAGTGGGAAACTATTAAAGTGGCAGTGTCACTGCCTGGAAAAGGGATTCAGTTTTGTTCCATCATTTATTGCTGCCTTTTTTTTTTTTAAGTAAAGACTATTAACTGCATTAGAAATTTCCCTGAATATTGGAGAAAAGAAGAGACCTAACTGAAAATATACTGCCAGAAGTGATTTTTCTCATAGTTTCTTGGAGCGTAGACCAAACTGTCAGTCTGTCCTTCCCAAAGTGGGTCTTTTTTAGGAGGAAAAATAAGATACTTGCAGCTTTTTCAAGTAATATTACAAAGTCAGTGGTGCTGCAGCCTTTCAGGGAGAACTCATTCTCTCTTCAAATCAGTTTATTTTCAGAAAGATTTGCTGCACTTACACTTTCTTTTGTAGCTGCTCTTCCAGAATGCAAATATAACCTAGAGAGTTTTCTGTATTTAATTGAATGTGTGAGGTGGTTAAAAATATGTTTTAAAAGCAGTATTACATACTGCAAATGTGTCAAACCCTTTGTTCACATTTATTTAAAACAAATGTATTTTTCAGTATTTATTTATTTATTCTCTCTGTTTACAGTCCACACAGATGGTAAAGATAAACCAGTGAGCTTCATTTTTTCTGAAAAATTGCCTCTCGCATTTTTAGGTTCTCACACACTGGCAAGATGCTACAAACCCACGTGACAAAGATCAGAGGGAAATACTTATTTGAAGAAATCTTTGTCATTAGCTGTGTTGTAAGTTTTATAAAAGGTTCAATTTCACGAAATGCAAATTCTAGCCTAATTGTTCCTCTGCAAGCCTTTACGGTCTCTGAGCTGCATAGTTAATCTGCTACCCGCCTCTACTCAGAGGGTCAGAGCCGGGTGAAACTTGTCTTCACACACCAATTACATCTATTTTTAACTTTTTTTTTTTTGCTTGTTTACCGTAACTTGCATCCAGACAAATGTATTTGAACATGCACACCTTTAAGGCTGCACAAGGGCCAAACACGTCCCCCCTGTGGGGACAGCCACCCTCAGATACATTTCTGGGTGTCCACCTCCCACATGTAGGTGTGCTCCAGATGCTGCTGTGGCTGGATGGGAGGAATGGGTGGATGCAGCTCCCATCTCATCCATCCGCTGTTTCACCATGGAGAGAGGTGGCTACAGTGAAGTGTCTGCTCTCTGCAAGGACAGAGGTTTGAAGTTATCAGCTCCTTAGAGTTGTAGAGACTACAAACTTGAATGCACTCTGGCATTATGTGGTGTCTGCACACACACTGTGCAGCCCCTGTAGCCTCCACATCCCTGCCCCAGTGTCCTGCAGCATCCCATGGGCATACATGAAGCAGCCACCTCTGGACACCAAGAGCTCACTGTGATTAACCTGTTGGCTTTCAAGCACGTGTGAAGACAGCACTGTGGTAGCAGGTAAGATGTTTGTATTTCAGCTTGGTACTCAGAAAACTGGGTACTTCCTACAGTGTTTCTATAATGTGGAAAATTGAAGACCCTTGGTGTTTAGTCAGGCCAGGTACAGACGACATACCAAAATGATGCTTCAGGGAAGCAGGGAAGACATTCAGTTCCTTCTCCCTTGACTGGACTAAATTTGAAAGCTGTAGAGAGGCACCAAGAGCAAACTGGCAATCCAGGGTTTGGGGGCATGGAAACTGTTGAAGCCCTTCCACCACTGGTACTCCAGTAACCTCTATCTTGTTCCCATTCAGGGTAAAGCTGTGCAGAGACTGCTCACTGTTCTTCTGGGGCTATTAGTGAGTAATATTTCCTTCCAGACTCCTTGTACCCTCACATTTGTAGCTCATCCTCTGGCACCTGGCAGAGAAGTCAGGGTCAGATACACCACAAGGCCCTGGTGTGTGTAACTAAGAAATGCAGTTGGAAAAGCCAAGAGAAGGTTATATCAGTGACTGTGCAAAGTTGAGGGATGGCTGTTTTGGCATGGAGAGCAGGTACTGAAATATTTGTCCCACACCTACCGCAGAAAAGTTGTGATCTTTGACTTGAGTGACAGAGGAATGGGGGACTGGGATGTCTCAGCCCAAACTCCCTTAAGACTTGGCTTGATGGGTGAGATCTCGAACACAGCCAGAGCCTATGACATTAAAGGCTTTATAAAAGCAACAGTGCCAGTTTAAAATGAACCTCCCACATTACTTGCAGCCCCAGCAGGTGTAATGTGATCCAGGTAGCCCAAGCCAGTGAGTAAACAAACTGCTGCTTTCCGAATGAGTTGCACTAGAGAAACACTTCTAACTGGGAATTACAGTGGGTAATTGCTATCTGCTGATATTGAGAGACCGGTGAGAATGGACAGGATCCTATGACTCTAATTCTTCTTATTCCACACAGGTTTTTCTCTCTCTACCTAAAATGAGGTAGGGAAAAAATGTAGGGAAAAGTTTTCCTAGTAAGCCTGTAAAGTTTAGTAGGATTGGGCCTGAATTAGCTCCTTGAACTTCAGTGGGGTCTGTTGCTGGGTTTCCCTAAGCCAGAGAAAACAATCCTACTGCTTCCAAACTGCCAAGCCAGTCAGCAGCATTTAATATTGTCCCCAAAGAAGCTGCTTCACTGCTGTTCTGTTGGGTTCCTAGTCCCATTTCCAGTGAGCAGTATTAACTTAGGGCTTTTTACTTGGCTACGACACTGGCCATTTTTTTCTCCTTCAATGCCACCTCTTAAGCCTTCCAGCTATGGGGAATTCATCCTCCACAGACAGCCCTACTGTACAGACCAGCTGAACAGAGGCTGAATGCACCATTTTAGATCCTTTAGGTGTTACTGCCCGGCTCCCTATCTGGGACAAGTGCATAAAACTAAAAACTAAAAGAAGGTACATATGTCCAAGTAGAGTCTGGACTTTGACAAGTATTATGGGCTTAGCAGGCTTTAAGACTCACTGCAGAGTCTTTGGAGGCTGTGGGTACGCTACACTGAGGTCCCAGCAGTCCAGCTCTGCTCCAGCATTTCTGCCTCCCAGCCTGGGTCCCATCCTGTCCCAGACAGCCTCCCCCCCTCCCCATGCCCACGCTCCAGTTATTCGTGAGTTATGATAACATATAAGCAGCTTAGAGAATTCTTATCAGAATAAGTTGAACACAATGCAACATTTAACTCTTAATGACAGCCACCTCTGACTGTGAGTGACATGTTATAAATTATGTTTGAACGGGATTTTTTTTTCAGAGGCAGATATTCCCTCTGCCACCCAGTCAGCCCTGTAACGTTGCACTTGTGGCCTTAATCCCACTTGGATGTGTGCCCTGCTGCCTCCACTTTCCGTCACTTGGGTACTTTAGTATTCTTGAACAAGTGAACAATCTTTGTTTCTGTACCTTATTAGGCCAAAGACCATAGCAGCTAGCGATGGCATCAGCAGGCCCTGCAGGCAGGATTCTCTGCAGACACAGCCAACCTCCAACAAACCCCTTTTTATCCTCCTGTTTCTAGGAAGAATTATGATGGTGGTGCCCTGCTGTTGATCAGTCAAATCTGTGGTAGGCCTAGAGATAAGTCCTGTAAGTGTGGTGTACTGTAAAACAGCGGCTCCCATTCATTAGTAGCTTGTGTGTAATAAACCACCCAAAGGAGGGGGTTGGGGAGGGAGAGGGACGAGCAGCTGCAGTATGCAGGAACAAACAACACAACTCATTCTCGGGAGCCAAAACTTTCTAATTTGCTGCTGGGCTGCTGGGAGCACTCAAATTCTTTCTGATAATACGCTCGTGCCCTCAGTGTCTCTCCTCGTGTTTCCCAAGTCCTGCTCTCCCGAGGTCCCTGAGTCTGGGATAGTTTCACTCTGAACCCAAAACACAGAGGGTAGCTGAGCGGGGAGGAGGGGAACACATCAGCTGCCCAGTGTTTGCAGACTCCAGCATAAGAAAACCGTGGACTCAGAGACAAGTCATTCTCCCGGGGAATGGCTGTTGTACGTATCTGCTTGTGCAGTGAGTAAACAAAGCATCACATGGGCTGCAGGGCAAGCAGGAGACATGGAGCAAACCCATGGGTATCTGGGCATGCAGGAGGACAGTGTCTCAAATGTTCTTACTGATTTAGAGACTGCTGGAATATTCAGGAACCTCTGTCTCCCAAGAGGTAAAAACCCTGACTAAACTCAAATCAGTAACAGCTGAAAAATTATTTGGCTGAATCTGTACTATTTTTTTCACAAGTTCTTGTAAATATTTATAGCTTATAGGCATGTTAATTTAAATGGAGTCTGCTAAATATAATGTAAGATGTTACATGTGTTGAGACATCAGTAGTTCCTAATATTTGCATAGCTGTGGATACATTGGTGCTTTCACATCTCAGCCTTGGACACTCCAACTGCCTGTGGAACATTTCAGACCAGGATTTGAAGATATCGTGTGTTGCAGAATTGCTTTTATAGACCAGGCCTTTGTGCTAATGTTTGTATTATCACAGGAAAATGAAATTATTTTCAGATAGATGCTGCTCTGGAGGACTGCTGTACCCTTGCAGGAGATGACAGTGACTGCTTTTTCACAGTGATGTACCAGGCTGTGACGGTGCTTGGACTGTCTCATAACATTTGTATAGACAAGGGCTACTTTAATGGCAAATTCAGGCTCGGGCCAAACTGCAAGCACTCTTTATGTAGACAAGGCAAAATTGCAGATTTGAGATTTCCACCTTCCTAGAGGAGATCCATCTCTCTGCTCTCTGGGAGGAGCTGTGCTGTGAGTTGCCCAAGTTTTAAGCTGGGAAATGAGAGGTGCTTCTGCCAGGCTGCTGCTTGGTAAAGTTACACAGTGGGGTGAGATGAAAACATCCTGAAGAGCCCTCGCATGCATCCACAAAATAGTGTTAACTAAATCTGGGCACATCTTCTGAAAGTTCAGGTGGTACCGTTGAGGTAGTTCTGATTGTGGCATTTTGGCATTTTTAACAAAGTCAAAGTAATTTGGCACTTCGATTTTCCTTCCTCAAACTTAGGTAGGTAAGCAGGCAAGTGGATAGCTTTATAATAAAAATTGTCTGCTCGGTGCCCATTTCCAACGTGGATCCTGATCTCATTATTTTTTTTCCTGGATTTTCAGCTAGAATTGCAACAAGGAACATTTTATATGAATCTCTCCATGACTTTTCAAAGAAAATTGCAAAGGTAACACCTCTGGTAATTGCTGTACTGTATAAGTAAATGAGGGACCCCCCAATTGAAAACTCCAGCACTAGTCAGACTGACTTGTTCCCCCAAGAGCTGGCAGCACACAACAGGTACCCACCTACCTGTGGTCATGTTGTCAGCAGGCTTGAAGTTATAGATGAGACCAGCAAATCGAGTGAATGTGCTGGGTCGGTATGAAATCAGCAGAGGAAGGTTTTTCTGAGGGTTTGAGCCCCATCTCCAGCACAAGCAAAGCCATGTAATCCTTTCCTTTGCAATTAGAGCTGAAAAATAGCCCCGGGGCCAGAGCACTCGCACAAGGAGCAATTAGACAAGCTAGACACTGGGAAAAGCTAAAAATAGTAAATAATCTGCCTCCACAAAAATACCTTGAGTCATTAGAAAAGGACATTTTATGAATTTCCCAGGAATCACTTACTGCTTTAATGTGTTCACAGTGTTCTGCCCAGGAGGGCTATATTCCAACTGCTGTTTGACAGAGGTAAACATGAGTAACACGACTCTCTTCTTACACTTGAGACACTGAAAACCCTTGAGTAAGTCCTGAGACTTTCATACCTAACTAACTGAAATTGGGGAAAAGGAACGGATTCATATTGAACTGAGAAAAAATATACCCTAGTGCTCTTTTAAGAGAAGTCTAATTAGTTTGGGGGTAAAAATTACTTGTTTTTTGGTTCTTTAATGGCTCAACCCACTTTTCTTTGAAAAAGAATGTATGAGTCAGTGATATTCATCCATTAGCTGAATCCAAACTATTATAAGGATGGCAACTGCTGAGCTATTTTGCAGCACTCCTGACCTGGACGAAATGTAAAAACAAAAAACCTAATCACAGCAGAATATTTTTAGTCCTTTACAGGGACTACATATGATGCTATTTAGTTAAGAATGCTCTAAAAGGATGCTTTGACTGTTTGTGATTAAGCTTCTGATGCAGGTTTCAAAAATGTTAACAAAACTCAGACCTGAGTGTTGTAAGTAAAAATTCAGAATTAGCTGTTTGTTAATACATGAAAGAAAGGGTTTACAGGTTGCTATGAGGGACTGTTTTTTTTTTGTTGGTAACTTTTGTAATATTGTTGAAAAATGTTGTGAACAGTAAATCACGTTCTGTTCTGTCTTTCCTATCTATAGGAGATAATTCAAGAGGAACAAAAACCCGCATAAAATGAGTCAGTTGTGAGCATCTGTGTGCACACACGTGTGTGTGCTTGTACCACTGCTGGCACGCTTGTTTTCAAGTGGAGGTTGGTGATGGATGACTTAACATCAACTTTCAGTGCATGGCACTGTTTCTCTGTGGTGTCTGCTGCTTTTTTCCCCAACTGCTCTTTCCCATCCCAAGCAAGCGTAACGTGCTGCTGAGCTGTCAGCACCCCACCAGCCTCGTGACGGGGATGCGATACTGGAATTCCAGGAGCTTTTCCCCACTGCTGACTTGGAGCAGAAGCGACTGTGGTGGCGAAGGGGCTGCGTGGGGGCCAGATGGGTTCTTGGGGTGCTTGGGCACTGGGAGACATCGGTGGTCCCGGAGTTCCTGCAGGTGTTGGACACCCGAGGGGTCTCTGGCAAAGCTGAATCCGCGTCTGTCATGTGCATCCAGGCGTGTGAGCGCAGGGGGTGTTTGCTCGTCGGGGCACGTGGTGACAGGGGCTGGGGAGGGCGGCTCTGGGCTGCTCTGGGTGCTGGAATTGCTGAGATCCATCCCATCCCTTCGGTTCTGCACAGTCCTCCGGCCTGTGAGAAACTGTGCAAAAAGTTTCTTCTCAACGTGAATTTAATGCGCTTTCAGACTTGACAACCTCCTTTTAAATGAAAACATTTATGTTGAGCAAAAGGCATGTTTGCCTCTCCAAATAAATGGAATTATGGTTCCAAGATCTGACTTAATCCTGAAGTTCTTACACTGCACAGTAAGTAGAAAAGAAAGAGGATTGCTTGGAAGAGCAAGGGTTAGCAGGATCAGGCTCCATTTTACATCTTCTTGCTCATTTTCCTTCTGGTATTTAATATACCTTTCTCAGAACTCCCACTGGCTATTTATAACAAAGTCAAAGTAGTTTCACTTCTACTACCTAATGGCAAACAAACTAATAATTGAAAATAATGAGGGATTGTACAGAGAGTGCCCATCCAGCTTTCTTGATAGAAAATTTTGAGGACTGTTAAACAAACCAAAAATGTTGTTCTTCCAGATATATTTTATCATAAACTCATGTCCTTTTAAAATTCACTTCAGGACATTTCTCAAATGCATCATAACAATTTGTTCTTTTTCTACACTTTTTTTTTTGTGTAACTGTATTTAAAATCTGCATTTATATTTAAAAGGATTTAAGGGAAGATGTTTACAAAGTAATGATGCCATTTGTATTTGTTATATTTCTAAAAATGGAATTTCTAATCAGAAAACATTAAAATACTTTTGTAGTAATTTTTGTGTGGTTTTATGACATTTATATATTTTCAGTTATGATTTTGGTACCTGAACTCATGTGACCGGGCTAATTAGGAAAGCAGGATCAAAAGTTTTGTGGTTCCTCCATCCAAGTCAATCTATTCTTTAGCCCCACTGCTGGTCTAAGTACTCTCTGAATTCAATGCCTTGGATTTATTTTTGTTTTTCTGCTGAAGCCCTGAAGTACCTGAATTACAGTTGGTAGATTTCACACGTAGGACAGCTAAAGCTGAAAGAAGTCTGGGCAAGAAGACAGGTCTGTTTAGTAGATATATTCAAATGAGACTCTAACAAAGACTAAAATGAAGATTGAATGAAATTTGTTGTGGTAAAGTTTCCTTTGTGGACTGCAAAAAATATCTACAGAGAACAGGAGAAAAAAAAATGGTAGGCTTCATTTTAAAGCTGAACTCTCTTGCATGGGAAAATAAATAAATAAATCAATCCTCCTGAAAGATGATACTTAAGAGTTTCGTGTGCAAAGAAGATACCTGTCTGGTACTTTGTACACTGAGACCCTCTGAGGGGTACATTGACAAAAATTGGGCCCAGCCATTGACATGGTCAGTGTTAGAGACCAAGGGGAAGCTTTGCTTCTTCCTTCTGCCCAGGCTGAACTTTCATGGGAGTCCAGTAATGGGGACTATCTGCAACCTTCTACTGCCTGCACCTCCCTGTCCCCTCAGCCCTCCCACCACCTTCCCAATCCCTCTCTCTGTCCAACAGAACAAGGGAATGGCTTTCTGTCAGCTCAGCCCACAGACCTGGCTTGGTGCAGTGTCAGAGCAGCAATGACCTGACTGGGGCTGCCACCTGCTGAAGCCCCATGGGGACCCCAGAACACCCTCTGGGGCTGTTTGGGCAGACTCAGCTGGTGAAACCCCTCATTGCCACTGAGGCTGGGTGGGCACTGGTGGTCTGCACCAGCCCATGTCCTGCCTGAACGTTCCTACCCACACACCTGGGGTGTTCTTAGGCAAACACTGCTTTTTTGAAACAAATTTATCGTCTGTGGTGCCTGTTTTTTGTGCCCAAGGGCAAGCTGAGCCAGAACTCTTGGGGATTTCCAAGCTGAATCCCCACCCTGTTTGCAGGGTCTGGGTCTCACTGCTGTAATTCTGAAGTGAAATGAACAGTCTGTGATCATAAAATAAAGCAGTGTTTTAACATTTTCCCACTGAAAATTTTCAAAAGCAACATTTAGATTTAAAAAAAAAAAGTGGGTTTTTTTTCCTGAGAGAGATGTAGCATGAAATATTTTATCCCGTTCCAGATCGAACCCAGCTCACTTTATCTTTTTAGATTCAAATTTAAACCTGTTTCTGTTCAAAGTTTTTAAAGGGACATACACAACATCTTTCTTCAGCGTGACATTTGAGTCTCACCCCCTACCAGGAGGGATACCTTAACCTCCCTGTTGCTGAAAAGAGTAGAGAGAGAAAAATAGCTTGATTTTGTACATCGCTTCACATGGTCACTTGTTACTACTTGGAGTAAAGTGAGTTCATTGTAACTCCTCTGCTTTGTGTTTCACCTTCAGTTTGTGTGGGACTTTCTGTAGCTGTACAAACATGGACAGAAGAAAAATGAAAAAGTGAGGAAAAGTTTGCCTTCAGAAAAATCACTGTGTGGATTATATTGATAACATGGACTAGACACAGGGGGCTAAGTGAAAAGAAGATTGTTTTGTAGGTGATTTTGGGGACCATCATGTTATTAATGTCTCCCTAAAAAAAAAATTAAAAGTCAAGCTAAACCACCCCTATAAACTATCCCCAGTGTAACTGCACTACAAATGGTTTTTGCAGAAACTGCTTTAAACACAGTTCTGAAATTGATGTGGATATATCTGAGCATGTTTTTCTTTCAAGTTTTTAAAAGTAGAAATCAAGGAAGATTTTTTCATTTGTTTGTTTTGTTACAGGGAAACAGACCACAGCTATGCAAAACAAATACATTATTAAAGTGTTCCCTACATATCTCCCTATCTTTCTCAAGCCATTCCAACCAAAAGCTTTTGTAAGCATGTGGGGGCAGCACTGACCTTTTAGTTCTGTTTATATGATGACTAGAAAAAAGAAATCCCTGGTCGATGAAGGCCTGAACTCATAGGAGTTGCCTCAAGGTGCTTTAAGCAACTCTAGCTCGAGGTGTCTCTGCAGGCAGCCAGCCCTCCCTGTGAGGCTGCCCCTGGTTTAAGGGAGACACAAATACACAAACACTTGTTCCAGGAGTCCTAAGAGATGGACAGTGCTGAGGTTCTGCACCTGTGAGCACTTACACCTGGCTCAAAATCTCGTCAGATGCAGTTTTGCTTGTGCCAGCACTGGAGCCCAGCACTGAGCCTGGTGGCTGAGCTGTGTTTCTTTGGGTGCTGCTCTCACTGAGCTGAAGTGCTTGAGGGAGTCCTCACTGGATCCAGAGCAACCTGTGAGGCTGCCCCACACTGATGGCAGGTCCTGCCCAGCAGTGGCTCGAGGCTGGCAGCATCGAGGTTCACAGGTTGGATATTTTGGAAGCACTCTCTGCTGCATCAGCCTCCCTCCCTGCCACCAGCTTTCTCCCCACTGTGCCATGCCAGGTGAACAGGACCCAGAGAAGCAGTTGTGTGTGCAGGGTGGGAGCTGCCCCCCTGGCAGGGGCATGGCTCAGGGACGAGAGCTGAGCACTGGCAGTGTTCAGTGGAGTGGCTGCAGCACAGCTGGTTTCCAGCTTCCCTTGCTCTGGGGCAGCCACTCATCCTGCTCCACAACTCACACTGGGGTTTGAGTTTGCTTTCAGATGGTTTTGTTCCCCAAAGCAGATTCTGTGGGAGCCTCTCCTCCAAGGGACCCACCCATGGAGGGTGAGGATGCAGCGTCAATGCCCAGCAGCAAAGGAAAAGGGGAAAAGAAGACCTTGCACCTGCGAGACAAGAGATTGCAAGGCAGCCCATGGGCAGGCAGGAGTGGGGACATGTTGGTGTCTGTCCCTACGAGCCTAACAGCAGCTTTCAGCACATACAGCCTTTTTCTTCTTTTTTTTTTTTTTTTCATTTTAAAATTTTATTTTTTTTATTGCTTAGCCACTTGCTGCCACATCACTGCATGAAGACACGGAATCACAACACCTCCCTAGAGCCGTGATCCTGTGTGGTGCTGAGTCTGTGGTTGGAGCCAGCCAGTGCCCACTGCTGCCATAACTGCCAGGGGAATTAAGGGCATTTCACAGCTTTCAGGCACAGGAACAAATTGTGAACTGTAGTGTTGTATCCATGTGTGAACACACAGACACACAGACACACACACACACACAGAATCCTGCCAGCAGCTGATGCTTCACACTAATCACTCTTATAAATGCCTCTAATTAGACTTATAAATACCTTTAACTTTCCTACAGGGAACAAAATACCCAACAGGCTTAATGTAAACTCGGGAGGAAAAAAAAGAGTTAAAAAGATGAGTAAAAGCTATTTTTAAGCCTGGCAATTCCTACAGAACCCGAAATTGAAGAGCCCCCGACCCCCGTAGCCCCCCAGGCTGCTGGGGGGGGCAGCGTGGGCAGAGCGGGGGGGAGCGGCGGGGAGGGGCTGCAGCCCCCGGCCTTTGTAGCCAGAGGGGGAACATCGGGACCCTGCGGAGAGGGAACACAGAAACCCTCCCGGCGGCGAGAAATGGGCCCAGACAAAAGCCCGTTACATGGTTGCAAATCACCCCACTGCTGTTATTTTATTTACCGCTGTCCGCGGGAGGATTGTTTGCCCTTGCAAAATTTTAAGCTTTTTTTTTTTTCCCCTTTTCCTTCCTTTTTCCCTCCTTGACTCGCAGCAGTGGTCACTGGTACCACAGTGCCACATACAGACCGAACCCATCTGCGCTCCCGGGCCGGGGGGGCTGCGGCTGAGCCTCCCACCATCCACCCCCACCGCCCTGGGCGCTGTTTTGATGGAAAAATAAACCTATTTCCCAGGAAACAGCCCATGGGCGGCTCATTTTGATGTCGGGGTGAGGAGTACAGCCCAGCCAAGCCACCCTGTGTGTTTGCTGCTGACAGGCACAGGCACTCGCTCCCCCATGGCGTTCCCTGCTGTGACAGTAAAAACTTCCATTGATTATCAGAAAACTTTTTTCATTAATCTTTTTCAATGGATCTCTCTCTCTCTTTTTTTTTTTTTTTTTTTTTTAGGAACAGAGAAACAAAGGCCTCTGGAGCGTGACATTTATTTTGGGAAATAAACTTCCCTTTCAGTGGCTCTGCAGGTCCAGGGAGTCCCACTCATCTTCCCCATCCTATTCAGGCAGGTGAAGCTTAGGACTTCTGGATTTTAAACGTTGTGGTGAATGTAAGTCCTTGGTAAAAACAACCTGTAGACTTCTATGTTTTGCAAGGATACTAATATGGACTGGGATTATATGCTGGCAGTTCCCCCACCTTCAAGTTTAGGGTCTGTAAAACACCTTTTGGATATTAGCTGCTGTGTGCATGAAATCATTGTCAGTGGAGGGAGGGAGAAGGAAGGAAGGAGCTATGTTCTTGTGGGGAAGAAATGAGTCCTGGCCTCAATGTAAACATTTTATTTGTGGTGGTGTCTTGGGCATGGGGGGACCCCAGTGTGATCCAGCTGCCCCAGCCCCCTAATTCCCTCACAGCCAGGAGCTGAGTTCTCCCTCCTCTGACAGGTATTTACAAGGGGGTTGAACAGGTAATTAGCGCCCAAACCAGGCTGCGGGAAACCCTCCTGGTCATCCCGCCCTGCACAGGCAGTGAGCGGGAGGGCTGATTTTCGACGGCTGATTGACTCTGAACAAAGGCCCCAAACAGCACTGAGTGCCAGACTCAGGGATGGTAACTTTAGAGCCAATGGGCTCCTTTCCCATCAGTTTAATGCAGTGTTATTTTTTTCCAAGCTGATAACATTTTAAACATATTGCAAGACAGAGCTTTCCTGGGAAGCAGGGAAACCCTTGAAATTGCTATAAAAGAAACTTCTGTGGATAAGGAAACTCATCCTGTGAATTCACCTGTTGCCAGCCAAAGAGAAATGTTCGGTGTTTTATTTCAATCAAGAATTTGCCGCGTATCTGGTGCTTTATCTAACCTCACTCTTTGGAAGATCTGATGTCATGCTTGGCAGAGCTCTTGGGTCCTGGCTGCTTTGTTATGCCGCGCTCTACAAGCTTTAACATTTTAGACTGGTGGTATCGAGGGAATAAAAATATAACCTGAAATCCTCACAGAATGGACAAAGTGTATTTCATGTGGCCCAAATGAATCCTGAATTTTTTATCAGGAGTTTAGGTACACACTTGATGCTGTTGAAAAAAATAAGCCCCATGACATGTTTTCTATAAACAAAGTCTCAGAAATGTTCAGCACATCTGTGGCTATCAGGAGATCTTTTCTGGCCATGACCAGCAACCAGATCACCTGCATGTCCTCCTCTGCAGGTGCAGAAACCCAACAAACCCTGCATTACCAGTCATCAGCTGAGGAAATTTGCCATGGTGCTATTAGTATAAACTTTTGCTGTATCCTCAGCGTTGATTTAAACTCTATCAACTCATTGCAGTTCTGCTGAAGTTTGAGCAATCCAGCTACTTCAGGTGAAACCCAAGTGAAGAGGATGTCAAACAGAGCCATTTGCTGCACAGAAGGAGGTTTGTGCCTCACCCCCCCATTTTTATCAAGCCTTGTCTACTGGCCTTCATTTTTTAACTTTATACAGAGATGTTCTGTATCAAACTTTTATGGGGAGTCTCAGCTCTTCAGTTTCTGTTCAATGCCATTAACTACATGGACCAACATCTGCAATCTTGACCACTTTCTTCAGCCCACTGCACTTAAGGTGGTCACTCAGGTGGGGTGGGGTTGGTGCCGAAACATGGGCCTGTGCTTTGACCATTCTTTTTCGTATTCCTTCATCTTAATCTGTTTTTCACAAATGTGGGATGTTGAACTGAAGCCTTTAGGGCTGCCCTTTTTCTCAGGTGTTGGCAGCTCCCAGTGAAGGTGCAACATCAGCTGGCTGTGGACATAACCTCTGACATAATAGCTGAAGCCACTTACACTCTGTCACAGCACTAGGGTTGCCCATATACAGAACAAATTTAGGAGTACTGCAATTCACTGGTCAATGGGGGCATAGTCCAGTTAGAACCTCTAATTTTGGATGATAACATCTTGAGCACAGGGAGTAGGATTTTGTTCTTATGATGTTAATTGTTGAGCCTCACTGTCGAGTGCATCAGCTAATGCTGCAAACAGGAACCTTTTCTGCACTGAAGACTTTACCCACCCTAATGCAATAGGTTCCACCTGTGGCTTTTATTAGAATATTTATACCACCTGTTTGCTTGTAGTCAGTGTGGGTTTGGTTGGTGCTGAGCAGTTGCTGATTCTTCTCCAGGTAAGGATTTTTACTTTTATTGCTATTTGTTTGGCTTTTCTTATAATTTGTAAGCTATGTTGTTGTTTTTCTGGAGAACAGGAAAAAAAAATCTCTGCTCTAGGAGAAGGATGGGTGAATTCTTTTTGTTAAGAGGGGGTTTGTTTGTTTAATATTGCTTTAAGTGTACTCTGTGTGTACCCTGCAAATATGTCTAAATCTGGTGGTGTTTTTCTTGAAAAAATCGAGTTTAATGTAAAAATTCACAATAAGGTTGAAAAAAATTAGTACCTTTAGTTTCAAATGGTGGAAAAGTTAATTCTGCACTCAGAAAATGTGTGTTTCATCTGGGATAGCAGTGCTGTGTCATAGCTGTGAGTGGAATAAAATGAAGTTTGTTGCTTTTATAGTAAATAAGTTTTTAACCACTGTAGTGCATCTTGCTGAGTAGAGATGTGTAATGGTGGCCTGTGTTAGGACTGAAATGGTGAATGTTTTTATGAGTCCAAGGAATATTCTGAAAAATAACATGAGGAGTAAGTTAATTTTGTAAAAATAATAACAACGTAAGGAGCTGTGGTCTGGTCCCTCTGTAGAAGGTAGAGCCTCTTAATGCTAAGTAAGATATATATGGTAAGAGGAGGTTGTGGTGCCCATCAAAAATCCTGGGTCAGGATTATACACAGAAAATGTCAATAGGTTAATAACCTTCAGCTTTTTTGTCTACTGGCTTGTGTGGTTAAGGAATGTTTTCCAGCTTTCTCTTTTTGCCTGGGGTTGGAGACGTGCGCTTTGTCATTTGTACCTTAGAAACACCTGTAACTGCAGGAATGAGGTTTTTAAAGCCCACCCCAAATACCTGTGAGATTTCTAATGGCACCTGGGGTTCCTGTTTGTAGCAACAGAAGGGAACTGAGGGTACAGGGCTCAGCAAGGATACACAGCACCACGAGCACCAGCCTGGGTGTCCTCCTGGACCATGTCCCTTCCCAGCACCAAGGGCTGGAGTGCTGCTCGTGGCTGGGCTTTAGTGGAGACACGGGGGATGGAGGAAACTGAGGATCAGAGGGCAGGGTTTGGTTTCTGTCTCCAAAGGGGACTTTTGTAGCAAGGTGGGTGAAAGGAACTTCTCTTTTTGACTGTCCTATGTAAGTTCTTTCTTGCTGTGGATTAGGCAGCCTCACCATCCTGTGAGTCCCCTGTGCATCCTCCCACTGCATCTAAAAGCACTTTTCAGAAGAGGAGACGGAGGGATGATGCTTGTTGGTGACAGACCAGGGGTCACAGAGTCAGAACTTCAGAATAAATGATGGTGGTATCTGTGTGAATATTTAAGGGTTATCTGTTGGTTTTGAGCCAGGTACAGGGAGGGTAATTGCCGCAGAAATCTTTTAGTGGTTTAGGGCTGTGTTTGCAGACACTCAAAGTGCGTCATCAATTTAATCACTTTCTGGTCTACTCATACTTCCCCTCCCTCCCCTCCATCCTTGTCAGGATTACATCAAATATAGTTGTCTTTCTTTTCCAGCATCAAGGAATAAACTAAAGGAAAAGAGTCATATGCTGTGTACAAATGGCTTTTGGCTCTTTATTTGTGGGGAGCTTACCCTTACTAATTTCTGTGGTGACTTTAATGATGACTAATTTGAGGTTATAACAAAATGCAGTTATTACTGTGCTAAGAGTTCAGGAAATAAATTAGAAAAAACATTTAACTCACAGGAAGGTTTTAAATATCTTGCTGAAAGCTGCTGGACTTGGGCTCCCAGATATCTCTCTGCAGAGCACACTTTAGCTTTGGACATACCTTTAAAGACTTTAAACAGCTTGAGACTTGTAGTTTGCCACAGGAGCTTAGAGCAAATTCATGTTACTAGGTTTTAAACCCTGAGCTGGAGCACAAGAGCCCTGCTCAGGAAGGTAAGGAAAGGTGTAACAAGGTCATTTTGAACCACATACATTCAGGATGTACCTTTTAAAGTCAATTCTAAATTTAATTGAAAGCTGAGGGCAAGGGAGGCAGGGTAGCACCAATGTGCTGACTTAATTTGAAGCATGTGAGGAGCTGTGCCATTGAATGCTTGATGTGCTGCAATACTAATAAAATGGCACTGGGCAAGTTAGCAGAAAGAGGGACAGGGTAGATGAAGGACGAGTTTTGGGATGGTGTGTAGAGTTGTCCCTCTGTGCAGGCTCTCCCTGGAGTCTGCTGATTTCTCAAGCTGATGTCAGCGTGTGAATGATGGTGAAGAAGTTGCCTGTTTAACCAAAACCTGCAGCAGAATTTCGTAGGGGATTTACTGTGCTGGCAAAGCGATGGATGAACAGAACCAACCAGATATGGCTGTTTGAAAATGCAACTGGAAAATGCAGTAATTTCACCGAACTTTTGCTCAGATTGCGTAATAACTTTTACAACGTTTCACCCTTGTTAGGGATGGAAATACTGAGGGGTAGAGGGATGCAGAACCATGTTCCATGTCACGTAGCAGGCAAGGGGCAGCCTAGAAAAGTCCTCCAATTCAGGATTTTTTAGTATGGATGACTGATGCTGATGTGACAGAAGAGCATCCACTAAGACAATAATGGCTCTTGGTGATATCAGCAAATTTTCTCTTTGCTTTGCTAGTTGCTTAATACCAGAATTATATTCTCTTTATAAAGTTTATCTGGCTTTGCCAAAGGAATTGCTCACACAATGCTTGTGTTCCTTCCAGCCAGGGGCACCCAGAGTGATCTCCCAGAGCCTTCTTCACCCAGCTGTCCTGGGGGAGCTCCTCTGCTCCAGGTCCTTTCTGTGCTTGAGGTGGAGGTGTAACCAATACAAGGTTTTCCTCTTCCCTGTAACTGTGTCTTTTCTCCCTTAGTCTCACTCTTTGAATGAGGAAAGTAATCTTGCCCATCATGACTTTACTGGCTGACAAAAACTTGCATCACTTTTCTGTAGAAAAAATGAATAGTATAGTCCTTTCTGCAGAAATTTGTGGTTGCTTCAACTGCCTTGCTGGGCTGACTCATGGCTGACCAGTTGACCACAATCATAAAGCAAAGTTTTGCTCTTCCAGAATCTGAAAGAGAAGTTGTTTAGAAATCTGATGGATATGAAGCTGAACCCTGAAGAGAAATATAGTATATGGCTGTCACTTTAAGCTGTTGATATTTATAGCTGTCAGCTGTTATATTTAAGTTGCTTGATGGTCTAGGAAATCACGTGCTAGGGAGTGTGGTGATATCAATTTTTTTGACTGTAGTTTTACCAGTAAGTTTCCTGTTCTCTCTGTTGTTTAAAAATGAGAAATAGAGAATTCATATGGGATGTTTTCTATGTCATAAGGTGAGTATTTTTAATTCATGCACCACAGGCATGCATTTACTCTTCACCTGAGTGCAGTCTTTGCTCTTTGTATTTCAGAAATGCTCTGTAAGGGCTTTAACAACAACAGCCACCCATCCCAATTCATATCAGACTTTACTAAAAGTAGACTGCAGTTGCCTCCTAGTTTGAAGTTTCTGAAAATTGGCTCCCAAGTCCAATTTGTTTTTATTAATCTCATTATTTATAGAGGATAATTAGTCCTTTTGCCTGTGTTACATATTCTTCAGTCTTTTTAAGAGGAGACTAGCACGAGTTGTTAGTCAGATGTTGACTGCTTGCACTGTGTCTAGACCCAAATCAATAGCTCATGGGGATTTAGCTAAAATGCATCAGGTTTTTGTAGCATAGTTTTTTACACCATAAATGAAATTGCACTGAGCTCAAAGATTTTGTGCTGGGTGTTCCCAAACACTGATGAGAAGGGATAAGGGTGTGATGTCTCCTGTTGTAATTCCTGCAACATTTGTCATTTTCTTGCAAATCTTTTGCTTGTATATTTTTTTCTTTTGGAGTTAACTGCAGTTCCTCTATTAATATTCTTGGTTCAGTTCTTTTTTTTCCATTGTGTTTTTTCTTTGTTATTTTCCTATTAAATATGTAAACCAAACCTTAATATTTTAAGTCAGCAGCATAGAAAATTGCATTATACAGGTATTTAAGACTGTCCTTTTTTGGCAGCTTTTGGCAACAATACTTTTTTAAGCTCAAGCCAGTGTTATCACTCTCCAAAAGGAATAATGCAGTTGAAAATGGTATTCTGACTTGCCTGTTATTGATCCAGCTGCTCTAATAACTTTGCCCTAGGAAGGTCATGTGTGTTTTTGTATGGTTTTCTTCTAGCAGTGATTTGGCTTTATCTGTTTGCCACACCCTCCAAATTATTTACAGTTATAATATTTCAGGATAATTTAATGGGGCTTGTCCCTGTTGCACTAAAGTCAGTGGGAGCCAAAAATGTATGTAGTTATTCAATAGCTAGAAACACACCCAAATGTGAAGAAGACTATGCTCATCTTTTTGAAATTCTGCTTGCCATTATCAGTCATGAACATCAAATTACTCTGATTCTGTACTTCCTGAATATATTCCTGTGAGCTTCTGATTAATGAAGTGTATTGTTATGCTGGAAATAGTAAGAGCAGAAACACTAAACTCTGAAGTATTTAAATGCAGGTATGACTGTTTTGGAAAAACTGAAGAAAGCTTAGACTGTGATTTTTTTGTTCATAAACCATAAATCATTATAACAAGATTAGCCTTTTACTACCTCTCTCCCAATTTCTCCCTAAGGCAGGTTTTATTGTCACTTTTGGGCAGAGCTGTCATGTAAAATCCCTTGCTCTTCATCTCGCTAATGTATGTGCTTAATCATCTGTATTTGAAGTTTGGAGTATGAATTAAGAGAATATTTAGCTGTGTTGAATAAATGAAATTACCCAGTGGTACCACTGGTGAAACATTTTTCTTTCTGTTGATCCTGTTTTGTTCTTGTGATCCAATAGTGCTTAAATCAGAATAAATGCATTCATTATAACAGCTTAACAAGTTTTTCAGAGCTATAAGTGACTTAAATATGCAATTCTTTAGGCTTCTGGTGACGTAACCAGGAAAAAGTGTTTTCTTTATCTTCAGACAACACCTATGAGACTCTATACTCCATCAGTTAAAGAAAATAGTCTGGTGTGTTTATCTGAAAAAATATCTTCAATAAATAAGTTTTGGCTGTGATTTTGCAGATAGTTAAACATATGCTTTCAGTGTTACAGTGTATAATAGCTGGACTATACAGAGGATCAAGGGAGCTGGGAACTAAACTTTCCAATGGCATTGTGGTGTTTTGTATGTTTGTGGTTTTGTGTGTGTGTTAAAGGAGGTTGGGAACTAGGTTCCATTCTTTTCCAAAACACCTGAAACCCACAAATGAAAAAGGCCCAATATCATGTCCATTTCTACTGTTCAGATGGATTCAAGGGAACTGATCCAGGTTGTATCTGGTTGTTGATCTGGCCCTTGCCAGCAAGCACAGATGAAAAACATTGTCTGAAAGAAAATTATTTTTCATTCCTGTGGGTGTTATAATCTGAGAGAATGTGACACTTGCATTTTTGTGTTTGTGAGCTGTGAGGAGCAGGGCAGGCGGCTCTGCCCACAGAAAGCTGAACCAAGTGAAGAACGTGCATCTGGGCCCAGTGCTGGGGTGTTTTACAATCACCTACAGACAAATTTGAATGTTTTAAGCTTTAGAGTCATAAATCAGCTTTTCAGGATTCCTTGCTTTAAGTGGTGCACAGTGGGGGAAATCCCGAACTGATTTCTTTCAATTCTTTTAATATGGTGCTAGTACCCACCGTGTCATCTTAGTTTATTCTGTCTGAAGTGGCCCAATAACTAGGAAACAAAAACTTAATCAAATCAAAGCTGTGATAGGGATCAATAGATATTCCGTGCAAACTCTCCTTATGCAATAAAGTATCAAGAATTATTTCTCCATTTGAAAAATATCAGTCTGACTAATTACTTGTAGAATAAATTTAATGTTTTTGGGTTTGCCAATTAATAAAACACTGCCAATTAAGGTAATATCAGACATCTAGAGTTTATAGGGCATCTCTATCCCTTCATTACTTGTGGAATTTGTTTTTTTGGTAGTGAATGCTGTGATCTTTCCTTTGGTTTTCTTGTTTCTGATACTGCAAGCTAATTAATATTTGCAGTCTTCTTTAACTATCAAATGCGGTTGCAATCATAAGCACATTCTTAAACCTCTTAGTGCTGAAAGGAAGACCTAAATAACTTTTAGAGCTGTGAGACAATGTCAAGAAATGTACTTGCTTAAATTTAATCCATCACTTTGTGCCAGGAACACATATAGCTGAAAGGTCAGAGAATCATTGAGAGGGAGAAAAACAATTAATTTGGTATCAAAAAGGTAATAGGATAAGGCCTCACCAACCCTCTCCTATTGTTCTGCAGCATTAACTTCGGCAGGTCAGATGCCACTGGTCGTTGACCTCAGGCTAAACAGGGTCAGGCCAGGCTGATTACAAAAGAGATGTTTGCACTTACCCAAGTGTCTCTTAAAAAAAAAAAAACCTGAACCCACATCTGTGTTGTTCTTGGGGTGGAACACGTAGAGGGTAAACATTTTTTGACGCAAATATCATTTAGAGAATCTTCTGCATGAAGAACGGTGTCTCCCGACATGGCATGGCTCCAATGTGTGAGGTGAGGGGGGGGGGAAAGGTCCCTGAATTTTCTATCCCTACAGATGTTTTTATGCAGGTTTTCAGTCAATCTCATTCCAGTGTAGTGGATGAGACCTTGGCCTCACCATGTCTTTTAAATTCACCTGTCTATACCCTTGAGATCTGCTCTGTGCTCCTGCTGGAGCCAGTGGTACTCCCCCCCTGGGGACAATGCAACCCACCCCTTTTAGGTGCCTTGCTGTGAGGGGGGATCACTTTGTAGATGCAGGATTGGTTTCATCAGTGCTGTGTTGACCCATAAGTTGGCTTCCTAGTGCAGCTCTGAGCAGTTAAGGCAGAGGTGAGGATACTGTCAGCCCATCCCTCAACAAATTCTGGTGCTTTTGGTTGAATTCAACCAAAACTCACCAACTGGTAAAGAGCTACAAGTTTTTACAGGATTTGTGACAGCAAACTAAAAGTAGGGCAGAGAGACCCTGGAATTATCCTAATCAGAGATAAGAGCCATGTAGTGTCAATTCACTTCTATACTAAAGTAACTGGGGGGGGGGAGGAGGGTGTGAAAGACAGGGAGGAACTGTATAGCAAACTTAGACCCTGACTAGATTCAAGTGCCTTATTTCTGTACCTTATGGCAGACTGCCCCATCCAAGCCATCCAGCTTGTAGCTCTGAAGTTCAGACAATTTTAATAATTACAAAGCTGTAAATATTCCAGCTGACAGATGTGAACTGGAGTATAACTGAATTGTGAAAACGTTTGAGACTCTAGCTCTGGGCTAGAGACAGTTAGCTAATTGAAAAAAAAAAATCCTCCTACTTACATATGCCATCTACCTGCTTAAATTTTTTATATGGTTTCTCCCTTAAATATACTCATTTAATCTATGGATGAGACCTTTTGGAAACAGTTGAATTCTTATTATCTTTATTGCTGGGCTTGATTCTGCAAAGTGCTGGGCCTTTCCCACATCTGCTGGGGAGCAGGGTTTATAGGTTTGATTTTAGGCGCCACTGTTTCTAATATAGATTGTGAGTCCTTCTAATTCTACAACTTTCTTAGGAAAAGAACAAGAAAAAACAAGCAAAAAAGGGCTATGATAATTGCTAGTAAATATATACTGTTTAGTAAAGATTGGGTGGGTTGAGAGGAGCAATCAAACTCATTGAAATGGGAACCATTTGCCTCTTTAAAAATATTTAACTGCAAGAATGCTCTTTTGCTTGGGATCATGCTGGTAAAAAGCATTAATTGTGGAGATTTCTCATTTATTCTGGAGTGTTGCTGGGCTTTTTTTTGCGTTGACCAAGAGCCCTCTGCGCATCTCCCATGTTTAAAGCCTTCCCTCATGCGGCGCTTCCACATTTGAACATTCACTGGTCAAGAAGATAATATTGTAATTGTCCTGGTGGCTGTGCCATGGGGAGCATCCCACTGTGCTGAAGGCACCCAGATGTAGGTGGTACTTCATCAGGAAAGAGCAAAGCACAAGTGTGTGTGTGCACTCTGCTCGGATGGCTCAGGGAAAAAAGCCAAAGGGTGGGAAATTAAAGTGCTGAATGAAGAATATGTTAGATAAGTGGAAAAGTAAAGGAGGATTTTGCCAAGCTGAGACTGTCCTGTGGTGTCTGTCACTTAGAAACCCAATTGCACGGTCAACTGCAATAGCATGAAAGCCCATCAGCCCAGTAATCTCCAGCTTGTAATTGATTCTGTTTCTACAAATGTTAGCTAAAGCAAAAATCTGCATTAAGGTAAGTGCTAAACATCCATCAGCCTGACTGATTAGCCAAAGCAGGAATTGCTGGAGAAATGCACGTTATTTGCCATCAGATTAAGTGAAGTTCTGCTTCCACAGTCGGAAAGCTGATAATTTGCTTGTGATGGGATCAGTTCGGTTTTCAGCTCCACTTGCTGTACAAACGCCAGTGTTTGAGGGCACATCTCTTCAGATCATGAGCCAGATAGGCAAAATTAAAAATATTTTCTGATAAAATAGACATCAAAACATGTTGAAAAAAAGCTTGAATTACAAAGATTGAACAATTCAACTAGACAATAAACAGGCTAAATTCTTTATATTTAAAAAAAAGACCAAAATGGGTTTATTTGTGGATTGTCTAAGTCTTCTTTGATATTGCTGCTTTTGTCTTATATCTGTTTTCCTTTGCTATTTTCTTCTCTTAAGGCATGACACTAGTTTCCATGAATTTGTTAATGTAACTGCTTTTGTGAACTGAGCAACTACATTCCATTGCTAAAAATGCGTCCAGGGTATATATGATTTCACAATGTAATAAATATATTGACTTAGTGGGGGCATAATGCTGAATTTGAGAAACTCTTATTTTTTAAAAACATTCTGTAATGATTATGTGTGTCCACACTAAATATATTTCTGGTCCACCCAAAATCCGTTATTTGCTGATGCTGAGCAATTACATGGCAGATGGTATTACTTTCCTTTTTAGCTTATGTAACTCCACCAGACATCATGAATTAGGAATTTTATAATATTCTACTCGTACTTTAATTGAACATCCTGGTATTTAAACTTAAAATTCTCTTATAAAAATGTCCTCTAGTGATCATAGGACTCTAAAGCTTAGCAAAAATTAACGCAAAAGGGTTATAAAGAGATTAAAACTTGGTTTTCTTTGTATTCAGTCAGGCAAGCACTTGTGTATAATTTTCTCTATTTCCTTATTTCCAAAGTAAGCATCTTGCATGTACCTCACCAAGAAATCCCATACAGAGCAACTCATTTCAGCAGCAGCCCTTCCCTTGGCATAGTGCTCTGGGATTGTTAATGACTGCTGGTGGCCAGGACTCTGCTTTTACCACCACCAGTGGCCACCTCTGGTCATGTGTGCCAGGCTGGCAGGTTTGCTGTCAACAGAGCACACTTATCTGAACCAGTGGTTTGATGTTCCTTCCTCAAAATACCCAGTACTTAATCACCATGGAAAACCCTCTTGTTTCCAAGTTCTCAGAAAACATCCTTCCCCTACGTGCTGGTGATGAGTCTCTTGGCCCTGACAGCTGTGTTGTTTATCAGCAGAATGGGGGAATTGCCCTGGCTGTGATCCCACAGGGCCAAACCACGATAGTGTTGAGATCCTAATAATGTCTGAAGATATTTATTGATTAGCCTGATACCATCTCAGATGCATCATGATTTGGTAGGCTCAATCCAGGGAAATCAATGAACCAAAAGGAGCAGCCCCACAAGCAGAAGGCATCTTCCCAAACAGATCTGCCTGTCTCAGTGGGACTCCTGTGGGAGCCTGAGCTCTGTCAAAACCCTTCTTTTAGGTAGTCTGAGTTCTCTCCTGTGCAGATGCTGTGGTTTGTGTTCCTGTTGCACCCCTTTTATCTACTGGAGCATTCTCTATATTGGAATTGTCTATTCCCCAGAGACCTGTAAGGCTGCTGTTTCCAAAGACCTTTTTCAAAATTAGGCAAAACTGTTTCTCAGGCTTGTAAAGAGCAGGTGACAACAGGAACGCCTGGACTGGGTTACTCCTCTTTTGAGATCTCTTACACAACTAGCAGTGTTGTTTTGTCTCAGACTTGAAAACAAAGTCTCTCCACCAGGGTTTTCCCTTCCCTTATGTGTAATTTGCATCTCGTGTGTGTGGCTGGGCAAGCAAAGTTGGAGCAGGGAAATGCAGCAACAGGGGCTGTGCTTGTGATAGTTCTGTCTGCACCAGAAATGGGAAGAGCTGTAGCCTCTGTGGGATAACTGTCCTTGGTGAGAATTACAGCTGACTTTTCTAGCCCAAAAAGGTTGATGGGACTTTGTGTAAGTACCTAAACATTTAGATACATGTGAAATAAATAAAGCCACCAAACCATGTGCAGTTTATTTGAGGTTACAATAGCTTAATTTCTTAAACATCCTTGTTAAAAAATGAGCAACAATTCAGCCTTTAATACAATGTCAAGCTGTGATTCATAGTTGATGGTAGGAGAAAGCAGTGAACTAATTGCTTGGATCTGGTCAGCAGAGAGTGAAGCAACTCCCTTGTCCGTGATACCATGCCCCTTCCCTTTCTGATTATTCTCCAGCAAACATCCTACAGTCCCATTCATAAAGTCCAGTAATGACACAAGAAATGTCAGGAGTATCTGCTGAAGGAGTGGGAGGCTGACAGAGCAGCACATTGTGAGCCTGTAGAGCAGCTCTGCGTTTCCTCTGGGGTTGTTTTCAGTTCTTTTGTCAGCTGATTACATGGTCTTTTATAATTTCTAATCTACAGAATAGAGCTATTTGCTTGTGGATTATGTGAGAGTCGCAGGCTTATGCAAAAGAAAAACAAAATAATCTGAAAGTGGATTCTGTTGGCAAAAGTTAAACTTCATTTAGTGTTTTTTTTCTCATGGGGGGTTTAATCTAGGGGTGTGCAGGAAAAAAGCAAAACTTCTGTCAGTCTTTGAGATTTCAGCCTTATTCATCAGTGCCCTCATGCACATGACTTAAATTACTTGTCCTTATTCAGCAAAACATATGAAAACTGTACTTAAAGTGTTGGTTTTATGTGTTTTGATCAATAGGAATGGTGTTAAATAGGCACTAAAGTGCTTTATACAGGGATCTAATCATGGTTCAAGCTTATTACATTTATTGTCTCCTTTACTGCTAATGAGAATAGTACATACATATCTGGATATGTTTTTTTTTATGTCAGTCTGTGGAAATGGATGCTGAGTCTTTGCAGAAAGAAGGAACTCTGATATTGGGATATAAACAAAGTGAGCTGCGAGATGTGTTTATATTGTTTCCCAAAGTTCTTCAGGTAGATTTGCATTTGCAGCCTCAAGAGGGAAGTCTTAGTAGAATGTGTATGTGTATATAAACGTTAAATGATGCAATGAAATAAGATGAAAATGATGCTACAGAGCAATATAATTTCTTGTGTGTCTCAAGGTTGAAAGAAGAGCCTTGAGATGTGACATGGTGCAGACAGCTGAGGTTCTTGGCAAGCATAAGAGCTGAACTAGCGTGAGGGATCTAAAATTCCAGCATGGATGGAGGCAGGCAGGGTTTGCTCAGCTGTGTGTAAAACCCTCCTCAGCTCCTTACAAGGCCTCCGTGTGACTCGCAGATGTGACAAGGTGTGTGCAGATGGCTGGCGTGGCATGCTTACGATTTATCAATATGAACTTTGGAAGCTGGCTTAAATCCCCCTCCTTAGCACCTGCAGCAGGCCCCCTGCTATCTGCTGTGCAAAGTGGACAGATGTATATCAAAGAGGCATTTTTCTTGGGTCAACATTTCACATGGAGTTCTAGCAGAATAGTTTTGTTTGGTTTTCATCGAGCCCCTTATTAGCATACTTCTGTTGGGGGGTGAATGATAGTACCAGAATAAAAGGATCTGCAGCAGAGGGCTGATACCACTGATTTTGGCCTCCCAAGAAACTGTTCTGCTCCTGCAAGTGTATTGTCAGAACAGAACAAACCTACCAATTAAAAAAGTAACCATGTACATGATGTGCCGGTGCAAAGGTAAATGGTCTTGGGGTAGAATTTGGCTCTGTAATAAAATGAACTGACCCCAATCCCAAATATTCTGATACCTTGCTTTTCTAAGAAGCACTTAAAAGTTAAAGAGGGAGTCTTGTTTGCTTTGATAACTATTAATGAAGTGTCTCAGAACATCACTGCTTGTTGGATTGATGTATTTGGAGGCATTAAAAACTTGATTTGAGAAAAGAAAGTCTTAAACCAGAAACGAATCTGCCTTCAATAGGGGTTAAGTTTTACAAGGCTTCTGTTTCCTGTTACAAAAGCAAGTACTGTCTACTTAATATCCATGTTGTCTGCAGATTATGCAGAATAAATTCTCTTGTGTTGCTAAAATGTGAAATTGATATTTCTCTGAATAGTTCTATTAACCTGGAAATAGGTGATCTGCCCAAGCCATCTAGATGCCTGTCCTACTTGTGCATTAATCCAGCACTCCAACAAGAACATGATTCAGCATAAAAAAATATTCACCTTGCACAAACATTATACAAAAAAATCTTTCTCCATTACTGCACTTGGGGAAAAAAATAAAAGGAAGTGCTTCCTTGGGGATGTACATGGCTTCTGTCACTCAGTTAGGATGGGGCATTTGGCCTCTGAAGGCACAAAAAAATTTTTATCTGTGGTGTATATTTTGCTTGCACTTCATTTTGAATGCTTCCCTCAGAGTTTACCACTTATGTTTAATAGCATGTTCTTGTCTCCAAGATTACTAAGTGGTTTACACATTGCTTATGTAGGGATTACTTTATTTATCTCTTAGCTGCCTCTCAGAATTTGACAACTGTGCTCCATGGTAATGCATGATTGTTTTTGCTAAAAATTAATCTGCATTATGAGGATCTACTTCATAAATCCAGACCCACGCACGTTGTTTACGTGAAGACATGAATTTGGGGTAGGAGCTTAGAACTTGAGCCTGGAGCTGAGTCATCTATTCATGTTTGGTCCCAAAAAATGAATTATTAAATTGTGGTGGTTTTTTTTTTCTTCCTCTTGTTCCCACTCCCCCCCTCCTCCTCTATGCCCTATAGTGGGGCTAGAAAATGTGTACCCTTGTAAGAAAAGATGCAACCTAATCTCTGGCAGACACTTTGGGCCTGATGCCTCCATAAGTGCTCTGTGGATCCTGAGTTTGACTGGCAGCCAAATGTGTGGTTGGGAAACGCGCTGTGCAGGAGACTCAGTTTTTGTTGTTGTTGACTGTGCCTTTGTAATTGCCTAGCTGTAAGATAGGAAATCCACCTCTCATTCTAGGCTTAAAGATAGATCTTAAGTAAAAATGTACCGCTGCAACCAACCTTGGAAATTTGGAAGCAAGTTGAAAAGGAGGAAAGACTTCAGATCTTGTTGTGCCTGTGACTTACTGGCTTTGCTTCTGGCCATGGTCTCATGGTGTGACTCACATCTTGATTTTTTTTTTTTTTGTACAGTGTTAAATTAAAGCTTCAGGACAGCCCAATTGTTCTTCTGTGCCAGAAGAATCAGAGTTAAAGATTTACCTTTTTGGTCCTAAAGATGCTCATATTGCCACGCCTTGTCACTTTATGATGAGTTATTGTCATGAGGAAGATCACCAGTCAGACCTTTTATGGCAAATTAATTTGATATAAAAGTACTTTACATCTGCAAAATATCAGTATATTTATATACATATACTTCCATTTATCCTTAGTACTCTGTTTCTTCTCCTTAGTCATCAGACCAGGTGTTGTGGTTTGTACTTGAAGCTAGTTGTTTTGCCAGGCTGTCCCTATACAGCCCTTGTTTTCTGTCCTGCCAGTCAGCACCATCTTCTCACTGGTAACATCTGTAGGGGTCTGTTTTGTTCCTACAGAAGATCTCCCCTCATCAGAGAGAGGAAAAGTTTGCCCTGCTTAGCAGAAGCTGCTCTGCCCCCTGCTTTTGTTTGGACTTGTCCTCTAAATCCAAGAGACATCAAAGGCTTCTCCCTTGTGATGGAGGCTCCCTGGCCTGTTCTGAAATGAAACAATGGCTTCCCTATACTCTGGGATCTGTGCTGGAAATGCGTCTGTCTGCCTGGCTAATGGGGCTTGGACTGTTCCTGCTATAAAGGACTGGTTGTCTGTATTGCATAACGGCCTGTGATAGATATTTTGGGTGGGTACTCTCCAACACACAGGGGAAGAAGAGTTCTCATTGTAGCCATGAATGTTTTGTTTATGAGATTAAAATCACAGACAGTATTTGAAGAAAAAAAAAGAAAGAGGAATTAATGTTGTGACAGTATTGGTACAGACAATGTTCTCTAAATCTCCCAGGTGTGATGCACAAGTGTGTGTGTGTGGTGTTTGCTGAGCCAATTTTAGCTAGACCAAAAGCACTGAAGAATAGATGTCTTTCAGAAGTGAATTGACCACCTAAATTGAGCCAGTGATCCCAGGTGGTCTTGAAACTCATAGTTTTAAAAGTGAGAATGAGCAGGAATGCTGCAACTTCAATGCTCTTTGCACTTGGAATATATAGAGGTAGCTTGTTTGCAGACATCCTGCTGGCACTGTTCTCTGCTCCATTTTTAGAAATCATGCAAGTCCTATTTTTAAAAAGGAAACCTACTTTTGCAAACCTAATTTTGTATCCCTGGAGCCTGATAGATTGTGCAGATGGAAAGTTCTGTTGTGAATATATCCATCTGATCACTGCTCAGAATCACATATTGCTGCTGTCTGATTTCCACCTCTTGAGCACAAACATGTGATCCTCATAAATCTGGGGAAATGCAAAACTAATCTGATGACAAAGATGTCTTTTTTTATAATTGCTCTTGAAAATTTTTTCAGGGTACTTGGAGTTTTGCAGAAAAGGGGTTTGTGAGGTATTTTGTGTGCTAAGATTAATTTTACAGAGAAAATGAACATTATTTTGCATGTTTTCCAACTTTAAAATAATTTGACTGAAACTGAATAAAGTTAAACCTGAGGAAAGAAAATGAGAGAATAAAACTGGGAGGAAAGTAGTATCTTTTGCTGTTTGAGAAAAGACTTTAATAATGAGTGTGTCTCATGAATGTTCCACCAAAAAGGGATGCTCACAGCTGAGACTCATGCCTGGATTCAGGCAGATTTACATCGAGGTCTGGTGTTAGATCACTAAATAACCTCTTTTGTACTGAGCTTTTGTTGCCTTTTTTTTTTTGTCTCATCTGTACCTGAGGGATTTCTATTAAACTGCAAAGTCCTTGTTTCCTCTGTAGCTTGGATTCCTTCCTGCAAAGAGAGATGCACTGACTGGCAGGTGCTCACACAGCCATGGCCATGTCAGCTGGGACACAATAGTTCACATCATCACATACGTTAAAGGCCAAAAAATTCCTGTTTAGCCAACTCTGGTTTTGACAACCTTTGTTCTTTTTTTTTGTGTGTGCAGTATAGTGTCACAGGCAAACAAGGAAAAATTTCTTTTTATTAATAACTGTATGAATTGGATTGAAATATTGTCCTAATTGTATTTCAGTCACCCTGAAAAGAAAATCCCTCCTGTTGTCAGGATAGTGACAACACACTCAACTAATGAAATACAAGATGTGAGGGTTGCGTCATCATCTAAACACCCTCAGGGTAAGCTAGAGGTATATAGTTACTTTTAGGAGCTCCTTAAGTTTCTGGTTGTGCCCTTTAGGCTGTTGTATCCTGGAAAAATATTTGTTTCCTATCATTCAATGTCTTTATTTTCAGGTCACTTCCCAATGACAGTACTCGTTTGCTGGCTCCAGGTCTAACTACGAAGGTTCCTGTTACTTCCACAGGATGGAGATAAATTATTTCCATTACCTCTTTATATCTTATGTGGGGAGCACTATCTGAAGATATTCTGAGTTATTGTCATAACTTGTAAGACAAATGTGTGTTAGCTTTGGGGTGACTGCCTGAGCAGATGTGGGAATTTAAATAGCCTGGATAAAAACATTTTTCTGGAAGAAAGCAATTTTACTATACCTTTTACTGCTTTGATTGCTACTTTTTGAATATAGTGATGGCAGCTATTCTGGAAAATTAAGTTTGAAAGACAAAAATCAATGAAGGTCCCTTCTCTTATGTTAAAAACAGTTTCTCAAATATTTCTGAGGTATTTCATAATGCCTGCCTGTTTCTTCTGTGAGCTTTAAATCAAATCTGTGTTAGGTGCCTGCAGAGCAGCTCTGGCTTTGTTTTGTTTGCTTGCCATTGCTAGTCAGACAGGAAGAATAATAATTTATTGATGTGGTACAGAAGGGGTTGATTGTTGCTTTAGGGAACTGGCCCATTCTTAGTGCTCAGGATAAATGCTGTGAACACCTCTGTAGTCCTGCCTTGGTCTAGTAAACAATATTAACAACCTTGTGCTGTATGG
This sequence comes from Neopelma chrysocephalum, assembly GCF_003984885.1. Taxonomy (NCBI): domain Eukaryota; kingdom Metazoa; phylum Chordata; class Aves; order Passeriformes; family Pipridae; genus Neopelma; species Neopelma chrysocephalum. Next base: position 4,323,531 of record NW_020897729.1, on the reverse strand, counting down.
CAAGTCACCAGTGCTTACTTGCTTTCATGGTCTAGTGGACACAAGAAGTAGAAGCATTATGGGCCATTCCCACCTAAACATATTGTCATCCATGGCTGATGTCCAAAGGGTCAGTCCAAGCTATCAATTTCAGGTTTCTTATTCTAATCTCTCCTCTTAAAATATCTTATGAAGGCAAAGAGGTAAAGAAAACCAATTGTCCTTAAACAGACCAGGCAAGGACAAGGTAGAGAATGAGGCTTTGGGAGATGTGCTGCCAGAGCACAAAACAGATACCTTTCTCTACCCACACTGCTTGGTAACCAATTTGCAGAACACTTAATAGGTCTGGCTTGAAGTTTGCTACTTCAGTGTTGTTCTCACTTCCCATGTACTGGTGTGCCCCTTTGCTCTGGCATTAGTGCTTGTCTTTGAACCAACTTGCCATAGGGCCAGGGCTCGTTGGGCTGGAAATCAGCCCACCCCAAAAAGAATGGAGGAAGGGTTGTGTGGCAGCTTTGGGAATGTGGGATTTAAGAATGGAATCCTTGTCTACTTGAATTCACACATGAAAAAACCCTGAGGGTGGATTGTTAAGATCCGCAAGGGTTCAGTTGCCAGTACAACTGCTTCTGTAGCAAGAAGCAAATGTTGGCTTTCTGCTTGCCTGGACAAAGGAGTCCTTCAGGTGATGCTAACAGGTTGCACCAACAACCTGCACAGTGGCCATCAGCCACCTTGGTCTGGAGTCCTGTGTTGCGCAGTCTCCGACATCAAAGTGAAGGCAGAACAAAATGCCCATGCTGACATCTGTGCCCCTGTGCTATGGTGGAGGAAAGTAAAAAGTCTACACAGGTAATGCTCATTCCCCTTCTGACTAATTAGTAGTTTGTGTTTATAGACACCCTTTGCTTTCACTATTTGACTCTATCAGGTTGTTGGAGTGGTCTTTTCTAGTCAACGCAGAGGGGAAAGGAAGACAAGGGCTGGAGATACGATGCCTTTATTTGCACTGGTCACTCACTGGCCTGGGCCATGCCAGCCTGCAGGCTTCCTTAAATGCAAGCTATTTGCAGAAGTCTGGTGGAGCTTTTTGTGGACTGGTCTAGCCAAGAGGCATTTTGTCCCAAGTAGGAGGAAGAAATGCATCTGTGAAGTCTGCAGGAACTGTTTTGGAGGCCTCGACTTCAGATCTGCCTATACCTGTCACAGGGTAAACAAAGCACCATGGGAGGACTCAGGGTTAGCTGAACACCTTGGTCCCACACTAAGCAAACTATCCCCCAGGTGTGCTTGCAGAACAGACTCTCCATCAGACTCTCCATCAGCGTCCTGTCATGCACAAAATGTTTATCCAATTTGTCAAGATAATCTTTCTTCAAATAAGCTCAGGTCCTAGGCCTCCAAACAGCCCAATTTCAAGCAGTATAAAGTAACTATTTTTTTTTTCCTCCTTTGCTTGCCCTCCCCCCCCTTTTAATCACTGTGTCAACTTTTCCTCGGCTTTAAGCAAACTGAAAGTAATTATATCATTCTCAAGTGAGTTATTTTTGACTGAGTTAGATGGTTTGTAAGTTACTTCAAAATGCTCCCAAGTTGGGGTATCCCTTTCCAAACATACATTCTCAGGCGCTTCATGAAGTTGAGCTCATCAGTGACCCAACCATTTGTTTATACTGGCACACATAATAGCTAACTAATGATAACTCATTTAGGAAATTTGTTAAAAAAAAGTAGAATTTGGATTTCCCTGGCCCTCCTCCTCCCCCCCTTAATGGTAGCTTCACCTATAGTTCTGGATTTCCCTTAGGAATTTAAAAGAGCCTGTACATTGTCATTTTCTGCTTGAAGCTGTCAATACATTTTAAGTCTATTTCGAACTATGGATTAATAATAGATCAGGTGCTACTGTCTAAGACAATGCTCACTCTTTCTTTTGACAACAGTTTCTCAGTTTTGCTGCACACTGAATATTACTTCTGTGGTGGTTCAGAACTGTCAGACAGAAAGTGATTCCTGCAGGTTTTTTTCACCCAGTTCCCTCAAAGAACTGTGTGCATCCAAAAATAGAAAGATAAATAATTTTTTTTATTTTCTCCTGATATGTTTCATTCACTGATTTCCTTCCCCCTCTTGCCTCAGGTAATACTACAGAATCTATCATTTCCTTTTCACTTACATAAAGTTTGGTTCCACCCTAATTTATTTTCTTACAGTTCTTTGCAGCTAAGACCCTTAATGTAAAAGGGCTGCTGTACCTGCTGTTTAATTTTGAAATTTGGTGGGTAAAATCCTGATCAGTGGGAGCCAATGATGACATTCTTGTGGGCTGTGTGGGCCAGATGTGACCAGCAGGTTAATGGAGAAACTTGCAGGAGGAGTTGAGTAGGACCCTGTCTGTTCTTGCCTTGCCTCCCTCATCCCAATGGTCAGGTCATGCACAACAGCTGTTTTTGAGCTTTGCATTAGAAAAGCTGTGTTTAAAATCTGATTTCTAAAGGGCATTAAGCAGCACCAATCATTATGGTAATAGTGCTTATTGTTTTGGGAAGAAATACTGTGTTTAAGGAGGCTGGTGATATCCTATTTTCTGTTTCTGAGGGGAAATGGTAAAATTTTCCTCTATGGCAGATTATGAAGAGGAAAAAAAGAACCTTCGTTCTTCAAGGCAGCCGTATCCCTTTGTTCTCTTTGCATAGGTTCCATCTGGATTTAATTGGTCAAACTTTCATAAGCAGTAGACCCCCTACATACCTCTGACAGAACCAAGGGGCTACGATGGGTAAACAGATGTTGGGGCTTTGATACAGCATTCTCTTTCTACCCCATCAGTCAGTTCTAGTTGTTCATAAAAATACGTCTTTGGACTACAATACGGCAAAAAAATGTAAAGGATTAAAAAGTGCCTAGAGCTGCTATAAATATAAATATTTTTATATTTACATAAGTAGGGGATGTGATGGCCATTAAATAGGACTTAATTAATAAAGATTGCCATTATGCAGCTGAGGACCTTGAAGCACTTAACAATTCATTAAGCCTCACAACCCTTCTGCGTTATTGATAAGTGTTGTAATGATTATACACCTATTCTACAATAGGTAAATGGGCACCCTGTGCACTTGAGTGAATCTTTTTCCTCAAGGTCACATAATGGCTTGGTGATAGAATTCAGGGATCTTTACATCACCATCTGAGACTGCTTCTTAGAAAATTTATTTTTAACATGGGGGGGAAAAAAGGGTATTCATGCTGGTGTTGATACAGCTCTTCTGTCTGAGGAACCATTGTCTTTGGTTCATATGGAGTACATATTAGACATGCTGCTCAGGGTTTTTTTTGAATGGCAAATTCATCTTTTCTTGCACTGCCAGTCAACTAATTGCTGCCTGTGCAGCCTCACAACTGTTCTAAGTTTGTTCTGTATAATTTTATTTCTGCTCATGCTCTCTCATGCTTTTGTTTGTATAAGTTGGTTTGCACATTATACAGCACTTGTCAGACTCATTTGCAGGGAAATAACTGAAGAATTGTGTTGCATAATATTTTGAGTGAGAAGAAGTCAGTCTTCATCTGGTTGATTTGATAGTCCTGGGAATCACTTCACTTGTTGCCAAAGAGTGAAATATAGCCTGCAAAAGGGTGTGAACAGGCACACACTGATAACGAAAGGGAAATCGAAAGAGCAGCGTGTCAGAACTGAATCTGGATGTTCCCAAGGTAAGTTGCATATTGCCTGAGTCATCAAAGGCAGCAGGAACCCATTGCTTTCAGGTAGAGCAGAAGCAGTATCCTCCTCCACAGGTACCTCTAAAGTTGTCTATAAAAGGCTTCCTTTCTGGGTGGCAGTATGGCAAGGTTCATGTTACTCTCTGACAGGCTCCTTTGTTGGCCTCATGCAAAGAACCTGTTCCACTGCCCTGTGAAAATAATGATCAAGTGCTCCCAGAAATCACTAACCAGGAGTGATTTCTGGCAAAAGAAAAGTGTTGTCGGAGTCTATGCTCAAGAAAAAAAATAGTGAAATACACATGCCCAAGCCCAAATGTTTACAATTTACGAGCCAGATCTTTCAAGGCAATGAAAATAGATTGAAAATATCACTTTGCCCACATCAGTGAGGATTAAAAATATGTCCGTTGTAAATAAAATGGGTTCTTACATAATGATGAGATTCTAGAATTTGGAGTGTTTATGAAAATTTTGTGGTTTTCCATCAGGTTATGAAAAACATTATAGCAAAGTGCTAAGTTTTGGCAACAGTGATGTCATTTAGAAAAAAAAAAGCTTCCAGGCTGATAGAGTCTTTAAAATTTTTCAGTAGGAAAACTCTATTTCTGTATTTTCTTTTGCAGTAGACCAAACTGTGCTGTTTTCTCATATGTAGAAAAACTAACTTTCCCCACCCCCTCAATATTTCCATGTTATTTTTAATGGAAATGTATCAGTTTAATTTTCTGTAGTTTTAGAATATTAAGGATACTTTCATTTCATGCATTTTTCTTGCTAGCCTGGATAGAATGTGCTGTTATTGACCTGTACAAATTAAGGCTTCACAATACTATTTGGTTTTGCCATGACTATAAAGACTTAAATATGCCATGTGCAAACAAGCCATACTGTTGCCAATTGTGCTAAAGAAAAATCTCTGGGTTGGTTCCATGAGAGATTTAACAGTTATGAGTTCGTCTTGTTCTAATGATATATAATAAATTTGCTAGTAGTGCTCATTGGACAGCTCTGGACTAAAGAAAGTACAGACCTGGAGCTCTGACTCTCAGACCCATATTTCTGTGTAAAATTAAAATAAAGAAGCTGTGGTTTCCATGAAACATTATGACAGGAAAATGTCCAGACTTTCCACTTACATGTTTGTTTTCTAGAGCGGTTGAACTTCTACCATGTGGGTCTGAACTCTGCTGAAATGGGAGATAGTCATAGACTTGTTTCTGTTTGAAAAGCATGTGCATGTTTTTATATTCTATCTTGCTTTCCCTTTCTGATTTATTAGTTGACTGTGGTTTTCTTAGTAGTATCTTGTCAAGATTGGGGAAAATCAATATTTCATATTTTTTTTCCTTTTACAGAGTATGTATCAAATGTGGAATGTAATCAGACAGCAGTGGTTCTCCAGGAAAAGCTCAACCTCATTTTGCAGGCTTGAGGAGTTCAAATAATTCCAATGGCATGCAAATTTTGGTGTTTAACCAGAGATTGTCTCTGAACCTTTATGTTCATTGCTGCTTCTTGATTGAGCATTCATGTTGTTGTATGGTAGAAGAAAAGGTTGCAAAATAATTCCTTACCACTCTGGCAAGCTGTGATCCGGGGTGTGGAGGGAATCATCTCTCTTATTTTGTCAGTGCTACTCCTTTGAACTCTTGGCTAAAAAACTGTAATAAAGATCTTCTCAAAAGGAAGGTCATCAGGCAAGTGCTGAGACTTCAGGAAGTCTTAAGGAAAGCTACAGAGTCTTTTTGCCATTGAATTGCTCCATCCTGAGCCAGGCCCTTCCTTACTGGCGTGTGCTGTAACGAAAATGCCAGTGCTGTGCTAACTCCTGCTGCTCTAATGTGCTTCTCCCTGGCCCTTGCACTGAATGCTGATTATTCCCTCAGTGGTGGTGCCCTGTGCATGCCATACACTGTGCAGAGTCCTGGAGAAGCAATGGATAGTTATGAAACCTGGCTGAGTCTAATCCTAGAGGCAATTGGATGCTGGATGGGAAATAATATGTTAGAGAAGATGAAACTGTACAGGGGTAAAAATGAGCAGCTCGGTTTAGCCACACACTTCAAAACTAGATATTTGAGAGCTTTTGATATGAATGTTTCCCACTTGTAAAATAGCAATTACAGTACTTCTAACTTATTTACCCAGCTGTTGGGAACCTGTTGCAAGGACTATGAGGTACAAGGGTATTGCTCTTTTGCTGCACCCCACAACATGGAATGTATTAAAAATGGCTGGTGTAGAAAGGGAGACCGCTGCATGGGACTTCAAGTAAAAGTGTTCCTAGAAGTCTTTCTCTCAAATTGCCTCGAGGGCTCCAGCTCCTTGAAAGATGTATCCCAAGGGCAAACTTATTCTCTAAGAAGACAGAGACATCAGATCTTGGCAGGCTAATGTGTAAACTCCTTAATGTCTGCATTAACTCTTCAGCTGCTAAGATAATTTTTTCCTCTTAACTGCTGTTAATACTATCTTTGGAAGAAGTCGACATAGAAATTGAAGTTGCTCAGGGAGTTTGGTTATTAAGCTCAGGTGCTCCAGTGAAATCTTAGAGCTGATTGCCTGAAGTTAAAGCATGATCCTTCTGGGTGAGAAAGTTTTGGTTATGTTCTCCGGTCAGTGCAAACACAAATTATAAAAGCTGTTTGCCACTTTTCTTTCATGTATTGTTTCTGTAAGTTGCCCATTGGCTTAATGGTTTTCCAGGAACTTTGGTTTTCTGCTCTTTTCATGAATTGTTGGGCAGGCAGGGTCTGTGCTCCAGAGGCTTCAGGAGTGTGTACTTGAAGTCAGAATATTCAGATTCGATTTCTACTCCTGCCCTGTATTGTTTAAGTCTTTAGGAGCTATCCAGCTTTCTTGGAGGTGCTCAAAGTTCAGCATTCACCATTCTATGATCAGGTTTTCAAAGGTCTGTGGTGTTTGTTGGTTTTTTTGTGTGTTTGTTTTGTTTCTGGGGGTTTTGTTTGTTTGTTTATTTGTTTGGTTTTGTTTGGGGTTTTTTTTGGGAGGGGGAAGTATATGCAGGGTTTTTTGAGCATTATAAGAGTTATTACCACTTGAGGAGTAATCCTCAGATGACCTAAGAAAATTAACTTGGGGTAATAACTGTTTCCATTTCATTGATAGAAAAGTTTTAGTCTTGCAAAAGAAGAAACAGATGTCTGGTTTGGCATCAATAGATACAGTTCTGCCTGTAGAGGAAACCGTAATGTGGCCTCAACAAGAAAAGAAACCATGCAGTTTTAAGGAGATTAGATAATCGAGATTAGCCCTCTGTGATCTTGCTGTGTTTTCATTTATTTCAAAACAGTCTAACATAGAGCATGTTGAGCAATCAGTTGAAAATCACGTGCAAACACAGCCTAAGTACCGATAAGAATCGTGGAGGTAAACAATGAATTCCTACTAATGGCTAAGTCACCAAGGTAAGATCAAGTCTAAATACACACCCTTAGTTAAATATAATTTCATTAACTCAGGTTACGTGGCTTTGGTGAAGGTTTTCTTTCCTCCTCTCCCTGCTCTCCACTTTCTGATGCTTGTCAAAGAATTGTGTACAACCAATCCATCATTTTCAACTTTGTCTGTACCAGAGATGTGTTTTGAGCTGAGCAACAACCCACTATAGTTCTGTAAATCTCACAGCAAATCAACACTAGATGCATGTGGTAATACTGGGTAGGAAAGCATGGTTTCAGTGCATTTTGCGTATGACGTTTTTATATCTGAATTCTACAGAACATTAGCTTATTCTAATAAAAAAAAATAGTATGGCCTATTACAAATACACAACTGACACATTATTTAGCACTTAAAAGACATGTAGATGTTGCTGGCATGTTTTTATTGCAGGGGCTAAGGGGTTTCTAATGCTCTGTTAACATTATACTTTGTGTGCTATGCCCTTCATATCATTCACTTGTCCCTTTTCACCCTCTCTCTTTCCATAATTCTTCATAGATATGTTGGGATTTTTATTTGTGTGGAGTTTGTTTTTCTTTTTTTTCCATACTCAACAAGCAAGTTCAGGTATTTTAAGTATAGACAGTTTATCATTGATTTAATATTTTTGTGGAAAATCCTAACTTGAGTTATCTAACTGATATTTGCATCTCACAATTTTGCTCCCTTTGTAAGACTTACTCTTCCTTTTTGGGACATCTTGTGTCCTTTATTTTTTTTTTCCTCCCATGAAGTAATTTGTTTAGATCAGTCATCTTTCTTTTGTTTTCTGACCAACCTTTCTTCTAGGATATTCAGATTCCCTCTTGCAAAATATTCTTCAGTAAATTTTTTAATCAGCAATGCACAGGTGAAAACAATGGGTAAGCAATGTGAGGACTCCCTTTTCCTTAGAGAGTTCTTGCTTGATCAGAAAATGTTCCTATTTTAATATTCCTCTCATCTTCCCTATTAAGTTCTACAGAAGCAGGTTTTTTTAACACAACAGAAGACTTTTCACCCTGATCAGTACTGCCAACTGGTCCAGCCCCAAGGAGACAGTTAACACATAACAGATGACAATAAATAATAGCAATAATTGAAGCATCCATGGCAGTGGATTTAGAATTTATTGGCTCATTTATCAGCCTGCTTAGAAAAACAGGTTTCCTTGCTGCCATAGTCAGTAGCCTGACAAGGGCCAGTAATAGATTCTTCAGAGGGCATACAATAAAACCCACAGTGGGAACATATGGGCTCTTCTGACTCAAAAGAGAAAGGAAAAGGTAAAGTCCTGTTTATAATGATGATGTATGATTTATTTTATTTTCTGAAATAATGAAAGTTCTGTATAGCAATGGTGTCTTGTGATGATGAATACTGGAGGTGCTTGTTCTTTGCCTAAAGGCTGGACCTCTTTGTGCTAAGTAAACACAGAAAACAAGAAGTGAATTGCTGTCTCAAAGAGCTTACACCTTGGAGAAGAACTAGAGATGGATAGAAAAAGGTGGAAGAATGTTATGAGACTTTATTGACCAACATGAGAAGTAGTTGTCAAAGCATCACCCGTGATTTTTTGATGAGGTGCATGGGAAAGGACATGAATGAGTTAATAGGCTTGCAGCTGATTGCAAGGAAGTCCCACTGAATGCAAAGGTGGTGTGGTTGAAATAATGAAAGTGGTGTGGTGTTTTCTTTTTCTTTGTAGACATAACAAATGTGTTTCAGACTGGTATAGTGGGATGATGATGAAGCAGAAGATGGGGTGAGGGACAAGGTGTGAAATGCCTTGCCAAGCAGGATAAGCTTATGTTTGAAGTAATAGAAAGGGTGAACCAGCTGAGAAAGGGAACGTAGCTCTTCTCCTTGAGTGTAAGAAATGATCTCTGCCCCATGATGGAACAGCAGCAAAGTATTATGTTGTGTATTTGTGGCCAGAGGATAGTCACTTGAAATTATATGAGATGGTCTAGGCAAAGTTGGCATAAGTTTCTGACATTATGCAGAAGAACTGTGGAAGTTGTCTACAACAAGGCTATGGTTGTCTGGAGGAAGCTCCAAATCTAAGATGAATCTTTGATTCAGGTGAGGTGTCCAAACTTAGGATGACAGAATGGTCATGAGTGATGGGGAAGGTGGTGGTATGGTCAATAGTAAGGAAAGGGCAAAACCAGGAAGGGAGAGAATTTAATACATTTGCCTTGGATGTGGTCTGACTGTTTTTTAAAATAACTATCCTTCTCAGATATCCTAGCTGTAGAAAAGGATCCAATTTGGAACAGCAGGGAGATCTGGAGTGGATTTTTAGAACCACCAAGATATGGTGAAAGAAGATCATCTGTATAAAAGGAAGGCAAGGTAGGATAAAACCTATCCATCTCTCAATGTGTCATTGTGAAAACCGAGGGGGAGTGAGGACAGATTTTTCCATAGGATGCAGCAAACTATGCATATAAACATGCTTTGTTTAGGTATGCTGCCTTTTAGCTTCACTGAACATCTGTCTGTTCTTGTACTGCAGAAGAAGTTGTGTGAAGTACCCAGTTTAATCCTTTACAGTTCATTATGTCTTAGTTTTTTTATTTGCTTTTTCTCTAATCTAAAGAGCAATCATCTCAAGATGGCAAAGTAAGAAAAGCAATTGTGAACACTGTGACACATAAGTAGTGCATAGAAGGGGCTGAAGGCATCTGTTACTGCTGTTAGTCTGATTTGTTTCTTTAATCTCTTTCATCTCTTAGCACTCAGTGCCTTTTTTTTGCTTGGGAAGCTGATAGTTTAGCTTTGTTTCTAGACCTATGCTATTACAGATACAAATACCTGCTGTATGTTTTCTGTTCAAAATTCTGGCATGAGATATCAAGAAAATTTCTAGGGATGTCACTAGTACTGTCCAGGGAATGATAAACTTGAAGCATTTCCTGTACTCCTGTGAAGTGTGGAAAACACAGCTAAGCTATTCCTTGTATTTCTGTTTGCAACCTTTAGTCACTGATTCTTACAGTTTATGTTTGGATCTGACATTCTGTGATGGTTTGCATTTTTTTTTTAATTTTTTTTTTAACTCTACTGGCTGGAATAGTGAAGTGCCCCATTGCCAACTGTGCACTGGGACAGTTCAGTATGTCTTTAAAAGGACCATTGGGGGTGGATCTCCTTTGGTCTCTGGCACAATATCTCCAGTGAGTGCAGGCTCAGATGTGTGTTGGCCTGATCTGCTGAACCACAGTGGTTGAACAGATGCATGGAAAGTTAGAGAGATCTGGCTCACTGTGGCAGAAATGATGTAACAGAAAGTCCCCTGTCCTTTGTCTGGAGCTGTGTTACTCCACCTGTGAGAAGAGCAGAGCAATACAAATAAACCCTTTGCCTGCTTTAAGGCATCTCAGTTTGCTTAGTGCCTCTCTGCTGAGTTAGCCCCTATCTGGATCATGATCTAAGTCTATTATTCCAGGTCTTACTACCTCCTTGCTTTCCCAAATCCAGAGGCAGGCTTAGCACAAAGAATAATGTTGAGTATGGTAACAGATCGTGGGAAGTTTCCTAGGGACGCAACAAAGCATATTTAAAAACTCTTTATTTTCAGCTGAAATTAAAATTTGTTCTATTTGTATTGAAACAGAGGAAAATGTCTCTCTTTAAATTCTGTCCAGGAGTCTAAATCTGATCACATGAATCTCAAATGCTGACTCCACGGCTCATAGTATAAAAGAGGAGGCAGTGTGGAATAGGAAGACTGACTGACAGCACAAAAATATGTCTAGGGGAGGGAAGGAGGTACACAATGTCGAGTGTCAGCTCTCTAATGTTGTGCAGGAAAATATCAGCAGTGTGTACTAAAAGCAGCATGAGGGCCATTGTGATGTTATCCCAAATTACACTCGTTAAAAGTCAGGGAGCAGGTTTGTTGCACCAACAAGCTTGTTGCAGTCCAAGCCAGACAGGTGGCAGCTATGGCTGTTCCAGTGGGAAGGTGAGGCAAGGTTGGGATGGTTTGGGATTTGGGTCTGAGCTGGGAGGCAGTGGTATGGTGCCTCATGTAGTTTGGCCTCCGAGTTTTCTTCAGTTTGGAAAATGTGGGTCATCTTATGTGACGGATTCCAAGGAAAGATTATTTTAGTGGCATTTTTAGTACTTTTGACTGGAATTGGAAAAGGATCCTTCTGCTATTAAATTCAACCCACCAGCACAACTGAAAAATCTGAGCTTGTATTTCAGTGGTTAATCCCATCTCTAATGTCAGATTGCCTAATCCTCTTAATAAAATCCATGTGCCCAACAGCATACAGTTGTACATTGCCCAAACCTGACCTGAGGACACTGGGGAAGGGGGACAAGTTAAATAACCAGAAATTTTGGAGCCAGTTTTGGATCTGTCCAGAATGAGATTGCAAATGAGATGGAAAATAATTTAAGGGCAGTTCAAAGCTTGGCAGTTGAATAATGATAGCCAAGCCACTTACTGTATTTGAAACCATTGACCAAGTCAGATTATTATTGTATCCGTGAGCAACTCTGCAGATATGCCTGAGTCTTGTGAACCTGAGGCTATGGGAGTAGGAAGGGAAAGTTAAACACCACAGAGCAGCCAGGTGCTGTGGTTAGCAAATGTTTCCCCAATAATTAGATCACCCTGTGGTGGGGATAGTGGAGCCAGATGGTGCAGGAGAGAATTCACATTGTTATAACCCAGAGGCAATGCATTTTTACAGTTAATTTCACTTTCCATCTCTCTTAACTACAAGATTTTTTTCTTCCTCTCTTTCTATGTTATCTTTTGGCAATGTCGACAGTTTTCCCTTATTCTTTTGGAAGTATTTTCAACATCGCATAGCTGTTTATTTAATATGTCTCTAGTGCCGCAGCAGATAATAGTAAGTCAGAGTGAATATTTACCTTCTTTCTGAAGCACTATTCCATTCAGCACTTCTGGCACTTGGGTGGTTTCAAGTGAGCAGCATAGCATTTTAATTTTTCTTTACTTTGGACATCAGTCACTCTAGAATGAGACTATTGCTTGTGTTCTTTCTCCCGTTATTTCTTCTTTCTCACCAAATTGTAAATATCTTCATTGCCCCTTTTCACTGATGGACTTTCAGATTCTTATTTGACAGGTTCAAGTGACCTAATGGAAAATAGCAGTTCCCCTCACCCTCCCTAGAAGGCTTCAGAGTGCTCACGAGAGTAACTCTGGGTGTTATGACACTCCCAGTCCTGCCACCAGCAGCACCAATTAGTTGAAAAGAGGACAGCAAAGTCTATTAACTGAAGAGAGAGAAACCCCAAATACTACTTCCCTGCTGTGAGAAAACTAAGCTGTGTTTATTCCACCACGCCTCGTGGTGTTGGTTTAGGGGTGGATTCCCAAAATTTCTTGGCACCACTTCCACCAAAGTCATAAATCTAATAAACTTCCAGTGACTGCTGATCATTGAAACCCTGAAAAACCTGTCCTGAACAGGGGCACCTATGGAGGCAGTGGGGAAGGCTGTTCACTGCTTGTTTGGTAGTTGTGCAAATGAAGTCACTCTGAAGAGATTAAGAAATATTTTTCTTACTTTTCAGAAATAAGTTACCCCCAGCTGAAGCTATGGTATTTGTCAAACATCATACTTTTTCACAGCATAGTGATTCATACTGAATGAATGATCATAAGAATCTCTTCTGGTCCAAACAGGATAGTTTATTTGGTATCTAAGCATCCCTTCATTTGAACCGGATCAGGAATTCACTGTATCTTGGAGAATAGGTAGTAAGGGAAACATTCCTCAGATGGTAAGGGTTATTTTTGTACTTAACTTGGATACTGCACATTACATCAGCCAGAGCATTTCTGTAAAGGTCTGCCAAGTCCTAAATTTTCAATAATCCCACTTCCTTCTCTTAAAATTGAAAAGGTAGTGACTCCCCTGGGAATGCATGTCATTTCAGCATTCCCGTTGACTGTGTATTCTGAAATGCTGCAGTCTGTTTGCTTAGTAATCCCCTTGTCTGTGTAAGTTGTTAGGGGTAACCAAAGGCAGCTGATTACTTAATTGTATAAGGCAGGAAATGGGGTTCTTTCATTAGTTCCCATAATGTTCTTGAGAGCAACAAGTATTCTGCCTGACTGAGTTTTCGATTCTTTAATTCAAAAGATATACTTTCCCTTGGCATACTCTGTGACCCTTTATTCTGACAGGCTATGTACTGAATAAATTGAACATTTTAGATTTTAAAAAAAAAAGTCTAAACTTTCTAAATAAAATAAAACATAATCTCTTATTAGGAGACAAAACGTATTTCAACCAGTGGGGAAATACAATATCTAAGATCCTCATGTTGCTTTGCATTTTTGATCATTGTGGTGGGTTTTTTGTTTGGTTTGTTTGTGTGTGTGGTGCTTTTTGTTTTGTTTGGGAGGTTTTGTTGTTTGTTTGTTATTGGTTTTGTTATTTGTTACTGCTTGGATTTTTGGGGCCCAAAGAGGAAAAGAAATATTACTATCACTTTCTCACAGCTTTAAAGATCTGCTTTTAATCAGTGTCTCATGCTTAGGAAGCCCCTTTTCATACTATTGATTAGCTTTCTTTGGCTGGAATTATAATAGAGAACTTGGGACCAAAATCTGCTGTTTCTGTGTCCGTTAGTAAACAGTTGTCAGAGAGCAGAGGGTCACAAAGTCTGTGCTTTGCCATGTGTCTAGGGCTATGTACAAAATCCTGCACAGCACTGGTGGGGGCTGTGGCTCAGGTATGTTCCCTCCTCCCACCCCAAACACGTGTAGTGAATTGGAGCGTGGAGCTGGCCCAGGGTCTCTGTGCTCTTGCTACCCATCAATATGACCCTTGTGACCATGAGCAGCCAGGAAAGAAAGGTACAGCTGCAATCTGATCTTTAGAATATCTGTTGGTTGTCTCCTAGAGAAAGAAACAGCAGAACTTTTTACTCTGTTTGGGGTTGGTTTTTTCCCCCCCCCCTCCACTTCTATGTACAGTTAAGCTGACATAAACATGGCACTTGCCTTGCTCTTCAGAACCTGCTTGTGAATGTCTCTCTTGCTTCCTCTCTTTGAAGTCACAGAGAATCAGTTTGTGTCAGATTGTCCTTGTTTTTGTGCCATAAGAATCAAAGGGAGCTTTGCTGTAGAATTCAGGGTGCTCCAGTTCTCTAGTGAGTCTCTATCAAAACCTTTTTTTGGAAGCATCTTCCATAAACCTTCTTCAGCTTCCCAGCTCTAGTATGCCACAGAGAGTTTGCCATGGGGAGAGATTAGCCTTGGCACATTAAGTGGTGGCAGTGAAGTCTGGGAAAGAATATCAGAATGCTACTGATGCTTTTGTGGGCAATCTTTGCTTCCATAAATTATGTGCAAACTCTCAGGTGTGAATGCTTCTCCCAACATATCCCAATATTTCTGCTCCTGAAGAATTAAGGGTGTGTTTGCTGTAGCAGCTTAAAGAGGGCACTGAACACTGCTCCTGTTTAATCAGAAAGATGAAGTAAGCACACTCATGATGGCAAGAGTAAGGTGTGCTGCCAGTGTGCTGGGATTAAGCCTTGATTTGATTCCTGTAATGATTTTGCCTCAGGTTGAAAGTCTCTTGTACATGACAGATGTGGTGCACAGCAACTCTGCCCGATGCTTCCATGCTGCCCTAGGTTTCTACACAATGAATGATGTTGTTGAGTGTGTTTGGTCATGCAGAAAAAGCAGGAACAGGGAGACCTCCGTGGCTGTTATCACACAGAAAATCAGCAGTTCTGTTCCTGCATCTCATGTGTCGATGGAAGCTCGCAGCCAACCCCCCCAGTATTCCAGAGTCTTGTAGGCTGTAATATTTTCATCTGTGTACAAGCCATGGATGCTGTCCTTCTCAGTCTTTTTTTGAGAGCTAGGTTATAGAAAGGTGTAGAAACTTGTGGAATCTGTATACAGAACAAGGAGCTCTAAACCAAGCTCTTTCACTTCCTAGGCAAGTTTGCCAGTAGACTTGACCTAGCTAAATTTCAATTTTAATCCTTACAAAGCTGACTTTCACTGTCTGATGGATCCAGAGTAAACAGGGAGGTTATTGTGGTAAACTCTTGTTTCAGGTCATTATTGTACTGCCCATGCTAAAGGGCATGAAGTGGATATATATACCAGCCTGGGCACAGCCATATTCTAAGTGAATGACTGGGAGGACATCATCTGCTCTGGTTGATGGAAGACCAGCTCCACTCCAAACTGGAGAGTTGCCCACAGTCACACACCTGTGTTGATGATTTTGTGGCTTTTAATTAAAAATGTGGTAAATGTGGAAAGGAAACTCTTCTTGCTTTGGATGAGAAGAAAGGCACAATCCTCTCTCCATTATCAGCTTTCTAAAGAATTTCAGCGATATTTTCCTGTGCCTGTTTGGAAGCTCATTCTTTTCAGTACATCTGTATGTCCTGTGTTGGCAGTGGAGAACAGAGGCAGCAATTGTCCTCTGCTGCCATTTCCCAGGTGTAAATAGTGTTCCTATGCCTTGCTGGTTCAAGTAGAAAAGCAGTGGGGAAATTTGTGAGCTATACACATGGCTGTGGATAATTTCAAGACTAGGTGGCCTGTGGTTCATACTCCTCAGCAGTGAATTGCTTGGAAAAAAAAAACCTCTAGACCTCTTCTGCCCCAGATCCTTGTTCCACCTCTTCACCATTCCCTGTAGCTAAAGCTGGGACTTGTCCAAATTAGAATCAGGTACTCTGTGTGCATGCAGTGGTGTTTGATGTGACATAAGACATTTTAGGCACAGTTTCAGGAGGGACAAGTGTTTCCTCCTCCTGTCATACCTCACTGATGTTACCTGTTTCTGCCTCTGAAGGAAAACATTGCGTTCATAAATTTAAAGCATGAAAACCAAACACAACTTAATAAAATTTCTATTGATCTGTATAGGGATAGATATCCCTTGTAGAACGTTTTGGACAGCTGGCCTGCTACACCAAAACCATGCAGGTGAGTGAGTTTTGGAAGGTCATTGCAGATAAAGATGATCATAGTTTGCACAGAGGAGCCTTAATCACTGAGCAAAGGTGTTCTCCTAGGACTGACCTGGGAACAATTGTGTCTGTATGCTGTGTGCCTTAGTGGATGTGGAAAAGGTGAAATGAACTGTGAAAATGTTTGCGAAACATGCATAATTTCAGTGGACTGTGGTGGTGATGCCCTTCTATTGAGTTTGTGTATTATTTTCCCTGGATTTGTAAGAGGATACTTTTGCTGGTCATTGGCCCATACTGACATAACTCAGAAGACAGATCTATAACGAGGTGTTTACTTTGGCTCTGATTTAATGCTCATGGCAGTTGATGAAAATCATCAGGTTATTTAAGTGTCCTTTATATAAATAGAACAGTCTTTTTTTTTTTTTTCTTAAGGAAAATGTAGGGCTGCCTAAAGGAGTAGAGACCGTAGAACCATGTGAAAACATTTAATTTAAGTCTACTAATTTCAAACAAATATGTGACTCAACTTAAATTAATTGGAGGTTTCTGCTTCTAACTATAACATTTCTTATCGTGTAAAGCATTAAGGCAGCATAACATATACAAGAACAAATATTAAACAAAGGTATTATAGATGGGAAATTCCTAATCTAGCTCACTGTGTTGGTACAGTGGAAGTTTCTTAATCCAATATCTGATGAAGGAACAAGGAGAGAATTAATTTACTGCACACTAATTACTGAGGAGTATGCACTGTATATACAGTGAAAGGCGCTGAAATGAATACTTGATAAACAATATCTGGCAAATTAAAAATCTGAAATGTTAAATGAAATGCAAATTAAAAATCTGGACCGTTAAATTAATTGAATGCAAAAAACCCTGACATTAACTATCATCAAGGGTCGAAGTTATATCAGCAAAAGCAAAGCTATTCAGAGTTAAATCCTGCTTGTCTCTGTGATTTACTTGTTGTGAATGGGTGGGCACTACAGGAGCCCCACAGATATGGATGAATTTGCATACGTGAGGAGCAGTCCTTTCTGCCTGCTGTGCAAAACACTTTCCTAGGAAATGGTGGGGAGGGTTTGCACCTAAAAGCAGGTCTGCTGGAATGAATGGGTCCCTTGGGTACAGGCAAAATGCAAGACCTGTGTTGCAATGTCTGTACAAACTTCAGCCAAGCTAATAACGAACAAGTTTTAATTCAGAAGAGACTTGATTTTTTTGTCTTTTGCATTATATTTTAAGCCTAGTTCTCTCTCTCTCCCTCGTGTCCCCCTCAGCTCTGTTTTGGTGGAATGGAGGCTGAAAAACACTAAACTGTGAGAATGTAAGATGTTTTTAAGAATTAAGTTACAGAAAGTTACGACAATATAGACTCACACATGCATACTACTTTGTTTTTCCCAAAAAAATATGCCCCTTAAGAATCTAATGTTACAAATATGCATGTGAACATCCAATTAAATCAAAGCAAAGAGAAACATGTTTTAAGGATCCATCCTGCTTAAGCAACTTAGTCAACAAGAGGCTGAAAAGACAGGAAAACTTTAATATTAATGTCAAGATTCTGGGGCACACCACAAACTGCATTAACATGGGGCTTTTATTTAACCAATTTAATTTTTCATGTGTTCTCCTCCATTTTCATCTTTATTCTTGATTGTTTGTGTAGAGTATAACATTATATAAAGTACTAAGTGTGAGAATTGTTCAAGATAAAAACTGTTCCTGCAGGTCCATCAGGCTGGGGGAAGTTAGGGGCTGAAAGGAGAATCTGGAAACCTTGAAAAAACTATGTTGTTGGTCAACCTTAATAAAGTTAAACCCTTCCAAACACACATACTCACACATGCACGCTAGCCCTTGAAAACTATGAGTGAGGTAACAACACTCCCAACTTTAAGTATGTGCATAGACCTATAAAAATCAAGTGCTGCATTGGCAGATCTGATGATTCAGGTTTTCTTTTGGGGGGGCAAAAGCCACCTTTAACAGCTCTGAGACAAATTGTTTAGGGCACAGATAAAGTGTGAGGCTCACTGCAGGTGCTTGCTTGTATCATCTGGTTGTGAAGTGAGATGTGTTATTGCTGGGTGTCAGATCTGAGCTGACTTGAGTGTATCCAGAGAAGCAGGCAGTGAGTGTTCTGCATCTTTACACCAGTTTCTTCAAGTGATGGGTGTTCTTCCAACTGAAGAGCCTTCTAGTGATGAAGGGGATTGATTTCACTGTTTGAAGAGAAGGCCCTCAGAATGGCAGTTTTCATTGATTAAATGAGGGTACTCTTCAGAGGGAAAGTGATTGCAGTAAATTCCAGGTTAAACTGATATTAGCATTTGAATTATAGGCAAGTATTAGAATTGCTAAGCATTAGGAATTTATATTAAGATTGATCTGGGAGATAGTAATGCTAGTAAAAAAAGATCTATATATTAGTCTTGCAATGTAATGACATGACCCAATTGCAGTGTACTACCACTTAAAGGCTGGAAAGAATGCAGTGCAATTAGTTTAACATTTAACAAATCTGAACTGTAGCCTAGCACTGTATTTCTATTCATCTTGGTTTGTTCCAATGTGTTTTAATAGATTTAGATACATAGTAGCAGATCTACTGCAATTAAAAATAAAACTTCTTATGCACTAGTAGCA
The DNA here is from genome assembly GCF_003984885.1 of Neopelma chrysocephalum. NCBI lineage: Eukaryota > Metazoa > Chordata > Aves > Passeriformes > Pipridae > Neopelma > Neopelma chrysocephalum. The sequence continues at coordinate 4,304,766 of NW_020897729.1, read as the reverse complement.
TTTCCCTGGAGGTCTAGTCAGTCTCCCACAGTAATGAAGATGTAATTATAGTGATGTAAATCGTTGCAACTTAACTAGGAGGGATTGGCCTTTCCCCTGCCTTAATTCATCGAAAGATTTTATCTTTGACAGGTACTGTCAAACAGAGTGATGGGCTAGCAGGCAGAATGCTTTTTCTGGTAGCTAATTTGCTCAGGAAGAAAATATGGTTGTTTTACTGAGTTGTTTGTTTTTATTTTTTGTTTTGGTTTGGGGTTTTTTTTCCCCCTTTTTTAAAGATGACTTGAATACTGAGATGGTTCTCAAGTCCTGCTTCTCCCATTCTGGGTGGCAGCAATTCTGGTAGGCTTCCTAATGAAGCATGGTCAAGATCAGACTCTCTGCTCTGGCTGTGCTGTTGTCAGCCTGAGAATAGCAAAATATGTCTAAAGGTAGGCTTGAAGTCACCTTTTGGGGTCCAATGTAGTCAGCTCTGCAAAGAGCCTACCTGTTTCTTACTGCAAATAAGAAAAGAATGGTCTTAGTGTTGATTTAAGTTTTACTCAACTGTGATGGTCCCAGACATCCTTTCTTTGCCATAAGCATAACAGAGCACAGCATGTTCAAACCATAATCTTTTCTCCTTTGATTGGCTTCCAGATATACTTCCTACCTGTCAGAAAAAGAAAAAGGCTACTTTGCCAGCTTTAGTGCTGCCGGAAAAAAATCCATTGACTTAGTATGTTTTCTGCAGGTCTGCTTCTACTCTGCTGCTAACTGGCTATTGCAAATAGAGAGACTGCCTGTCAGTTTATTTTTCCTGGCCATCAAATATGACTTGTATCAGCTTCTTAGGAAAAGACTGAAATTTAAAAATAATTGTCTTAGAGTGAAATAACAAATTTATTGCTGCTACCTCATATGGTCTGTACATGTTTTGTGTGTATGTGTGTGCAAATATATAAAATGTGTATATTAAAAAACCTGAACAAACTTAAACCAAATTCAACATCAGAAGGTGGTGATGTGTTAGGAGAGATTTTCTTTGAGGCAAGGGTTTAACTTATCAAGTTTTTTCTGTTGCACTCCTGGACTGAAACAGCATTTAGTTTTACCCTAGTCCATTATCTGGCAGACACCTATAATTTTCTTTCACTTGTTTCCATAGGAATGAGTTACTTGTACCAAAAGTCTGGAGGGCCACTAGAGGGGATGTTCAACACATGCCATCATGATCCTCCTTCCAGCTGGCTGATGGCAATGATATGTTCCTCATTAGATTGATTATCAAAAATTTTGTAGGGACATATCAAGGCTTCACTAATCTCTGACTTTTTGGGCACTGCAGGTGTCAGAGGAGATGTTTGAGGTAAGCTGCCTGTAACATTTCTCCTCAGAAATTCTCACTAGATAGATTTCCCTTTCATCAATGATGACAGTCATGATTTAGGACTAAGGCAGAAGTGAAGGAAGGGTTACAGTTTTATTGGAAAAGACTGCTACATTTTTTTTTCTTTCCACCAGTTTTCATGGTGGAAATATATTCTGAGGTTTCACACATCTGTTTCTCATCTCTGGTAGTCAACAGTTGACACCTTTCTTTGGTAATGAAAATGGGGCTTAGGGACATGGCAGAAGCTGCAGACTGCCCAGGAGCACGAGTGGCTCCCTACTGCTGACCCTTGGAGTCTCCTTCCAGGAGCAGACACAGCTGTGGTGACTGTGGCACCTCTCTCTGAGCTGTGTGTGCTCTTGGGCTTCAGTGCTGAGAGTCCAGTGCCTTTCCCAATTGCTGAAATTCTTGAAGGAGAAGATACAAAAATAAAATAAATGTCTCAGTTTTATTTTCCATTGAACTGACGTTTCCTTAGAATTGGCTGTTCCACATGCTACTCACCTTGCTGGCAAAGGCATTGGTGATCAATGAGGACAAAGTGATTCTGACTGCAGGCTTGCCACGTACATCCAGAGCAAACGAACACATCAGAAGCTGATTTTGTGCAAGGCCTGCTTTTGATTTGTGCATTTTTCTGGCAGACTTGGGCTATGCCCTATTACTTTCTTACAATAAAAAGGAACGTTTCTTCTACTGGAGCTTGCAGCATGCAGCTGCAATAATCATAGGGGAGCCCCAGGTGGTCTGATTTATGGTGTTTAATGTGAACCCCTGAGGTTCTGTCAGGAGAGATTATATAAGGTATAAAACATTTTGCAGAATTGTTTTGCCACACTTCAGTTCTAACTTGCAGTGGGCCTCCTTCATTTATCTCCCTGCTCCAAGACAGCTTATTTAAATGTGTGTTTATTAAAGAGCTCCTAAACCATGTTAAAGTTGCTTCTCAAAATATTCTGACTAATGGCAATGTTGACGAGGGTGAATCATCACCAAGAACATTGTGCTCATCGGGACAGTTCCTCAGCTGATGGGAATTGGCAGAATGCCACACAAGTTCGTGGCACTTCTCTGTGGATTGATACTGGGCAAGGATTGATATGCTGGGCAGGCGTTGACTGACTGAAGCTCTGATGGAGCTCTGTGGATTTGTACTGGCCCAGAGCCCACAGTTTATGAAAGGAACTTAAATCAAATACTTTGTTATACGATCTTTATACAGGGAATGTTATTTATTAAATGCAAGAGTGTTTCTGTGAGGATGTATCAGCAAGTGAGGCAAGGAGATTTTAACTTTGCTACCATTATCAAGGTACTGGCTACAGGTTTCATTGCTGTCCTTCTCAAGAACAAGTCAGAACAAGCTGGGTTAGTGCTGCCCTCCACACTGGAAGTCTGCAGTGGGAGGGGTAGAGGAGGTGCACTGGCTGCACCCATCCATGCAACTGCCCTGGCACAGAGGCAGGGAGGGACTGGCTTAGCAAGCTAAAGGGATGTGGCTGGGGTTTTGGCTGAGCCTATTCAAACAATGGTTTGTCCAGGCAAGGAGATGGATTTCCACCCCTGGTGCAGCCCATGAGTCAGAGGCTGTGCTGGAGCCCTTCTCCTCTGTGTGCTTTCTGTGAGTAGGGTTGCAAAATAACACGAGAGACCCAGATCTCATCTTCACACTAGCCAGGGGAGTTTAGACTCAAGGTTTAAACTTAGATTCCTCTGTAACTAGAAATTATTTAGTTGCATACATAGTATTATAAGCAGTGCTGAAGGTGGCATTCATGTCCTGAAGTGTTTAGTGAAACAAAATAAGACAGTAGCTGAGAAAAGAAGATATTTGCTATAAGTTGATGCTTGCTTGATGAGGAAGTAAAGGCATGAAATTAGAGTAAGCTCTGGAAGGGTACAATGATTAAACTTGTACTACGGGGGTTTGGTTTTCTTTATTAACCCTGTCCATTCCTGTGCTACCTACAGCTGCAACATCCTGATTTGATTTTTTTTTTTTTTGGCAGGGAACAGATGATGTTTGTTGATATAGCACTTAGTTTCAGCTAATGACAAGAAGACACAATCTGTAATCTTGTCTATTACCTGTCCTGTATCACGCCCTTTCATTTACTACATTAAAGTACCAGTAAAAAGCATTCCAAGAGACATAATGGAGCAGCACAGCAGCCCCAACACAGTTGAAGGCTGTGTATTATATTACAAAATGACTTTTTTGGGGGGAAAGGGGGAAGATGATGTGCCAGTTTACAGGAAGGTTGGGCAAAAGGTCAGGGAAAGTGCGGAATTATTATCGGCTCTGCTGGGGCCACACCTGTGTGAAATGTTTAATGCTGACACAAGAATGAACTTGAAGCATGTTTGGAACGTACATACAAGGAGCAAAGAACCAGAGAACTTAAACTGTAACTGTTGAAACAAATACATTTACTATAGAATGGAGAGGCCAAAAGCAGCCCACTGAGACCCAAAGTGAAGTCAAGGCCACTCTTACATCACTAAGGACATGGAGTGTGTGGAGGTTACAGGGCTTGGCATGAAAATGGTCCATAAGGAGTAGTCTTGGCCAAAAAGGACTTATTTTTATCTTGAAATCAACATATGCTGTTTGTAAATGGGACAGACTGTTACTGTGGTGGGACTGTTGGATTTGCAGCCTGTAAACTCTGACTTTCATTCTTGCATGCCTATTCTAACAAGAGACAGGAGCTGGTTTCTGCATTGCTGCCAATTTACTTAGTTTTGCTGGCATCAGTCAGTTCGTGACTGTCTATACCAGTTCAGACTTAATGCCAGTTGCAACTTGCTCACCACTGCTGGCTGGAATAGAACCCAAACCTGGCTTCTGTATTTATGCTTTACCACAACACCCTTCTTCATCTCCTCCTCTGAAAATCCTGCACCATAGATATTGAACCCTAAAGGAGAAGTGACTCTCAGCAGACATAATTTTGTATGAGTAATTCACTTTTAAAGCTTGGATATATTCCATCTTCCTTGTGACTAATGGTACCCAAACAGATCATAATTGTATAATCACTTTCCAATTGCTTAATAACTCATTTTCCTTGTTTGTAAGATGCTGTTTTTCCAGCATTTCAGAGATGTGAGGGCCTGCATGTGGTAATGAGTGACAGACAATTGTTTATTTCTCAGCAATAATGCCATTAAGAAAACCTCTTTACACTTAGAGCCCTGACAGCTGGCCAGACCCTGACATTCTTATTCATCTCAAGCCAGTGAAAGGCCTGCTGGCAGGCAATTATTCCACTGTTTCACATCGTGTTAACTTTGGTGGCAATGCTCCCTTGAGGAGTCCCAACCCCACCAACATACTTCTGCCTGTCTCCAACAACTAAAAGCCAGCACATCACAAATCCTTACACCTGCACTGTGGTTGGGAATGCTGCAGCCTCAAAATATTTCTGTTGGTGTAGCTGGTGGATAGGGCATGAAGGAATAGGTGGGAGCTGAAACCTCTCAATCTGACTCTTCTGTTGGAGGGGGAGGAATTCCTTCCTTAGCTGAGAAAAGCTTGGCCAATCATACCATGTAATGTTGTTTCTGACTGCTAGACCACCTAAGTGGGAAAAAGTTATTCAGGAGAAAGAGAGGAAAGAGCAGGTAGAGGAGGAGGAAGAAAGAGTGTGGAAATGTGATGCATCTCTGGTTTGGCACAAAAAATGTGAAAGATGCATAAACCCCAGAAATGTCTCAGGGACTTTGATCTAGATGCAGAAAATGCTTCTGAGGACAGGGGACCAGTGCAGGAAAAGAGATTGTATAGATGTCATGGATGTCTTCTGCTCTCTTAAACAGAGCTGATGACTATGTGTGATTTCCCTGTATTGAGCTCTTAAATAGATGAAAAAGGTATTCCTTTATGTTTTTTGAGAGAATGGATGCGTGAACCTTAGAAGTTGGTGCTGATGTCTAGGAGGAGAAAGAGAAGGTGGGTAATAACTTCCATTCTTTGAAAGAGGCAAAAAGCAATCTGTGCCCAAGACATCTTGTTAAGAACAGCAAGTGCCATAACCAACTGAAATAAAAATAAATTTAAAATACAGAGGTCCAGATGGAATGGGATTAAAATATAAATGCCATTGATGGTCCAGTTCTATCGGGGCTGTGTGATTTCAGCTAGGACCTAAAAGTTAATTTTTACTGCAGTTACAGGTATAAATGCCCAAACCACTGTTGCCTTTGGTGGTCCAGTATCAAGTCTTGATATTGCTGATGTGAATTGATGGAGAGTTTGCTCAGTGGAGTCTTATCTTAGATTTCTAGAAATTAAGAGAATTTGCTTCAGAGTATGTTGAGATCTATTGAGCCTGAAAGCAGAGCTCAGAGCTGGTGATGTTTGTGGGCATTGTGATTGAGGAGAGAAAGTTATATATGTATCTGAATAGTGTAAAAAAAAAAAGGCACAATAAAAAAGGCTAAGTTCTTACTTGCAAACCAATTTCACCAGCTTCAGAGCTGCCCAAAGTCTACATTTAAAAGTAGAAAAATGTGTTAAATTGTATAGGCATTAAATTTTCAGGAAAGTGAAATATGGCTTTAATTGAGAAGCATGCTTAAAACTGCTTTGCATCCATAAGAGGGTGCCTGGAGGTTGTCTTAGCTGATGTAGTTGGTGGCACTGCAAACAAAGTGAGAACATAACAGAAATGTTTGGAAAAATCAATATTCAACCTTGTGTACCAGAATACCGCTTCTGATCCTCCAGACAGCTGTCAAGATGAGGAAAGAACAAGTTCAGCTGTTTGAATCTATTTTCCCTCTCACAGAGTAGCTGTGGTGTTTTGTTTTGTGGTTTTTTTTCCCCAGGTGTTAAAATATCTGGATCATCTCTTACAAACCTCACTTCCTTTATGCATGGCAGCTTCTGCAGATTGTTCTAGTGCAGGAGCATTGCATTGTTTATTTTGTTTCCCCCTGGTATGAATTTTTTAGTTCTTTTTTTTTTTTTTTTTATATTGTCAAAACATGCTATAGCAGGCTGTGTTCTCTTACAACCCATTCCATGTTGAAATGTAAACCCATTGCAACACAGCCTGTCTGGCATATGTTGTCATAGCTTTTTAAAAGTTGCCCTGCTTCTCTGTTGGCGTTGAGAATTTTATTAAATAAGACTATTTATTTTTCCAAATTCCCCATGGGCAAAAGCAGGTAGAAAACAGATACCTATGCCTAATTATAACCTTATATTTCACGTTAATCTCTCTTAATTTTCTTTCATTCCACCTCCAGCATGCATTCTCTCATTCATAATTGCCACCAGATAATTTGAAGTCATTTGCTTACTCAGGGCTTTCTGCCATACACTCATGGATTGTGGCAGATGAATCCTTCACAAAAAAATAAAGTGAGAAGCTCATTCTCGCTGTATAGGTAGCTCTCTCCCTCCCTGTCCCAAAGTTACTGAGCAAATTGTTGCTATTAATTTTTAAATTAGTGTACTTTTTGCTCAGGGAAAAGTCAAGTATTCAGAGGAATTTAGCAATAGACTCAAGACTGACTTTCCCTCTTTAGGAGAGATGTTCCATGCTATGTGTTGGTTGCCAAAATACCTGGTGTGTGGTTACTCCTTGGCTGTTGTAGGAATTCTGTTGTTCCCAAGGAATGCAGTTGTTAAGGGAGAAAGGATTGCTCAGTCTTGGTCCATGCAGGATTTTACACTCATGGCAGTGTTGACTCCCACACAGCTGCTGTAGTTGATCTTAGGGATGAGTACAAGGATGCTGCTTTTTCATTTCTCCCCTCTCTAATCAGTGTTCCTTTGCTCTGTTTTGTGCTGTGCTACCTAATTATACTCAGGATTTTGGGTTTGTTTTCTGTATTTGGAAATATTACTGGTTCTTGATCCACAGGAAAAAAAAGGCAACCTAAAACAGAAACCTTAGAAGCATTTAGAATGAATGAAAAAAAACCCCTCTCAAACTCCCTGGTATGGTAAATATGCTCCAATTTCTATTACATGAATGTATGGCTTGATCACAATGAGATTATTAGTGGCAGTTATCCTAAAAGGAGATATTCCTTTTCTAGCTAACTGTCCTATTTCCAACTCCCTTGAATCTGTCCGTCTCTTTCTACAGAGTTAAGTCACAGAAATCCTTTAGTTCATTAGATATGGACAAACAAAAGGAGAAATATACTTTCAGTTCTGAAACCAGCCATGCCTTGGGAAAGGCCTGCCCCAGTTTCCAGACAGACTGAAGTCCTTTTGTAGTTTTCTTTCCTTTGGCTTTCTTTGGCCCCAGAGCCCACTGTGTTGGGCAGAGAACTGCTCTTACTGTCAAAGAAATGTGTTTTAAAAAAAGTGCCAGCAAGAGCCCTTGTGCCTCAAGAGGGAATACTTCTATTGCCTTCTCTCTTGCAGTTTGGTTGCCAGTAGCTCAACCTCAGTTTACATTTCTTTGCATTAGGGAACAACATGCACAGGGTTTTACTTATCCCTAATCATTTGAGCCCCAGTTACAAAGCATGTTTAGGTGACCCACTCTCATTTTGGTTTCAGTGAGAATTAAGACCCTTACTACCAGGGAGGGAGTAGTCCTGAACAGCACCATAGTCTGACTTGGATGTTATGCCCTGTATTTTTTACAAGGCAAATGTCATCCCACTAGGTTAACCTGTCGAGGACACATTGTTCTCTTACTTTGTATTGCTTCCTTTGGTCAAGAAATATGCAAAACCTTGGTCTCCTACACTGGGTAATGTTCTCTGCTATTCACACTTCTTTCAATCCATTTTATGCAGCCCTATTTTTTTGGTCAAAGTCTTTCATACTCCCAGTCATTTATCTTATAAAACAGCTACTTAGTTGCAACTTCAGTGTTAAGAATTTATAGTGTGATAGGGCTGGGGAGGGGGTGGCTGAAAATCAAACATTATCGAGCAAAAGCACATGCCACTTCTTGTGTATCTTATTCTGCAATTCTTTGAAGTTTAATCTTTTCAAAAGAAAAGCCTTTCAGCTACTTTGTGGCAACAACTCAGGCTTGTAACTTTCGACTGCACAGTACTCCTGGTTCATAAACTGATCTCATCCTTTTCTGACAATTAATACTAAAGTGAATTTAAATTGGATCTCCTACTGCCACCGCATCAGCTGTCTGGAACAGTTTGCCTACCTTGGTCTCCCACACTAATTCTCTCTGTACCTTTTCAAAATGCTGCTAAAAATCCTGACTTTCTTTAAGGCTCTACCAGTCAGGAAGCTATCAACCAGTTTCTTTTCACGTGTGGATTTGGCTGCACATCCGCTTTGCAGAGCTGTAGAGGACTGCAGGAGAGACAGGGTAACTGAGCACTGGGCACTGAGATCAGGATATCAGCTTAGCAGTGCCATAAGCCTTTGAAACCACCCTTCACCTTATGCTTCAGCTGCATGAAGATGCAACCCAGAGCAGGGAGCAGTCCAACCTCAATACACACCATGGACAAAGCTTGGCATGGCCTTGTGCTTCTGCTCTCCACCTCCATCTCTGCAGTGCTGTGACCACGGCTCTTCATCCCTGCCTTGTGTCGTTGTGTGGACTCTGAACATCCACCAACCAGCACACAGAGATGCTCTTGTAGCTATGGAGAGGGCTATTAAAGGAAGAACTCTCCTTGCATGCTTTTCTTTTCATGCAAGGAAGAAGCATTCACAGGTTGGCTTTCAAGGCTCCTGTTTATCTGAAAAGTGCTATCTTGATTACTGACATAAAAGTTGATATATTTTAATAGCATGATAAGATTTTTTTTTTTACAATCGTGGGCTGGTAAACAGTGTGTATAATATCACATTGTTTTGTGGTTTGTTCTGTGGTTAAGGAATAATTATGTGAATGTCTTTTCTTTTTTAACCTTAGCTCCTGTTATATAGTAGTTCTTCTAGCACTGGATTATAAGAGAATTATATTTATACCTCTGGGACAGTGTCTATACAGAAACTCAGAGTCATGACTAAGAGCTTATTGGGCGTGACAACTTTTTCTATAGCAGGTTATACATTTCAGAGCATTCTGCATCCTATTTTCAAAGGCTCAGCACTCACATCTGGGGCCAAATTTTCAAAAGAGAGACGTTCTGATGGAAACCTTGAATAAGGGGCCGTGATGAAATGCGGTCACTACCTATCACTTCGGAGAACCTCTGAACTTGTTTTTGTTGTCTTAACAGTACCTTTGCTTAAACACCTATATTCATGAGGACATCTTGACCCTCGTGAACTGACTGTAAATGTTTCCTGAGGACATTGCTAAACTCATACATGTCACTGGCATAATTGTTTCCATGGAAACTAACATACTTTTAAAGGAAATAATAAAAAACCCAACAGAGGACACATGAGAACATAAAAACGACCATAACAGGTTAGAGCAAAGGTCTCCTGAGATTTGTGTCCTATATCCAGTTGTGGTCAACAGAAGGTGCAACAGAACAATACAAGCATATGGCAATGCTGCTCCACAAATTCTTTCAGCTTTAGCAGTTTTGGACTCAAAGATTTCCTGAGCTAAAGGTGCCAACCTTACAAGCAACATGATTTTTTTTTTTTTTTTTTTTTTTTTTTTTTTGCTACTGTGAAAAGCCTTGTACAGTACAATGACATGTCTTTACAATCAGGCTCTTGCAACAATATCATTCTACAGAGAACACAGGGGCACTTTGACCATCTTTAGTTATTAATTCAGTCATTCCTCAAGGAAAAACCAACTAGGCTTGCTTCCTTAAATGTTTCAAGATTAACTGTCTAGAATTCATCATGGAAATCTTGCTTTTGGGAAAGAACTGGGATCATAGGGTTTAACTCAAAATGACAGTTGGAAGAGTGTAATCCACTGTATATTATTACAGTCTTTTATCCTAAGAACTAATCATTTGTTCAATTTTTTTTTTAGTAAAACATTTGTCTAACATAACCTTGTTCACTTCACCTGCCCTTTGTCCCTGCCCCTCTCCATCTCTCTATCACACACTCCTTTTTAAATCAAGTGGTTAAAACCTTTTAGCTTCCTGTCTGTTTTAAGGAGGATTGCACACCTTCAGGTGAGTTTGAAGCCAGGCTTTAAAGAAATGTGGTTTCCAGTCAAGCAAGTGTGCAAATTTTTTTCTTTGTGCATTTCTCAGTGCTGAAACTTGACAGAGTTCTATCTCTGTACATGCTAAATTGCACCAGTGAAAAACCTTCATTTTAGTTGGTGACAGAGCAACAGATGTGCCACGTGCTCATGTGCAAGGTGCTTGACCCCAGGTGACATGTATAATTCTAATATTCCCCAAATCTGATGAGTTGATAGTGGTTTGACCACGCTCTGCTGCAGATCATCAGATTTCCAGAGCCTGTACAGCGTGTTTGCCTATGTGGGCTAGTGAAATATTATGCTGGGAAAAGTCCCTGATTTATTCAACTTTAAAAAAAAAAGTCCGCCCTGAGTGTTAATTGGAATCTAAATTCAGGTGTTAACCTCTTTGATTGAAAATACATGCTGAGCAATTACAGGAAGGAGGCCAACTTCAGGCACAGCAGTAATTACTGAATTAGTAGGAAAGTTCAAGAGGAGCCTCAGATTTCATGTCATTGCTAAGGTTTCTGAAGAACAGCTAATCCTGAAGCGACTGGGCTCCTCACACCTGGTTATGTTTTAGGTAACTCCGCTTAAATTTCAAAGAAATCTCTGCATGAATAATTCCAGAACCAGATGTCAGTATTTCTTAAAATGTTGCTTTATTTTCAGATGCAGAAAATTGTCCATCACTCTGAAACTTCAGTGCTGACGGAACTGGGGAGAAAAGCTTTTTTTGTTAGCCAGTATTTCTTGTTCTTGAACTTGGTGCTCTCCTGCTTGATTCATTCAAGTGGAATCCTCTAGTGTAACCTCCTGCTTGTAGTGGTATGTCTCATGCCTACTGCTTTTCAAATTTTCCTTTCTCAAAGAAAGTCTTCACAATGTGGTTGACCACATTAGTTTGTGTTGTGTATGTTTTTGTTGTTTTTTTTTTTTTTTTAAATTGTATCCAATATATAATACCAAGTGCTGCAGGATGTTTATTTTGTTCATACCTACATACCTGGCACACGTTAATCAATAATAAAGAGAAAGTTGTACAGCCATTAGAGGCTCTATTCGGAATGAATGATCCAAACATTACATTCAATTGTTTTGAATGGATTTATTAAGATTTCAGGTGCAGCTGTCCATCTTCTTTGGGCAGCCAGCATTTGCAGTGGTGGTCATAGGAGGTGATGGCTTTGTAAGGTCTATTTATCAATTAATATATAGAGAGTTTTTTAGCTGCCATTACATTTTCTTTATCTTATATATTATGAAATAATGAAATGTAACTGGGGAGAAAAAAGAATGAGGAGGTGAAAAGTTAGTGCTTGTGCATAACATCCACAGGTGTTTTCCTGAGAAGTCCTAAAATAAAAAGAGGATTCTAATATTTCATGTGCAGAACGGTGAAGTGTGTTGGAATTAAATGCTCCCATTATCTAGAAATTACTATACCCTTGATTGTTTTTGTCTGTGTGTTGGGAGACCTGGCTGATACTCTCAGAATGATCATGGGCAGTATTCAGGCTCCACAGGGCCTGCTGTGGAGATGGTCTGTGCTGTTCAGGGATGGTTGGACCATGGCTCAAATCTTAGGGAGATGATAGTAATGTCTGTACAGGGCAGTCTGCCTAAGCGAGGCTCTAAAACTATTTCTGTTCGTGAAGAGAGCCAGAGACTGGCCTAATTTGCACTAGTGAGGTCTGCAGATGCTTTTGTGGGTGGTCTCTATGCCAGCCCCAGTTGGCTGTGATGGGAGACTTGCTGTGATGGCTTTGTCCAACCGCACTGATTCTCACCGACTTGCTGATCATTCATGTTTTTCTGGTTCTGTGTCTTAAAAAAAAAAAAGCCATGGGGGATGGAAAAGGGGAAAATCCATAGGATAATTAAGGACAATAACTCTATGCCTGTTTATTTTATCCCATCTTAAACCTTTCTGACATGTACTGATGTCTGCAATGTAAGTGCCCTAAAGGTGTGTGGGCTGTCACACTCTCTGGTGGTGTTTGCTTTAGGAACGTAGCTGTCTGAAAGTTTAGGTATCTAAGAGGAGCTCCACGTTCTGGCATGATGCAGCTTGTAGGCTTCAGGGAGAAAAACAAGCCCAGCAATGCAGGCACTAGTCCCCTTTTAAGCTGTTGGAGGTAAAAGCACAGAAGTTCAGGCACTTAGATGTCCACACTGGATGTAAAGAGATAAGTGATTGTATTTGTAATACCTCGGTGTGCTGGCTGATTCATTCAACCAATTAATAAACCCCTGCCCTGAGCATAAAGCAAAACCTGTTTGGAGAGGTTAATGTCAGACTCTCAGACAGCTCAGTTAAAGTTACCTTTTTGCGCTCTGCAGGAGCTCCCTGAGAATCTTGTCATAAAGTCTGCTCAGTGAAGCAGGTAAAATAATGCAGTAATAACAGTTGGTATCCTGTAAAAAGCCATTGGAGAATCTCCAAGCAATTTGGACAAATTAGCAAAGCCAGCTCAGCTCTCTCCTTTGCCAGGTAGAGCAGGGTTATATTCTTTAGAAGGAAGAAGAAAATATTTTTCCTGTTTTAAAAAGACTACTTTACTCCTTTTAATCAAATCTTTGAATGCATTCATGTTCTTAATGGTCTCAAAGCAAAATATTATCAGACCACAGCAGAGAAAGTGGCAATGACTGAGTTTAAAGCAGGAATTTGTTCTGAGGTGTGCAGGAATTGAAGGCAAAAGTGCTACAAGTCTGAGTAGGATCTAGACCATAGTTCTTGTTTAGCTGAGGCTAAAGAAGTTTCTCAGGATCAAGTCCCACTCCAATTGGTGGCAATTGGAATTTTTCCTTTTATTTCAGTGGAGGAAATATTGCCACTCCTAGAGGTTTTACTAAGAATAGAATTAGCTCTTGAGGGAGGGGAGATCCAAGGATGGGTTACTTCTTTCTGCTTGTTTTTCATGCAGCTCTATTTACTCCCCTCCACCTTCTTTCTAAAGATGATTTTCATTTTTATTTTTCCCTTCAATAGAAATGTAGTTTCAGAATCTCCCACAGCTCTAAGCACAGGTTTGTGTCTTGTGAACAATAAATACTCTCATTGTGAAAGTAATTAATTCTTTTTCTGATCTGACATAATCAAGCTAAGGTTAAAAGAACACTAAGTAGTCAAGGAAACTCACTCCCACATCTTTACGCTTATGATATTTGTTTTCAGAAGGCTTGAAATGGAATGAACCCTGTTCTTCCATACCTCATAATAACTTTAATTTGTTTAACAGTTGGATAAAAAGCAAATTAATCACACAAGTACCTTTAAAGGAAGAATTTGGACATAGTTAATATTCAGCTGTGAAATATCCATCTGACATTGCAGTTTAAGCAACCAGGACCCTCGAGCAGAGATGTGGCTGTATATTTGAGCATTCTTAATATTTTTCAGTGCAAAGTAAAAATGACTTGTCTGTGTCACTGTGTTTCAGCTGTATTGCTGTCAGTAAATTGTGACTGTGGTAGCTGTTTAACTACTAAATGTGCACCTACATATTATATATGAAAAAGTGTCTTGCTTAGTACCTGGCCAGAGTAAGATCCAATTTCTGAAATTAGAGAACAAAAAAATTTGGGAGCTGTCAAGGTATTTAACAAAAGGAAGTATCTTACCAAGGAACAACAACAAGTTTACTATGTGCTTTGTCCAACTTGACATCCATTTAAAATCAAGGAAAACACTATAATGGGTAGGAACTTTTGAATTTGTGACTTTTTCTAGAAGACATATTATCTGCTTGAGTTTTATTTCTTGTTTGACGAGGGAAATTTTTCAAACCATATTTTTCTGAAATAGTTAACTATGGGTTGTAAAGCTTGAGAATTGTTTAGGTTTTTCAGCTGCTGGTATCAGGCTGATTTACACCAGCACAGATGCAGCTGTCTGCCCTCACTGAGGGAATCCAGAGAGCAGAAAGCTTTCCATATGAGCTGTACTTTGCACCGAATCCTGGGCCTGTCTTGCTTCTGCTCCTTCTGTGACTCCATGTGCCTGAGGACATACGAGAAAAAGGTGAACAATAAAAATGTCTCCAGATTGAAAGTAAGAGGCCTATTTTGACCGTAACAATAAATACGTGAAAAAAGATCACAGAATTCTCTTTCTGCTTATAAATCTGGCCCTGAGGCTTGAAGCTCATAGGTTTCACTCGTTCTTTATGGTCTGAAACAGATCCAATGTCAATCAAGGCTAGGAAGGGGGGGGAACCCTGTTCTGAAGAAGTGGCTGAACAAGAGCCCCTCTTCCTGGAACTCTTCTGCTTCAGCAGCAGGTCGAGGTGCATCCAGTTTGTGACAATGCTGTGAAGAGGAAGGCGAGTGGCTGGGAAGGTGTTTCAGGAGCCCCCAACTCCCTGCTCTGGCCCAGAGCAGCCCCTCCCTCTGACAAGAAACTTTATAGGTTTTGGGTCAGTCCTGAGTAGTTTTGCAGTAAGGGGGTTTGGTGAGAAATCTTTCCTGAGAGTAGGGCTGAAATCTTCCCTGAGGAAAGGGAAAGCTCACCCTGAGCCGGGCCAGCCCCTTAGACCTCCCTGCAGGAAGAGGTAACAAGGTTGAGGGTCAGGTTTGGAGGCCCCCATCCCCATTTCACCCCCAGAATGATGAGATGAAATCCCCACACCCCTCAGTCTGCTGTGGATTTTTATGGCTAGTCTCAGTAGAGTTTATTCCCATGTTTCTGCCTCTGATAGGGCAAGCCTGCTGTAGCATGGCACTGATGTGTCTGGTTACTTGGAAGAAGTTCATTCTCATCATGCTTGTCCTTACAGGATTTATGTGAGGTATGAGTCTCATTAAATTAATAGCCTTCATCTTTTCAGCATAGGATATGTTTAAAAACATCTGGTCCTAAGTGCTGGGTGTCATTATCTGTACATGAAATGACAGGGTTGGGAACCTCCTTTCAACCCTGAAGAAAGAAACAAAAATGTCAACCCCATGGTTTCCTCCATTCAAAAGTGCTGCTCCTTAGGGTGCCTCAAAAATTGCCTTCTCCTGGGTATGCAGCTCTTTCCCCAAGCTGACCATGGGGACTGTGTCAGGACAATCTGTTTCTGACCAAAGCTTGATGGCACCCTCTGAACCTGAAGCCTTGAAAAGCAGCTGGACGTAAGCACAGAGCTGTCCCTTCTCTGACTCACCAGCAACCTCAAAAAGGTATAACTGTGGCTGAAATCTAAGCACCCCCAGCCAAAAAAGTACCCCACAGTCCTCTCAGAAAGCTATCTCTGTCAGTCCTAACTCAGAACCATTTGCTATTGGCTTTGTGGCTCATACCATGCAGGAGAATTGGTTGAAGCTGGTTTTCTTGGAAAAAAAAAAAAGGTATCCTGATCTGAGGTAGGATGACATCCTGTCAACTGTGGTCCAAAAGTGACGTATCTAATATTAATTTGAGAGCTAAGTTAGAAGATTACTTGAACACAAGACATTTAAACACATGTTAACAAGGGCATTAGGAGTCTGACTAGATTAGCAGATGTTTGCCAAAGACATTTTCCCTGATATATCACTTAAGAATAAGAAAGTGAAAAGGTGGTGGTGATGCCACATGAATGAAAGAAAATATACTCGAACTTATTTCTGGTTTGAATTTCTTCCCCCTCCAGTTATTTGAATCCTTTGTTTTGTATTAATGTGATTTGACTTAATGTTTCAGGGTTCAAAAAATTGTACTGAAAAGCTTTATCAACATTTTCTAATACTTTTAGGATTTCAGGTTTCATGCAGACACTCATACTCTTTGAATTCAAAGGAATTTCAGTTACAGAAACTGAGAGATAACTTTACCTATGATGTTGTTTATGCTGTGTGCAACATCATGTGTGTGTAAGTTTGAGTGTGATCTTGTACCTTCTGGAAATTATAGTAAATGTTTCACTACATTAAGATTTTTCAATCAAGCCTAGATATTTTAAGCAAGCTGTTGTGCTGTAGGACATACATTCAACAGTGTGATATAGTGAGCTGGAATTGGAAGGAAGCATTATAGTGCTCACAACAGAATCCTGTGTCTTTGAAGTTACTGAGACTGCACTTGGTTTCCTTCTCATAAAGATTTCTGTCACCTCCCAAAAAGCTTTAGTCCAGAGTTCAGATGCAGAGTTCTGGATAATTTTCTGTGGGAGAACTAATGGAAGACACCCAGAAAATGGTTGAAACTGCTTAAACTTTCCCTTCACATTTTATTATGGTGTTTTCTTTGCACTGAGCTTGGTTTTTGCACAGAAGGAGTGTGTGTAGCTGTATCTGAGGTCACCTATGATTCACCTGCAGCTGGAGTGTTCTCTTTGGAGAACACGTCTCTATTAGCTTCTACTTCAGCTCCTAAGTATGTATGTTTTATGTGGCTGTGTAATCTGTGGTTATTGTCCTATATGCTACCACAAAGCGTCAAAATTCAGCTCCTATGAAAGGTCAGCCTGTGATATGAGTAGCACAGAATGACAGGAAGAGAGGGATTCTGGAAAATGCTTACTTTAAGGATTTTTTTTTTTTTTTACTGTCTTGGTGACTTTCAATAACTCTCCCTCTGCATTTTGGTTTGTTTTTTTTTTCCTCCCCTCTCTCTTCATCTCTAGTCTCTGACAGTAAAATGTCAACAAAAAATATCTGAGTGCAGGTGTGGTCAGGTGGATTTGAAATATGCAAACAAGATCACCCAGGCCTGGACACTAACACTGTCCAAACTCTCTTATCTGTCTGTGTTACAAGGATTTACTTTTGTGATTGAAGTCCCTGGAGCAAATGGAGCCTCTGACTCAGACAACCACTACTGTATCAAGTTCATGTAATGTAGCCTATTAAAATAACATTAAATAGTTAGATGGGATGGTCCTTTTACAGTCATCTTAACAAGGAAGAAACTGATGCCTAAGGCACTGAGTACTGCCTGCAAGTCAGACAGAGCCCTAAATCATTTTTTTAATGTGTATTTAGGGTGCTAACTTCTGTGCAGCTCAATGTCTTGCAAGGAAGGGCCCCAACAGAGCTGTTAAATGGACTCAGCTACAAGGGTTGTTGCAAGCATGCACCTGTCTAGTGACAGCAAGTTAAAAGATAAGTGCTTGAATAAATCAGTCGCCAGGTTTTATGAAAGACTTGGGAGGAGAGAGAGGACAGCAGAAAGTAGCTGTTTGTAATGGCAATCAAGAATGAAAGATGTTCTAAAAACATGTGAGAACAGGCGACTATTAGCAGGTGTTATAAATGTCCAGGCTTAGAGGGGAGTTTGAGCCATGCTGGGTAAACAACTTTCTCGCAGGTTAAACTGCACTGAAGGTGTTAGTTCATCCACAGAGACTCAGTGAAGGAAATTGTAATTTAGGGGTGGATGACATGTTGTAGGCTCTGAAGTCCTTCTTGACTTCTTTAATAGAGATTCTTCCTTCCAGGTCTACCCTGGACTCCCTAAATTACTTATACTTCATAGCATACTTGAGTGTTCCCTCTTCAGACAGCTAATTTTTGGTGCAAAATCCTGGTCTTTCATCACCTTTCCCAGCACTTACACTAATATAAGTTTCTTCAGTGACTGTTTCCATTGTGTTTTAGACCATCAGGAGCAGTTTCCAAGGAGACTACCTCCTTGTGGGTTGAATCTTCAGCAGGTGCGTATTAGCTCATTTCCAGTGAAGTCTGCAGGGTGAGTTGTTCCAGTTTATTTATGGGATTAAGTTTACTAATCAAACTGTTAGCTGTATCACAAACGAAAAAAAAAAGAAGCCCCTGGTTTAATCTTCTTTGACTATTCTTGAGGGCATCATTGATGATGACGTGGTCTCAAAATGAATAAGCTCATTCTGGCTACAGAATGTAAAGCCTACTTGCAGAGCGTGCATCATGTTCCACCATGGGCTTGAGATTTTTAAGAAAGCAGCAAGTTCTGAGAAACAATATGTTCACATGTGATTTCCATAAGTCTTAATTTTCAGAGCATTAGGAGACCAGCCTGCAGCTCTTCTGGTTGCTTTGTGTAAAATCAGGAACATCAGGATTCTGATGAAATTTTGCAGGTTTTTTTCTTCCTTTGGCACTTCACTCTCTGTGATTGTGATACAGGTGACAATTGCGAGGTAAAGTGTACTTATTTTTTCCACTGAAAGCCCAAAGTTAACATTTGCTACAGATGATTGCTGTGTCTCCCTCAGCAGGTCCCATACTGGAACCAATTGACTTCGTGTTTGGTGTGTGTGTTCCTGGGGGAGGTGTGTGCAGTTTTTACTTTAATTATCAGTACACCAGGCTAGACTTGCCTGTGTATAACATTAGAAATAGAAGAAATGCTCTAGGCAGTTTATGTCATGTTAATTTATAGCTTGGATAGGATTTGGATAACCATATGAATTACTTTACCAGTGGACTTGACCTTTACATGTGGTGGCAAATTGTGCGAAAGAGAGAACAGCAACAATGTATTTAAAGAGGGGTGGAATTTGAATCTGAATGGTCTTGATTTTGTAATAAATCAGCCACAGAATAAACATGTCTCTTCTCTCATCCCCCCCACATATGGAACGATGATTAGAACCAGGACATCAAAAAGGTCGCAGGAGTAAACAAGTCTATTTATGACACTTTTTTTTTTCTTTGAGCAAGTTTAAAATACTAACTTCGTAATGTTTTTAAATACACATAAATCAACTATATATTTTAATGGTAAAAATGTGGACATGTTCTATCTCTACCCTTCATAATTATATTTTGGGCTACCTCTTAAATAGCTGTGGCCCTTAATTAAAGGTAAACGGTGCATATGCCTGTTGGGGTTTGTATTTCTGAGGATATTGTGTGTATTTCTTTCCTGGGAGGTCTCCTAGACCATACCCTCTCTTCTTCCAGTTGCATTTAGCAATATGGTAGCAGTACAAGTTATTATTATAATTTAATATTCTTTTATTATTATTATTCATGCAAGAAATTAGCACCTCCAGACTTTGTGTTCCTCAGGCTTCTCTTACAGCTTTTTGACTCAGGAGGGCTTTAGCATAACATATGCAGCTTCATTGACTTGGACTGCTTGAAAAATGACTTTGCAGCTAACTCAGATACGTCACTGCCATTGTTTTCATATGCAGCTTACTGCAGCATCAAATTTGCCAAGAAAGATTAAAAAAAGGGATGACTAAAAAAAATAGGACAGAGAAAAAGTAAAAACCTAGATCTAGAACTAAGTAATTTTTTGTTGTAGGTTGACAGATGAAATATCACTTAGGAGGTTTGATTTTGGGCTGACTTGATCCAAAGACATCTGTGATATTCTGAGTCGTTTGTGCAAATTTCTAGTCCAGAGTAAATTCACAGGAGCAGATCTAATAACATTCAGAATAAGTTGCTGGGTGGGATAAGTGAGCTAAGAAACAATGTGAATCATCTTCTAATTACTATTTTAAATGTAGACTAGTATCTCAGGAGGACGACTGTTTCTCATTAGAAGTGTGACCATACAGTTCTAGAGACAAACTTTCTGATTTTTGTTCAAACCAGCACTAAAATCATAAAAACTGGAGTGGATCCTTGCAATTTTCAAAGCAAATTTGGATTTAACACGTGTAATTAAAGTCTTTCAAACATCTAAGCCATTCAGTGCTCTGATTCCATTGGGCTTGGTATGGAACTGTACACATAACTGGATTCTTGTGTATTAGTGTGGCTTTCCCCCACCCCCATGCTATTAACTAACTGTTGAGCATCACTGCAAATACATATTATGGTGTGACAATTTCCTACTGTATTTGGGTAAATGTTGTAGAAAACATAATGCTGTAACTCTGTTTAGTCAGGCTCTGTACAGATGTAAGGTTAGTCATGGATCAGACTTCGTTTTCATCTCTCCTTCTGCTTCATTGCCCACATATGGGGTTTTGAGCATGAATTATTAATAATTGAATCATTTTAAATGCTGGAGATGCACCAATTGTTGTCAGATTTTAAATTTGTTCCTTTTAATTACATAGTTACCATTTAATGCACAACATGGATCTAAGGAGTTCTAATTGTTAAAGAACGTTTTCCACCTCTCTTGATTGGTATGAGGGTATAGAAAAAGCTCTTCAACAAACACAGAATTTTCTTCTAAAAATGTGCTAAATTAGCACAATATAAATGTAAGAAATGACCATGAATAAACATTTTAAAGGATGTATTCTTTTTAATCTGTGCATTCCTGTACTATTAATAATACTGGAGGGCTGAAGTTTCCAATTGTTTTACCTGATAACTGCAGGTAGTACAGGTAAGATAATAAAACAGAATGAACATATACATGCACCCACACCTAAACAAAGTGAGGATTAATTACTTCACATGGATGAAAATCTGAAGTCACCCTGGAGATGCTATTGCATCTGTTATTGCTTTGCTTTCAGCGGTTGGTGCTGATGGTAACGTTTCCATCAAGGGCCCCGGAAAAATTTGCATGCTAAATACTTGAGGCTTGGCTTAATAAAACAGAGTTTTGAATATGTTAATCATGCTTATTTTGATCTTGCTGTACCCAGCAGCTGACTGGGACCTCTTGCCACCTTGTTCTTGGATCAAGGAGATTAAGTTTGCAGACCACTGCCCTGAGATTTTCCACTAGAACTTCATACCAAACTGACTAAGAATTTAAGGTCATCTGTAGAAAAAGTTGACTACAAAGTCAAGTTCAAACTCCAGGAGATATAAGTACCCCCATGGATTGGAAATCTAGAGGTTTCTTCTGCCACTTTCCCTCAGTTTGGACACTGTTATTTTTCTGGCCTATCTCTGGGTATTTCCGTGCAATAGCCTAAAGAGAGATGAAAATGAGTGGGCCTTGTAAGACTCTGAGCAATGCTGTGAATAGCTAGGGAGTTTTCTTTTTTACTAGATTCACCCACAGTGGGAAATGTCATCCCTGTCCTTCTCTGTGCTCTTTAACCAGCTTCACTTTGATGCTACAGATAAATAAATGGAGGAAAACTAAAGCCTTGGAAATCTAATAAGTTTAATTTGTAGAGGACATCTTTCTGTTGAGAAGAAGATCTTTGAAAAAAAATATGGACTTGGTTTGGATTCACCCAAAGGTAAATATGTAATTCTGGATGGGGACTTAAAGTTTAGAAGTTGCATTTTGTCACCACAACCTTTTAAAGTCAGATCCATTTAATTTTCTCCATGGTGAACCTGCTGATATACCTATAGCTGTAAGAAAGTTCTCTGTTTAGGTAAAAGGAGTGTAGCAGAAATTGCTATGCTATGACAAAGAAAAATTTAGGAGTTGTGTCCAATAGGACACTGAATACATGCTTAAGCCTAGAAGTGAAAATCCAGTCTTTCAACACAGGAATTATGTTAGAACTGTTATCTTCCAAATGAATGAACTTGTTCTAGAAAACCAAGTCTGTGCTTTCTTACCTAACTAGCATCTCTGATAGCTCTTGGAAGTCTGTTTGAGGAAGGAGATACAGCCTGAATAGGGGAAGTGTTCACCAGTCAAGGCAAAAATAATTAAATAGACCTAAAACTCAATATCATCCTCTTCTGAAACTCTTGTAGCTAGTGAACAATTAAAACTGCTGGTAGAGCTTTAAAACTAACTGCTTGTATGATTGATGTGAAATAGTTATTCACTGAATTCAAATGAAAGTGCTGCATGGGGAAATGTCCTCTTATAGTTCTGTCATTATCATGTAACTTTGAGCCTGGAAGACAGTGCTTGGTGGCAGTGAGGTTAAATGATGGGACTGGCTTATCTGAGATTGGACTTGGTATTTGTCTAGAATGCTATAATGCTACAGATAATTTAAATGGAGTTAGAATAAAAAATACTTCTTCCTCTGTGGTAAAGAGAATGTGATAACAGGACATTACTGATTTATTTATCTTCAGCTTATGATTAGAAAGATATCCAAACAAAATCCAGTTTGGAAGAAAAATTCTTGTTAAGGTTAGAAATCTATGTGCTTGCACGGGAGAATTTGGAGCAATATCCTTTGGTATGAACAGCTCTACTCCAGTGTACTGTGGTGAATTCCACAGAATCACATCAGTTTTTGCTCTCAGAACCAAGCTGATGATACCTCATAGGAATTTTTATCTTTTCCTCCTCCTTTTTTTCTATCTTTTTTTAATGATTTGTTGAAACTGGAGGAGTCATTTTAGCTTTACATAGTATGAATTCCAAATCTGTTCTACTGGGACTTCTTGTGGGTATAACATAATTAAACTATTTCAATACCACAAATGATCTCACTTTTCTTTCACCTTGCCCCAGTATAATATTAACTTCTCATAATTTACATAGCTAAAATAAGTTTCTGAATACCAAAGAAGTCAGAGTATTATGAAATGCTAAGTTTCTCTTACATTTTTCTTACCTTCTATAATTTTAATTTTATAATGCCATTTAAATATCAAAATAACATCTAAATTCATAGTAGTGTAAGATAAGAATACATATTAGTGTAGGATAAGAATTTAGTCCTATAATTTCAGCTGTAAGCTTAGCATCATTGAAGTTAAGATTCTCCAGGGTTACAAGATGCATTTGGGATCAGACCCTCTGGAATTAGCACAACTGGCCGCACACAAAAGGATTGTCTGTGTAGGTAAGGATTTTCAGGCCTGGTTTTAGAATCTGTTGAGTCTTTCTGTCATAGCCTATCTGAAATTTTAGTAAGAAAACAATTTTTCACAACTTTTGATGCTTAACCAATTTCAACTTTTGGTTTGAAACCTGATAAACTTTGCAACCTGTTGCAGCCTCGAGATTTTATTGCTTCCTGCTGCTTTCATTCACCATATGGTCTGCTATTCACAAACTCTGCCCTAATGAGAATTACTCTTGCAGGTAATTTTCTAATGATTATCTTGGGATAAACAAATTTTTCATACTTGTTTCGCTAATGTATTCAAGTAGGTTCACAGGGGAAAAGATTAATCATCTAAAAAGCAAGCCGGTGTTTTTCATTATGCTAAAGGATCCAAAGATGATCAGAGCAAAGCCACTCGTTGCTATGACAGCAGATACCTTTTTCTCTCTTTGTGAGGTAAATGGCAGCTCCCAAGCTGATTGGCTAAAATGAGCTTATCCTGGTGACCAACCATAGGGAGTTAATTTCATCAGAAAGAGAAAATGGTGGGAAATCCTACCGTGATCATACAAAGGAATTTTCATTAGAAGCCAACAGAGTCAGGGGTTCTCTTTCATTATAATTAATATGTTCCATCTAATAAAATAATTTAGGAAAGGCAGACAATAGAATTAGCCTATCTGTTATTTTGTGTATCCACATAAGCTTTAATCTGTTTTCTACTAAGACCTACACTCAAAGTAAAGCAACCCTTATTTTCCCCATAATACCTCTATTACTGAAGACTGTCATCATGTACCTGTTTATATAATTGGAGATAAGCTAATTGCAGGCAATACAAAAGGGCTACAGGTATTCTTACAGGTATTTGCTGGAAACAGTCGTGCTCTATGGAAATAATGGATGAAACAAACTTTAAATAGGAACATTTCCCTTTGGTTTATGGTGGTAACTCACATATTTCTCACTGGGTCAGATTCAAGGACAGAGGCTCCAAGTCAGTTCACAGGTGCAAAGAAGAGATTGTAATGAGGCAT
The DNA here is from genome assembly GCF_003984885.1 of Neopelma chrysocephalum. NCBI lineage: Eukaryota > Metazoa > Chordata > Aves > Passeriformes > Pipridae > Neopelma > Neopelma chrysocephalum. The sequence goes on along the minus strand of NW_020897729.1, from coordinate 4,280,726 downwards.
TAGGGTTTATGGTTCTGTAACAAGGAAAGGACCTACACTACCTTGCAGGAGTTCTCACCTCCTGTGACCTTTCAGCTGTGGCCATCTTATTCAGTCTTTCAGGCAGGACTTCCCTTGAAGAGGTTGGCTCAGTCACTTCTATGCAGTTTGCAGCCCACTATACATCACAGGTCAAAAAAGAGGTGGCAAGAGTTGTATCAAGAGCTGGTAATTACATACTAATGCTTGTATAAGTCACTGTAGAACAGGATACAAGCTGAGCTGCTTTACCTGATGTAGAAGGTCTGTTTTTCATTTTTACACTGTTTTTAACTGGCGTTGGTCAAACAGGGTTAAGTTTAACTATGGGGCTGTGTTTTGCAAGGGCTAAAGAAAGCAAATCATACCTCAGAGAAGATGTCTACTCTCTGAATCTGAGCTTCTCTTTATGGTTGCTTTACAGCTTATTTGTAAGGTCATTTGGGGGGTTAATCACAAAAGAGATTTAGAACTGTTGCATTATTTGATTCATGTTTTAGGAAAAATTATGTAGAATGATGAAGTAATTGAGCTCACCGGGCATATGGTAGATTACAACTCCTTTTTGGTCGTTGCTAGATGTTTATAAAATATCTACCACCACAGGAGATAGCAAAATCTCCATCATATCAAAGCAATGTGAAAGGAAAATTGTGCCCTGAGACATTAAGTTTGAGTATTAAGCATGATCTTAAAGTCACGGAAATCACTAGATTCAGTTGGTTTTGTATAGTGCTTACACTGAATATTTCATAAATCTGTAGTATCCTCTGCAATTGTCATTGTATATCTGTGAGATGAGAGGAGAAATCTAGAATCAAGTAATGTAATAATATTACTGTTGTTGGGGCTTTAAAATGCAAAGGTCAGGCAGTAAAGTATTAGCTCTTATCTTTATTTACCCTTCTCATACATAAAAGGGAAAATACTAGGCTGTATCTAACACGAGTAGAAAACCAAGACAGTGGAAAGTTTAATTACTTGCCTAAAACCACAGTGATTCAGTTGCACAGATGAGATTACAACTCAGGAGCTCCTGGCCCTTTGCCCAGGCTCTCTCAGTGTCGCGGAGCTCTTAGTTTACGTGTTGTTTTACCAGGAAGCTTCCAAGACTCAATTTTCTCCACTGTGTATGTGTACGCAAAAGCACTTACGTGTAAAACTTAAATGTGTCTTTCTATTTAACCTCTGCTAATTACATATGCAAATCCACAGCTAACAGACTGTTTCCCTTCATCTTGTGCAGTTGCAGTAACAATTGTCCCAGGTAACTGTAACCCACCTTTTTGCATCTGCAAATTCCTGGGAATACTATTCATTGTTTTGCTTTCAGGTTGGTCTAGTGGAGCTAGGTCACCCAATTTGTAAGCAAGGATGTGGTATCTGAAGTAAGACCAGCTCTTTGGTCAGCTGAACACTGTCCTGTACCGTGTATGTTTATCTGTTAATAGGAGAACAAGATTCAGGCTTAACATTCAATGTCTTCATCTAAGATATTGGATCTTAATTACAAGTTCATGTGGGGCATGCAAGCAACCGCTGGGGTGCCCTGACATGGCCGCAACTGACAGCCAAAAAAGGGAATCTTAAAAGGCATGTGTAGCCTCTCCTAGACTAAATCTTCATCCCTTGGTATGTGTTTGTCTGTCTGTAATCCCAATACTGGTCTGTCCTAAATTCAGGGGAAACTATGTGGGAACGTAAAGATATCAAAGATGCCTCACAAGTTGTTAATGCAACTACACATTTTCAAGGACCATTTCTAAAGAGGTAATGTGAGGGTATTTACCCAATGGTATCCTGGGAGGTAAATGTGTGTTTTTATATGGCTGTGCCATAGGCTTCTAGGACTTGATTTTTGTAGGAAGTCTCCTAATGTGAAAGCTGGGTGAGTAAGCTCTTTTGCTCCTTTTGTGACTCCAACAGACTTCAATGCAGTTAACCTTACAATGAGGGCTGTTACATCAAATCCAACTGCTTCCTTAACACTGGCATGTTTTCTTGTTACCTTTTGTAGAAGTTGGTGTTCTCAGGTGTGTTAAACCCTGCTGAAAGTGGCAAGTTTAACCATTGCCCTTAACTTCCATTAACAGTAAGAGAGTTAATCACTTGTTTCCACTCTAAACAAAGGCAAATGCTCAGGAATTCCAGACCTTTCCCAAAGAGGCCCCAGCGGGGTGTTGTTGCTTGGGGAAGGATTGGTGTGTAGTGTGGGAGAAAGGCTGAAACAGCTCCCAGGTACATGGTACAGGTCTTAGTGGGGAAGCCACATTAAATTTCCACCCACTAGGCTGCTGGATATCCCAGCAAACAAGGGGGCAAACTGTGACAAGGAGGCAGGAGTGAGACTGCGTGGGGAGATGGAGAGAAGGGGGTTCCCTTGCTTTAAACTTTCTGGGGCTGTGGTCCCACATTTATGCCCTAATTCTACCCCTTCCATCAGGAAGATAACTTGGAGCCACCTGCTCAGAAAACTTTGGAATTTAGGTATCTGTTCAAGTCTAAAAGAATAAAAACTTGTTTCTCATAAAAATGAAGGGGAAACAATAAGGATGGCTGTCTCTAGATCAGTTCATACACAGATTTTTGTAAATGGTTTCACAATTTTACAAGTTCTTTGGGTCTGAGGTTTTGGTTCAGTCTATGCAACAACTACCCAACTACAAAGTGTGGATCAGAAACTTGGATTAAAATTTCTACAAAGGCAATAAATATTCTATATATTTTGCTTAGGACCTGCCTTAATCCAGTAGAGGTAGAACTTTATTTACTAAAAAGGACATATAACTTCTTATATAGCTTTGATTATTATTTTCAGAACCCTCACTAAAAAAAAAGAACAATAGTTTATTTCAGAATGAGTGGGCTTTTTTTACCTGAAAAGTTAAAACTATAGTTTCTGATGTGAGCAGCAACTTCTAAAAAAATATAGTCAATGAACATAATACACCTTTGAATCCTCCAGAAATATGATCTTTTATGTAACTTTCAGGTGGAAAAGGTATTTAAAAATATACTTATAAATGAGCTGGCTTTGAATGTTTTCTCAGAAAATGCATTAAGGTGATGCAAATGCTGCAGTGGAGCTGGTATTGTTTTACTGTTTGTAATAGTCCTATTACACTACTGCATGATTAAAATGATAGGACTTGGCTTAAAAATTCCAGCACCAGGCTCAACACTGTTTTTCAATGCTTTTGAATTAGGTCAGAACCCGAAGATAAAACGTACTATTGCAGAAACAGGATCCATTTACAGCCTGTGCTGTCAAAACCTGAGTGATGACTCCCCTCCTAAAGATGGTGTTGATGATGTATGTTCTGACACAAAACAATTTCTATTTTTGGCTCTTTAATTCTATTGTTGCATTTCTGCTCAGTGCCCTTCCATTTGTATTCTGTACTGTACTTTGTAGCTGTAATTCCGTCACTTGCAAGGTACACTTGGAGCTTTCCTGCAACTGTTCTGACACGTTCATAACAGGTACAGTTTTTCTTTGACAGTGCAGTATCTGTTTTTATCAGCATGTGGGCTGCTGCCAGTGATTTACAATCAAATGTTAATAAAATTTGTCTGTTCCCTGTGCTGTTTGTTTAAGCAGCTACTCTGAGTCTTTTTGTGAGTTGCTCCAAATAAGATCAAAGGGTTCAGAAAAATGTTTGTCAATCTGAGAAGTTACAGCAATGGTGTTCTTGTAAATGCAGAATCCTAAAAATTCATAGCTAGTAAAGTGCTCTGCACACATGATTAATGACTTAATGGGAGATGACAAGATAGAATACTTTTTGGTATAGTTTCACTTTAAAAACAAAGAGTAATCTGTTCCAAGCCTAGAGAGAAGGGGGGGGAAAAAAGGGCCAGTGTCAGGCTAGATTTCCTCTGTAGATACTGCTAGAGCTTCTGTCCCTGCCATTGAACACAACAGCTGGTAAGCAGCAAGCAACTGGAGAAAAAGACCTGCCTTTAATCCAGTACAATGTTTTCTTGTGCCCATTTTACTGTAAGTCTCAGTGGCAAGGGGACAAAGGCTGTTGACTGATCTATGCAATTACCTCCTCTAATATTGCTTTCAACTGTCTGCCCAGAGTGACAAGAGTGGATGAGGTTTAGTTAAAGTCTGGGAAAAATGTCCTTTTAATAAATAAATAAATAAATGTCCCTCTCTGCTATCAAGCTGCTTTTTTAAACCTTTGAATCTGTTTTGGAAGAGTACAGGTGATGTGATTGAAAGTTAAGAGTGAATCTGAACTCAAATAACAGCGATGCAATCAATGTTTTTTACCAAAATACCCCTAAGTGTTTTTTGCAGTTTGCAGTGGGAAAGAAAAGGTGTCTTTTCTTTCCTTATTTTTCCTTTTTGATTTCTTTTCTGGGGTGTGTGTGGGGGGGGGGGGGGGTGGTATCTCTTTTACATAATGTGACTCAGAAGCACATATATTTAAAAATAATTGTCCAGTGCAATCTTCGTTTGGAGGCTTTATCTGTCCTTGTTTGCAAAAATGTGATCCTTTAAAAATAAATAAACAAAGGTAATCCAAGCTGCTCTTTATTTCTAATGTGGAAGACACAAAGGTAAAATTGTGTTTAATGAACTGTAGATGGAAGCCTTTTCCTTTTATCTGAGGAAATAGCATGAGGTGGCACTGATTCACTGAATCAGTGCAATGGAGTTGAAGCCTGATACCGAGGCCCTTCCTGTAACACAGGTGACTGTAAGAACTGGTATCTTGGTCCTTATTTTCTTAGAGTTTCTTGTGCAAAAAGTTCCAAGTGAACCAGGAGTGTGTGCTATATATATATATATATATATATATATAGCTTGATGTGTGCTATGGTTATGCAGTCATGGTGATGAATTAAACCTTGACTGATGAATGGGCAGCACTTCAATAAGTACAGATGTTCAGCATCACGATGACAAACATTGTGCAGGCACATAGGGATGAGTGTTGCAAGGTCTGTATGGTACATGGCAGAGTATATCCTTACTAGAACTGGAATCTAAGGCATTACCAAACATAAGAGAAGGTGGTTGTGCTAGGCAGTTTTCTGTTCTTTTCATACCTCTAACCAGGAACAACCTGGATAGGGAAAATGCCTTGCTCTTTCCCTTTTATGAATTCAGGGATTTCAGGGGAAAAAAACCAACCAAACAAAAAACAACAAAAACACAACAACAACAAAAACAAAAAACCCCACAAACAAAAAAAAACCAAACAAAACAAAAACCAACCACAAACAGAATTGGGCTGGATGGGGCTTGTTTTGCTCTGAATGTGAAGATGCAGCATTTGGAAGGCAGCAGATTTTGCTCCACGTCCCTGCAGAGCGTTGATTACCTGCTTGCAAATGTCATACCTAATGGTACTGCAAATTCTTCTCATTTTATTAGGTTATTTTTATCACCTAGACCAGAGACCATCAATTGTCTCCTAAAATGCCTGAGAGGAAATGCCAGTGAGAAGTTTATTTGGATTTCATTGTATGATCCTTCAGATTATAGCAACAGAGTAGGAATTAGGAGTGAGACCACCAAATCCTTACACATATGGCATCAAATATCCTCAATGTTCAGTTCATACCAGCATCTCTTAAATAATGCTCATATATTATGTGATGAACCTACTTGTTCACTAATATTTAAGCTCCTGTTCAGTATGTTCCAACCATGTCTGACTCACATTCACTTTGATATATAAGCTTGTGTATGCACTGCTTGTCTATTAACAAGGAAAAAAGTGTACTCCACTGGATTTAATGGTAGTGGCTGTCAAGTGGCAGTCATCCACTTCCAGTCTCCATTTTTTTGTGCTTAAATATCCCTCCTACAAATACAGGGGATATGTAATCTAAATTTACTCTCCTGTTTCTGCAAAAACTGAGATCTATAAGTGAACATTGCAAAATTAAATCCTTCATTTTATTATGGTGCCTTAATAGGTCACTAAAAATTGGCATGACTGTCTGAGCATGATATGTAAAGATGGCTTCACCATAAGTTTTGCTATGCTGTCATGTCTGATGCTGGATAGGAAATATACTGTATTTGTACCATCGAGTGAGGTTGCCCAGTTAAGGACTAACTTTGCAGATGGTACTACTTTGCACAGGAGTACAAAGCAGTGTTTCTGCACTGAATAGAAATCCATGTTTAATGTCCATCCCTACTTCAAAATCTGACTCCCTATTTATCAATCATGTTTGCTTTGGTACCTTTTAATTCTGTCAGGTGCTTTGTTGACTATTGTGTTGTCTGGGAGCCTTGAGGACATGGCTTGCTTGGATCAACTCACACTTTGGTATTTGTACCAGTTGAAGGGACTGTAGAACACTGATATTTTAACTCCCAACTGTAAGACATCTGTATAGAACAGTAGGAAGAAAAAGAACCTACTTGTGATGACTTCATATTCCTTTATCTCTCCCGTCTATTTGTTCTGTAAAACCACAATAAGAGAAGCAAAAGCCAGAGCTACACATTCTTACCTATTTTTTTTATATGTAACTGTGCCTTAATGCTAATTTTAAAACTTGACTAAAAAAGTCCTCAAGTCTTTTTGTTTAAAAATAGAAAAGGAAGCAGCATTTATGAATTTGTTTTCCTTTTGTGTTTCCTTAACAGTGATTCAAGAGAATTAATCTGTGTGGAAATACAGAAGAAAAAGTTAATTCAGAAAACTACCTGAGATGCTTCCTGCCTTTTTTTTTTTTAGGCTGAGACTGTTTAATTTACCAGATTTGCCCCAAACTCTTATTTGAGTTTCACTTGCATGGACAAAATGTGTCGATGGCTTCCTTTATGGCCTCAGTGTGAAGAGGTTCAAGTAACAGCAGCACTGTTAATTTCAGCATAGCAATGAATCATCAAGTTTGTTGTTGCTGTCTCAAGCAATATTTGGATATAAATCCCATTTTGAAGTCCATCCCTATCTCAAAGTCTATCTGATTATTCTATCTTTCAGTCAATTTGGATTTTGCCCTCCTCTGTTCTCATTAAAAGATTCTACCAAAACTTCTCCAATACTGACTTTTGAGAGCCCAGTTGCCCTCTTCGTTTGTCTGGTGTTACACAGCTCTATTCTGATGCAGTTCATGTCTGTTTACTTGCATGTTTCTTCACCCTAGAGCTGTGTCTTGCTGGGCTAGAAAGGATTTATCAGACTCCTTTGTGGCTTCTCTCTCCAGATTGTGGAAGAATTATTTTGCATGAATTTCTGTGATTTATGGAGTCGGAGAAAGTACAATTATCAAAACATACCCTCCTCTTCCTTCTCTGATCAATCACATTCCAATTGTGGCTGTACTGGAAATGTTTTCTCTAAAAATAAGATGCCCAAATCATAAATCTGAACAGTGTATTCCAAGAGGGGAATTCCTAGGGTGTGGTGAATTTTTACAAGAACAGACTTTTAATAGAAGACAGAGGCATTCCTTTGAAGTGGTGGATGAGGAGAGGAGGAGCCAGAAATATCAGAGGGCCTAACTCAACCAATGCATTTAATTTGGCTTAAAAGGTTCATTATTTGTGGAATGCTAATGAATTTTTATACTAGAAAGTTCTGAAAGGATGGTAAGATTTATCCTTTATATTCTCATCATTCGCTATTCTGTGCACACTTAATAAATAATAAAAGAAGCAAACTTACATTAGTGTGGTCTAAGACTAACACACAGGTGGGCCCCGCTAATGCTTCAGTACTTTCCCATATCTGATCTTTTCTGAGAAAAGAAATCTCTTTGCTGTCACTGCTTAAGCACCTCATGTTGTGTAGGTGTGGTGTAATTAAGCCTCTTAATCTTTTTCCTCTCTGTTCTTTTTTTATAAATATCTGGTGGTTATTGTAAATTTCTGTTAAGATTGGACAAAGCATTCCAATAAAACACATATTCTCCTCAGATTTAGAGAGATGGTGGCAAACAGCTGCACTAAAAGGGAGCATATAGGCTAAAGAAAAAGATAAGCTCCATGCATAGTATAGTCTTTTTTTTCCTCGAGGGTTGCAGATACAGTTGTATATAATAGTTTAAAAAGCAGCATACCCAGTCCTGAATTTCCTTCCCAATTTCCTTCTTATTGGCTTAAAAGAAAGTTAGCTTCTTTGATTTCTATTATTACTACTCAGGACATCTTTGATTGAAGGTGATGTTGATGCTGTTTGTTATACCTTTGGATCACTTCTAAGACTGGTAATAATGAAAGAAAACCTACTCATGACGTTTTGTATTCCATTGATTTGGAAAACTGAAAGTGACAAGAGATCAGAAAAAAACACTTTCAAAATCTGGCAGCACTAAATAGACTAAAATTCAGGCTGGGGCTGTTTACAGATATTTTGCTATTAAAAAAAGAAGGAAAATTAAAAAAAAAATAAAAAAGGCACTCTAAGTCAAAAACCAAGCAAAACTCCTCAGTCTCCAGAGGGAGATTATATGAAGATGCATGGACTGGTGCTCCTGCGGAAGTTTGAGATGAAATGTCTTATGCAGGCTATTGTAATTGCCACAGGCCAGCCCTCGGTACCCTTTTCTGTCCTTCCAGTCACATAATAACACTTTATGCAGGTTTTCCCCTTATGTGAGGGGATTTAATACTTGTAAAGCAGAAGAGCATGGAAACCTGTTGTTTTTGATTCTTTTATCCTTTAAAATCTTGTGTTACCCAAATAAGTCACTGCTTACCAAAGGATGCTATGTGTCCCATAAAAATGATCTTTCCAAGCCATAAAAATCTGATCTAATCTTCTCTAGGCCTGTAATGAAAAAAGCCTTCATGAAGTTCACTACCTTTTCCTGGTTCTCAAACCAGTGAAAATAACAGGAAATTTCCAGTCCACATTAATCATTTGTAAGTGAATGGTGATTGTATTGGAGTGACTTTGAGAGTAAATAAGGAGTACTTGTTGGTGGTTTTTTCTTTTTTTTTTTTTTTGAGAACCTGTCAGGCCTGTTTGACCTTGATGCATCAGCTCCATTCATTATTTTTCTGCAAGGTATTGGTTCATTTCCTACATTGTGGGGATAAGTAGAAAGGGACTAGATAGCAGAGGGCTACTGCTCGCTTCCTGTTAGCTGGTCAGATGTCAGGCTGGGCTTTCTGTTCTCTAGTTTGATTGATAAGCTTGAAGGAGTCCACGGCAGGTATGCAGGTCAGGGGGATAACAGTTGGAAAATATGCAAGCAACAGAGAGACCACACAGAGAGAGACCAAATTCTTTCTCACTTGTGGCTGAACAATTTCAGGATAACTTGGTGGTTAACACAACGTGATTTGACATTTGACGCAGTGTGTAATCTCTGGATATAGCCATATAATTATGCCCTGCATTCTACTTAGCTGATAAAATACTCTATTACAAAGTGGGATGATGCTAATTGTTTCTTACTTTAATTTTAGCTGCAAAATAATATCCAAGACTCAGCAATGACTGTCTATGCTGTTGGATAGTCAGAGATTTTACATGTAATTTGTTACATCCAGAGGGTTTGACAATTTCTGCTCTTCTCTGGACACAGAAATAAGAGATGCTAAGCACAGGAAAAGCTGGGAGGAACTTTCTCTCTACTCAGAGTAGGGAAGTGTCAACAAGTCTCTGCTTGGATGGGAGCCACACCAGTCTGGCATCACTGGTAATGCCCCAATAAGAGGGGAAGGGGCCCTTGACATGTCAGTGAGGGTTGTGTGATGCAGTGTGTCCAAAGGAACTAAGCTGTTCGATTATGTTTGACTTCCTCTGTTTATGTAAGGTACTTCCTCAGTACCCTATGTGGGTATCCTGTCTGTGGGAGGTCTTGGGTGTCCACTGGATACACACAGACCCTGCCAGTTGCCTCTACATTTCCACTGTATGCATCCTCACCTCTACACATCCTGTCTACCTCTCTGGTAGATAAATGCTGGGGTGGTTCTAGCAAAGATTTTGGGTGCTCTGGCCATGCTGATGTTGTTATAAAGGTAAATGCTGTGGCTGGTGCAAAATAAGACAGGTTAGTCATGGAGTACAGAGCACCCTGTAGAGGCAGTGCCCGTGATCTGTCCCACAGTTGCTGAAGGTCACTGTGTTCTGTAGTCTGTCCCTTTACAAAGGAAGGAGATGGCGTCTTCTCTTCCCTGTATCCCCATTAGGATTCTGTACTTTCTGCAGTAGTTAGAAACAAGGAGCAACACTAGAGAAGAATGGATCTCGGGGCTCAGTGCTGCCTGGAGAGGCACTGGTTACTGCTATCCCCTTCTAAGTGCTGCCTTTAAACCTCGGTTCATAAGTTAAAGCTAAAACTGATTTGATGTCACCCTTACCTTTGGTGAATGCATGGCCCAGAAATAAATAACATCAGCTGAGGCCTGAGTTTTGCCAGTTTCCAGAACAGGATTTAAACTAATATTAATAATTAGATAAGACCCCCTTCCTACAGTGAAGTAATGTGAAATTAATTTTAAGACAGGAAATAGGCAGGGGTAAACAATTTCTTCTGGCAAAGATATCTTCTACATTTTTTTTTAATACAGCTTTGTTCTTCTCAAACAATGAATGGGTGCTGGGCCCTGTGCAGTGACACTTGTGTAAGAGTTGTGACTACTCTCTCAGGAACACTGCTGTTGTACACTTATGTAGCTAGAGATGACAGAATTCACACACAGCTTGGGTTTTGTGTGCTGTTTTGTTAAAAGTAATCACTAAAGCATAAATACAGTCTACTGGTTGTATTTAGTTAAGGATATTTTGGAGTGCTCTCCATGTTCAGTATTAGGTAGTTGTCTGGTACAGGCATAATCCAGCCACAGGAGAATGACAGAATTTCTGTTACCATTTCATAGAAATAATTTAAACAAAGGAAAATCACTTGGCTTAATTTATTAAGGGTGCATCTATGACAAAGTAATTGTGTGGTATTTCACCAGTCTTTCTATGCTTTTTGATAATGGAGATTTGGTGGCAAATTAAATTTAGATTCCCTAAGCAGTAGCTGTTAAGAGATCTGACCTTTTGTTTTGAAACCAGTAGATTGATTTCTATCAGTGAGGCTCACTCCACTGGATATTAAACAAGCAAACAACTTCACTGGGAGTGCTGGTTTCACAGTCAGGTGTTCGTTATGTACCTATGGGTAGCAGGTAACACTCCTCCCCTTCAAAACATCAACCTGGTCTCTTAATTGTGTAATTCCACCTCTCCCCTTCCTCCCTCTCCTTCCTGCTCCAGCCCCTTTGCAGGTGTCTGGCCTGACCCATCAGGTGGGTCTCTGTTTGCCTGTCAGCTCGGGAGCTGATGGCCTCACGGAGGTACGGCTGATTGCACAGAGCGGAACGGAGTTGTCTGAATTGCAGGTGTGAGCAATCGCCAGAGATCTCTGCTAATCCTGGGGATAGTGGAGCACCCTGGGCTGCAGCAGGCACAGTCAGAAAGGGCTAAATGAAGTGCAAAAGGGAAAAACAGAAAAAAGTTAAATGCTGTGGTTTCCTTCTCCCAGGTGGCTTGAGCTATTTAGGACTTGTGAAGTGAATTGCTCTTGGTTTTTGGCAGCACGTGAGGATGGGGTTTCGGAGCATGGCTGGGGATATGTTCATATACGTATATATATGTTTATATAAATAGCTTTATTGAACAGTAATTAAAAATAAGTCAATGGAAATTCCTATCCACTTTCAGAATTCTGGGTGTGAAGAAAAAGCAAAGCCCATTTATGCTTTGTCTTTCTTGGCACTTGTGGTGATCAGGTAGCTGAAAACATGACTGAGGTTTTGGACCTTGTCATACATGGTGCACAAGAGCTCTGCTGTGTGTTGAATGCAATTGACAGTTCTGGGACCAAAGAGGAATGGATCCTCCAAGAAATTGTCTGCTTTGGGCATCTGAAGTGTTTGTAGGCCAATGGCAGGGGGAAATGCTATAGAGGATAACTGGTTGTACAGTAGGCAGGGGGCATGAAGATTTAACCAATTCTAGAATAGAAATGGAGGTGTTGCCAAACAAGAAAAAATGGGGTTACTGGAGCAGGGAGAAGAGAGGGCGGTAGAAAAAATGTAGAGGTGACATATCCCATGTGAACTGGATGCCTTTGATCTACTGAGTAAATGTTGGTTTGCTTTATGAGTTTTTTAGTTTACTCAGCCTTTATCTTCAGGGCTTTCCTGAAATCTTGTGAGTTACAAGTTCATATTTTTTAATTTATATATTGAGCTTGATTCCAGATGCTGAGATTCAGAAAAAAAAAGCTAATATATCCATCACAATAAAATCTAATATATATATAAAAATTATTTGTTGTCATTAACAATCAGTAAATCTAACATTTTGCTAAAATCAGTGAAGGTTAAGCTTTCTTATAACAGGGAAAAATTTCATGTAGAAATGATATACTGCAGTTTAAGGTCCAAATTCTATCATTCAGGGAAAGGACTGCAGGATATAGCTCTTTATTTGCAAACAGGGAAGGGCACTTACACTTAGCAAAGCGTGCCTTCGAAAACCAACAAGAAATTGGAGAGGTGCAGAGAAGATTAAAGTATTCCTCTGCAAAGAAGGTTAATCCAATTTCTCAGCACCAATTTCTCTGCACTTAAGAGGAGATTGTACTCTGCATTCTTGATCCATCAAGTGTGAGTTAATTTAATGCAACAATCACCTGTTGCTTGGTATTTATTTGTCTCTAAGCATGTATTTTGCAGAGGGTAGTGTGATACAGGGGTATGATTTCTGTTCTCCCCCTCCTTCTCCACGCACAAATTCAAACTGACTCTATAGTTTGTGTTCTCTGAGACCCAAGAGACCATGTTGCAACTTTTATTACCTTCCTTGCTGGCCTGGTATAATGTCACTTTGTCACACTTAGTCTGCTTGTAGTATAACCTCTCCTTTGCACTGTGGAAACACTCCAGAAACACAGATGCAAACCCAGGTCCCTACCTCTACCAGTGTAAACTGAGAGGACAAAAACAGACACAGAATAAAATAAAGGTCTGTAACATGTGAGTAAAGTGACCAGAACAATGACTGGATTGTAGCTTATTGTTTGGTTTTCAAGTTAAAATCCCCAAGAAAATCCCTCCTGTCAATTAAACTGGAAGGAAGGGGGAGCTCCTCTCTCTTGCTTTCTTCATACTTACAGCTTCCCCCTTCAAGTCTAGAAGCACAGTCTGCATAGGAGATGGTGGTGAAGTGTGGAGTCAACAAAAACTTGTGTCTTGACCCCAGGATGCCTGGGCTGGGCCTGTCAGTGCTGGTTTACAGAGGGCTCTGCTGAGCTAAGACCTAGGGAAGGGTGAAATGGTTGAGGACAGAGGCAGCCAAAGAGCAGCATTAATGCTTAGTATAGTAAAGAGAAATTTTTTTTTTTAATTGTTTCCTCTTCCCCTTTATCTAATTCCTGAATGTGAAATGGATGCAGATGTGTGGAACGAATTCATCCAGGATTTAGAAACACCGTTTTGTATGTGTACCCACACACATAATTGCTTTCCTTTCACGTATTGCACTCCTGTGCACACCTGTGGGATGTTGGCAAGATATCCTGGATATTAGATCCACTGAACATATGACCCATATAGTTTTCACAGTATGGTAAAGTTAGAGAATTACACCTGGGTAACCTTGCTGGGCTATGTACTGCATCCTGCTTTCATCTTCTGTATCCTTTTACTTGTGGTAGGGCAGTGTGATGGGAATCAGGACTAGTGTGTCCCTTGTGAATTACAATTTTATATTTTTGTTTATTCATACTGTAAGATTCATGAATAACCAGAGTATTTCAGTTGCTGGGATTCACTTACTTCTACAGGGAGTTCTAGGATTTTATTTATTCTCTCTATGACTTAGCATACCTATGAATAAGTAGGGACAATGTTTATCTACTTGCTGATTTTCTTGTGAAGACCAAGTACTGTTGAGAGGCTCTAGGATAAGACCAGCAGGTCTCTTGCAGAACACTGTATAGACTTCCCTCGTGCTGGGGCAGGTGGAGGCCAGGCAGGAGACAGCACAAGGCATCTCAGGAGTATATGTTGTACTTGTGTATTTGTAGCTACAACAGTGTTCCTTGTCTTGCTGCCTGCTTCTGATTGTCAGAGGAAGAACTCTAGTTCAGAGAAAAGAGTACTTTAGGTTCTTCTGGAGGTTACCATGTACTTGGGACCTATGTTTTGTTATTTATTTATGAGAACAGCAGCTCTGCAGAACAGCACTGTGGGGAAGAGGTTGCCCTGTTCCTGACTTGCAGGAAGAATGTCTCTTACTGATTTACTAGCACAGTTTCTCAAAGTACTTTAGATTTTCCTTGGAAAGTCCTTCATCCAAATTCTGATAACTTCTAACCTTGCTTAGCTTTCACGGGAGCAATTGGCACCACAGTTCAAAGTACGTTTTGGCTGCATATTAGCAAAATGCTGTACAGTTCTGTTGCATAAAGAGTAATTTTCTCATTTGTGGGGTGTTTCGCTCTTCCCCCTTCATTTTAACTGCTCCAAATATTCATTTCAAGGAAGGAAACAGTCTTTAACGTGTGTGTTTCAGAGATTTGGGATATTGGAAAGATCAATCAAAATAGCTAGCTAATTTCCCACTACTGTGCAATTCACAATCTGTAAAGCACTTTCACACCAATCTGCAAGGCTAGAAAGTGCTAGTAACCCCACAGCATGGGGTTCCTGACACATGGGCTACAATGCTGACTATTTCTCTTCTGGTTCTCTCTTCATTTGGGAGCAGAGAGCCTGATTCTTCCTCCCAAAGCCAAGACCATGTAGAGAAAAAAAAAATAGACTTCCCCAGGGAGCATATGGAAGGAAATAAAACAATTTGCTTGCAAATGGGAGGTAATTGGTATGTTAATTAAAGTCAACTTTACCTCTCTTAATGTTAACCTCCTGATTTTCTCCAGTGTTTCAGGTAGGGGAAAAGAATTTATTCTTTAGTATTCTCGAGAATGAAACTGGATAACAGACACAAATGAAGTCCAAACCTAGTACAAAAAAAAACATGAGAAGATATGTCTCCCGGCTGCTTTCCTAATACAGCATAAGGAGGCCGAGATAGTTATCTGAGCAGTCACTCCACAGCTCAGACTTCAAATTATAGTAATTATGACAATTTGTGCCAATAGCCACGAGGTGGGTTTTTTTGATGTGGTTAAAAATAACATCTGTAAAAATCCAATAAAAAAAAATTACATTTTGCTAATTTTCTGATAAGATAATGTTTAACTGTACTCTGTGCCTTCTACTGCCGTTTTCAATTAGAGTATTTCCTTCTGGGCTTTTACCATCTCGTCTCACGGATCCGATTCCATCCTGAGCAGTTCATTTGTTTTAACTTTCTTAATTAATTGTTTTGTGTAGGTTTTGCCTTTCAAACTGATATCAATCTTCCAGACTTATTAACGTGCTGATTGCTAATGTGTGATACAAAGCACGACTCAGTTAAATTGTTCTTTCTGTCATATTAAACAGAGTTCCCATATTAGCCTGCTAAACAAAATAATTGGAGATAATTTAGAGGGTAAAAAATGACAAGAGTCCTGTACCTGGGAGAGTAAAATAAAAAGTTCTGTTTGCAGTTGCTTTGTGCTAGCTTTGGGTACAATTCAGAGCCCACAAGCACAGGCAGAGCAAGACAAAATAATTAACTGCTAAGGAACTGTAGGAGGGCTGGTGGGAAAAATTGCTTTTCCCAAGCAGTGAAGTTTCTTATATTGGGGAATATGGGTGACAAGGAGAAGTAGGGTATCAGACACAGCTGATAGCTTCCCTCCTGTATCTTCATTTGTGTGAAATGGCTCAGTTTTATATTCCTGCATTAAACAATGCAGATGATGCCATTTCGAAGAAGCATTATGTCCTTCATACCCTTCTCACATACATCTACTCCATGTAGCTTGGCTGAAAGGACACATGACTTGGAGCCATGATTGGACATTCTGATGTAGTTTAACTGGTGTATAACAAGCAACACCCTTCTCTGGGCATGAGGGCCATCCTTGAAACTGTCACGTAGGTGACCCAGTGCAAGTTCAGTGTGTGGCAATGCAGGAGAATTGTTTCTCAGAAAAGGCACTAATCCCTCAACAATTTAAATTCACTTGGGTTTACGACCAGACCCCTCATAACAGAGAATTTATCGTTCATGCTGTAGTATCTCTCCTCTGCCTGACCAAGCTGAGGTCTCATGCTATATATGGTACAAACGATAACTGGACACGCTCCATGATCTTATAACTTTTACTGGAGATGTTATGTCTGATGTAGGTGAGAGCAGACAGATGCTTGTGTCCTGTTGACAATCTCTGATTCATAAACATCACAGTAAATGATAGTATAAAGAATGAAAGAGAAATGTAGCCAGCCCTTCAGGGGTTGTACAGTATTGAGCCCTGTTGTATGTGGTGGCTGTAGGGGTGGTTGCTCTCTTCTTACTTTGTGAAAACCTGGCCAACTCAAGTGCACACAACCTCCAAACTGCACCAGGCCTCGATGCCTAGGCTGCTGAAGGGAGTTCACAGGATAAGTTATACCAATTTGACTACAAATTCCTTCAGAGCAGCTGCAAATCCTGCACTGGCTGTGACTCAGAAGATTTTTCTGCTTTAAGGTAGTTCCCTCCCATTCCTTGCAGTGAGGGTTTCCTCTTCTTTTTGAAACCATGCAGAAGACTGGCCTGACTGAAAACTGTATAAGAGTAATTTCCTCATTTCTCCTTGCAACAGAGGTCCCTGTGCAGTTTCCCTGGCACTGTAGGCCTCTCCTGCTGGAGAGGGGTCAGATTTGCAAAGTAGGAATAAGCATCTTGGAACTGAATTGACCTTATACACAGACAAAGGTTGGCCATTGTCAGCCTAGAGCTTCTCTGAGCTTCCCGGCTTTTTATATGCCAGCCCACATGTGCTGACACAGATTTCTCAGCTCTGGTACTAAGTTGCTCACAGAATAAGAATAATAGAAAAACGCTCAGCATTTTGCTTGATTTAAATTTTACAGAAAATCAAAGTGGAATGAACTTTGGCTCCTGTTCAGCTGCAATCTAGACATGAATTAACAGTCGCTTCAGACTTAAATTAGACGAGTCAACCATTGAATGTCATTCAGCAGCACACCAAAATAAATCCAGATGACATTTATGACATATTTCATTGTTTCTATAATGTAAGTAATACAAAAGGTGTAAATCACAGCACAATACTTTATTGCATTTCTTTTTGAAACACTGTCCATGAATAAATTTAGACTGGAAATTAGAAGACTTGTTACTATCAAGGTGAGAAATGTGTGATGTTGTTGCTGTGATGGTACTGGATTGCAACTGCCCGTGCTGGACTGGAGCTCGTGATTTAGTTCCACTCCAGGCTAATGCTCCTTGGTACACAAAGATGGGTTATTTAAAATATGCATCAGCACCAAATGTGTTTAGCTCCCTCTTGAACCACTTTTGTTCTGGAATCATCAGTGTGCTTAAAAAAATTAGAAAACTAAATGAAGTATTTAAAACCTAAATTTTAAAATTTGGTTAGTGGTCTAAGAAAATGTGAGTGCTGGTGATGGACTCCTTTATTTGAACGTGTCTTCTGTGTCAAGTATATTTAAAACCACAGACACACCTTTTCCAAAAAGGAAAGAAAAAAAAAAAAGGAGAAAGAATAGAGGAATTGGGATATTTCCCAGAGCAGTAACACAGCTGAAAGACATGAGATATGCGATGCATTTACTAATTAGACTGCAAATTTTCTCTACCTTCTCAACTGAAGGAATACACAATGTATTAATTCATGCAGTGCCCACGGCAGATCTAGCAAAGTACCTGTGATGTGCTGTCATTGGGCAAACTGCTTTCTGCTACTGCTGCCCTCTTCAGTTTGGGGCTGTTAGGGGATGGAGATGTTAAGTGGACAGGACACTTAGTGGTGAACAGGATTGGCCCATGAGCTGCCCTTCCTGGCAGACTGTTCCTCATGGAAAGGTGTTTCACAGTGCTGATACTCCCAAGATGACAGTAGCACTAGATTTATGCACTATCACTGACCCAGCAGGGCCAGTAAAGGAAGGAAAACTTCAGGGAGTCGTCCACATCAAAAGCATCAAAGTCAAGCTGAAAACACAAGAAAAAAGGTATATTTAAATATGGTGGACTACAACAAACATATATGCAACAGATAAAATAAGATCTCAATGACTGATGGTTTTACAGAGTAATTTTAAGGATGAACTGTTCCTAAACAATTTTTCCAGTGTATTAAGCACTAACAGCATCAGGCATGCATGTCTTGTTCCACTCTTTCTTTTTTTTTTTTTTTCCTTGAACAAACAAGTTGAATGTGGCCAGTACAAGAAAAGAGCCCACTCCCCACTTATGTGTGCACGTTCCTTTGTCCTCTTTCCAATATCCCCCAGTAATGACGGAGCGCAGGATCGTGTTCTGCTCTAATGTCTTTCTTGTAAGATTCGGAGGGTAGTGCCGTCGTGACCTTCGGGAGCAGTTTTTTCCATTTGGAAGGAGGCGGAGGAGAGAGCATTGAATTTGAGATTGATTTTCCTCCTTTTAGCATGTGGAAATTCAAAGGAAGCTCCTTGATTCACCAACAATGGCTGCGTCTCCAGCCTTAGAGAATGCAAAGGCATCAGTAGGAGCAGACTGATGAAGTTAATACCCTCAGACTGCATTGTGAATGTGACCAGAGTCCAGTATGTTGTATACTATAGAAAAATGCTGATGTTATTCTTTGCAGAGAATTTTTATCTGAGGATTAAAGAAATGAGGAGCTTGAGAGTTTTAGACATCATAGTATGTTCACAGTTTCCTGTTGGGGCGCTTATGGACTCTGCATATATGGTGTGTGTTTTGGAGACTTCCAAGGAATGCATCCCGCTAAAGGCCAAAATGTAGATTAAAATTATCTACGGAGATTTTAAAGATGATGGTTTTCCTTGTTACCCTTCCCTGCAAAGGACCAGTCTATTCAACTGAAGTTCTGGGACATGTCAGAGTTGAACAGTTATTCAGTGTGAGCTTTATTTTCGGTAAAGAGCAGATTGACTATACGAGTAGAAAGTCTTTTGCAGAGCTTCAGTTCTTCAACAGGAAGCCCTGGGAAACTGCACTGGACACAGACCACTGGGTTCTTTGAATCCTTGAATGTTCCTTATGTGCATTTTTTAATCTGAGCCGGCCAATCCCTTCTGTCTGGGCTTCAAATTTGGCTTCGCTGGTCTAGGAGAAAAGGATTGCCCAACTAAAATTTCAGCAAGACTTGAACTACCTATCTTTCTTTGAGTTTTGTAGAAAGAACTGAGTGCACCACTCATTTCCTGGAGGTGGCATTTCTGCATCAAGCTGGAGTTGCCTGGGCACCATCAAGGGAGGAAGAGGTTATGTTCCTGCACATGATTCCTCTTGATAAAATGGTGCTTTCACTCTTTAATTTTTTTGATGAGAAAGGTTTCTCCATGGTACACCTGCTACAAACTGAACTGTTGGCCCTGCAGGAGCATGTAAACTTTGTGGTAAACCACTAGCAGGAAATTAAATCTGATAAAGATGTATGTTTATTGTGAAACAGGCATCCATAACTGAAGGAGTGTTCTACTGTGTTGTGAAAAGTTTTGGTCATTGAGAACACTCAATACAGACACTTGTACTTAAGAATAAAAATACATCCAGATTGTCATGCATGTTTTTTGTCTTAAGGCTGTTGTACTGCATATATATTTATTAAACACCAATAACTTCCAGTTATTCATCCCATTACTTTTGTGCTACCATTGGCTGAGTGGAGCTAGTGGTTGGTACTGTAGGAACAAACCCACATGCACTAGTGAGAGCACAAGTAGATAGTACTTTGAGCCAGTGGACATTAATTTATTTCTAAAACTGACAGAAAAATTTGTAGGGACCTGTTAAAATTTCTGTTTAAAAGGTTTTAATTTAGGGGTATTTGAGAATCAATTAATGAAGTTGGCCCTATTCTGACCTCTGGTTTGAGTACAGTCACAGGAATGTGTGGATGTTTGTGTATCCAGAGAACACCTACAACTGGGTGAGCATGAGTTAACAGTGTGGTGGAATTCAGGTTGCTGGTAAAAGGAATTATTTTATCAGTAAGATCCGACTTCGTTACAGTTGCCGCTGATGAAACTCAAAATGCAATTTAGCACCTCAGGTTGCTGTATCCATTCTACTACAAAATTACTTTCTCTTGCTATCAGTAAATTACAACTATTTGAGTTTAGCCCCAGAAAGGCTCCTTTATTGCGCCTCTTATTGCTTATGAAATCTCTTTCAATTGTGTTGTTTACTTGTTGGACAGAGGATCTGAATCTATCCCGTTATTTTAAAGTAAAGAACAGATTAGTTACTTGCATTCCTCCCTTATACCTATGTAAGTGCAGAAGGAGAGGAATGCATTTTGCTGCGTCTACACATGAATATATGAAGAATTCTCCTCAAGAATATATTAATACCTATTTATAGGTCATCTTTGATACCTGAAGTCTAAGCTGGAAATGGAGCACGTTTCAACACTTCCAAGTATGTTCTTGCAGTCATCTTCTATTACCCAGTTAATATTGTATGCAAGAGATGAAAATAAAACATTCACAGAAGACTCTCTGGAGGCTTTGTACTGTCATCATAAAAAGCGAATCTTGAGCTTCCTGATGAGTTCAAGTTATTTGTAACTTAAATTGAAATAACTACTTTGCTTAGCAATTAATAATAGGAGAATCTTTACCAGGACTCAGGTGATATTACTTAGACATATAATCAGCACAAAGCTTCTGGGTTATCTGGTTTTATTTCTATTGAATTTTAGGCCATGTAAATGTTAATTCTTTCAATCAAGAACATGGTGTGTATGTATTATACATGAATGTGCTGGGGTTCAGAATTATCCTTCGTATGGATAATCTTCTTCTGAAATGATGATAATTTAATAAGTAGTTCACATATAAAAAAACTAGCCTTACCTCAAAGCACTATGCAAGGCCAGAAAAACTGGAAAAATTCAAACAATGCAGTGAAGGCGGTGTTTTTCTTGTTTGTGAATCTCCATTGAGAATGTGGGGACTTGTGTACCTAGAAATAAAGGACAGTGCAAGTACCTTATGAGGTTTTGGATTAGTTAGGATACACTAACTGGCTTTGTAATCTTCGTCTTTAATCTGTGCTGAAAAATCTGTATGACTCTCTGCATGTTGAAAGAGAATTTGTTTTTAGAATGTCTGAGAACTTTGGAAAAATATGAGGGTGCTTTTCGAATTCCTCCACCTGCAGAGTCATGTGCCTTGCTTGCTGTAGCCTAAGTGAGGAAGTCTCAGGATTCATTTGTTTAAGCTCTTTGTAAGCAGCTTAGAACAGCTATTGTAGAGGTGAAAATATTGTAGCTTTAAATCTCAGCTTCCCACAATCTGCCAGGTCTAGGAGCCAAGTCTGTGGTCCCACTGGGAGAGAGAATCTCCCATTTCTGGTAACATACTGTTCCAATTTCTTGTCTTTTAGTGATATTACTTCTAAATGAAGAAATTGTTTCTGAAATGGGGACTAAGAGTTGCCAGAAAAGCTGCTGAAGGCAGGTTTAATTCTTGTGAAAAATGTGGTGTTTGGAAGGAACCCCTCTCTTGCCACTACCACCATTTCTGAAGCAATTTTTTTTACTTTTTTAGCATCACTCTGTTGGGGAAGATGTTCGGGAAATTGACATACTAATGGTAGTCTTAAGGAACATAAATCAGTGAACACAGGATCCATAAGCAAAGATGTATCATAACAGTTCCACAAAGTGTCTTATAAATCTGCAGCTTAGGAGGTACTGTCTTATTTGCACCAGGTATTTACAGTATCAATGTACTAATTCTGTACTGGTATATAGTTAGTTCCTGCTGTTAAAGTCGTTATTTATTCTTCTCGTTATGCTTATTGCACTTAATGCCACATATCAAGCTGTGTGAATCTTAAAATCAAATGGCAATTCATTGCATACAAATCCCCTAGGGAGGTGCCTGTATTTTGGGCAACAGAAGCATGAAGTCTCTACAAGCTCAGACTTTTATCCACACACACACATGAACCATGTTCTCCCTTTAGCCCACTGAGATCTGACTAATTGCTTCTATGTCAATTTTTTCTTTGAAAGTTTAGAATTTTTGAAAATTAGATTTGGCTTTTTAGGGCCAGAGGTCAAGTTGTAAAATTTAAATGCTGCGAATCTTTTGACTCATAGGAATATTTAGAACTTAACTATGAAGATTTTATTTTCTCTTTATTTGTAAATCTATTTCTTTACTGGTGAAGACTTATTGAGTGTGGGGTTTTTTAACACTAGATAAGGATAAGCTACTAATTTTGTTTTTAAATATGAGCTTTAATAAAATAAAGTGATATGATTGTTATTAAAAAAATCATTTGGATTATTTGGTCTTTTAGTCATTCATACCCAAGCCGTGATGCCTCGGTGTGGTCAGCATTAACCAAATTCTGCTCTAACTGAAGTCAGTGATTGTTTTCTTTGGGTGAAATATTAGGTGAAATACTAGGTGTTTTTTAAAATGTTATCCTTTAATCTTCTTCTTTCCTTAGCTTTTAATATATGCTTTTGGCTGTCATAAAAGCTTGTTTCTGAGGGCAAATGTCAGGTGGCACGAGGATTACCTTGTTTTGCTCTGTTGGAATGTACTCAGAAAGCTCAAGTTATCAGATTAGGGATTGCTGTTGCAATTAATATTGTTTAGTGCATCTATCATCAGCCTGCACAAAGCCTGATGCTGTGGACAGAGATCCTTTTCTAGGTCTGGCCCTGTGAGGGAAAAGAGCTTTTCATCTGCAACTGCTCCTCCCTCTGGCCGGAGTCGTGGGGTGATTCAGTACATTGTCCTTAAGACATTTCCTCTAGACTGAGTTGGGTTGTTGGGGACAGGTCCAGCAAATCTCTGCTTTCTGAGGAATGCCCTGAGTAGTGGGAGAGCTCCTGGGTGCTGCAGCAGTGATCGGGCTGCAGGAATGGCAGCCCTAGCAGGAGCGATGACAAAGACCTGGAGGCGAACTGGTCACTGAAAATCTCCATAATTACTGCTCTTTGCAGAGGACTCAGCTGTCTATACCCAGAGACTTTTTCCTTCCTTGAAGTCTTAAAAGTTAACACCAGTACTTCTGAAGTTTGCTGAAAATGGTCACTGCAGAGCTGGGGATGTGTCCATTAATCACAAGAACTGAATTCACTTTCTTAGCACTAGCTATAATCAAGGTGGCCTCTTTCACCTTTAAGAAAAACCAAATATTTCTCTTCAGAACCATTCCCTCTTTTTTTTTAATCCCCAGCCTATTCCATGTGGCACAAAAAGCGAGACATCAGGCCCCCACAGCAGCTGTTACCGCATAACTCGTACGGTTGTGTCACGCAACGACTGGAGAGGTATGGAACTAAATCAACAAATTCTGATTTGTTGGTTCAACTGAGTACAAACTAGCTAAGGAAAAACCAAGTTGGAAATGGAGAGCAAATATATGTGAGGCAAGCCACAGCTTGCAGCAAAGAAAATGTTTGCAGAAAATGCCAGCATTACAGGTTTATCTAAGGTGTGGTCTAGCTTAAGCTGCAGTAATTACCCAAGGTACCATAGCTGTGGCTGGAAAATGAAGTGCTTTATAAACTTAACCCATTCATGTCTTCTAAGACCAACCACAGTGTTATACCTAGGCCAAGCCAGGGCTTTTCCAATGCAACTGAAAATTCCTAAAATCTCATCCTCACTCTTTTACCTGCCAAGACAGCTTTAAGGATCTGCATTGTCACATCATCTCTCAGTGTTACAAACAAGCAAACAGGATAACCAGCTCTTTTATTTTACTTTTTACAGGTGTTTGTGGTTCTATCAAGTATAGTCACAGCAGTAAAATCAGAGGAATCCTTTGAAAATACAGGCAACTTGTGGGGAAAAACATTTTCTAGATAGTTATATATGGGGTTGGGAATAGCTGTGAAGAAATAATGCTGGATGAGTAAGGGAGACAAATTTAAACTTGCTAAATGTTGGATGGAAGTGTCTTTTGAACTATCAGTGCAGTGGGTAGAAATACTGCTGTCTTGAAGAGAGCTGCAGAGAGCTTGCCTGCTTTATGCTGTTCTGAGGAAAGAGAAGACTATTCAGGAGTATGGCAAAATATTCAAGCAAATTTGAAGGAACACCTCAAAAGATGGCCAAGATCCGAGGGGGCTTGTTTGTGAGGAAAGAACTCAAAAACCCTGAGTAGGTAAAGTTTGACTGAAAAGGACATTCGTGCATTTGAACATTAAAACTGTGAGTACAATAGAGTGTCTATTATGGATGTATTCCCAGGAACTGGCTGGAAAGAAGGATGCTAAAATTTATGTTCCAAGGTCTTCCATTCACAGACATACAGAGAAATGGCTTTTAAAGAAGAGATCAAGAGTTCACCTAATTTAATGTCCTTTATAAACTCTTGCAAATGATCCGAGACCAGTAACTTCTCTTTTAGTCAAAACACCGTGCATGATATTTTGACCTGTAAAATCAGAGATGAGTCTACTCCTTCCCATGCTGACATGCTCCAACATTTAATCTTCTTGAATAGTTCTTGTGGGTGGTTGCCTGATCATGGTTAATCTTCTTCCCTGGCTAGAACTGGTATCTTTAGTTTAATTCAGATTTGTTTGGTTTTGACTTCCAGGGAATTAATCAGGATCTATTAGTTGGGATTAGGGAGGGGGGAATAACTTTTTCTTACCAAACACTGTAATTTTTAGTAAGTTTTCTGGTTTGCCAGAATGAAGAACTAGCTAGCTCTTGCATTTCTGTTCTTGAAGAAAATTTGTTGCAAAGGAGGCTGTTCTGGCATGTTTTCATGTGTGCTACATTTAGTTTTAAAATGTTTTCCAAAGATGCTTGGCAACAAGAGCTGAGACTGTCATTACTGTGAAGAATGGAAAAATAAAAGAACAGCTGGTGTGTTTGGTGTCCTGGTAGCCGTCACTCTTAGGATTCCCCCTCCAAAAGTAAAATCCAACTATGTATTTGTTCGTCTTTCATCATGTATAATAAATTATAAGAAGCTGAGAAAGAAACCAAGCCAAATCCTGCAAAAAATCAGTTGCAAGCTGACAAATGCCCACTGGCCAAGTACATTCCTACCAATATGGGAATGAAAGAAAGTGGTAAGGCAGTCTTCATTAAGTTTATTACCCTAATTTACTTAGGGCCTTGTCCCTAGTTTGCATAGGCAGTTCTTACTGCCCTCACTGAAAGGTGTACAACAGCCAGTCAGAAGCACTAGATCAGCCTCAGGGTTGATGGCTTGCAGCAGTATTAAAAATAAGTATTAAAGCTACATGCAGTGGAAGCTGGTCTGGCAGCTTAGCTCTGCTAACTGGTCCTGAGGAGGAAAAGAGTATAAAGATCTGGACTAAACTTCATGTGTTGCCTTTTGTGACATGGATTTACCTTCTCTCCCCTACAAGTGGGAGGTCTCTGTTTCTTCTCTGGCTTTCCTGGTTCCCTCCCCCAGACTGCGACACTTGTTCCCCACGGCTTTTCTTTAAGTGCTATTCATTTATCTCTTTATTTACTTTAAGAATCTGCTCTATATTTTCTCATTTTATTTTTCAGTTTTGATTAAATATCTTTTTAGGTTTGGTGTTCACAACCTTGTATTTTCCCATATAGAAAGCTATAGAGGGGAGAGGCTTGTGTAGGAAAGGACTGCAGAACCACAGTGTTCACACATTGTTCCCAGTCGGTGTAAATCTTTCCCTGACATCAGTGGACTTGTGATCAGACTTGCATGTCTTATTTTTCTGGTATTCGCTCTACAGAACTGTGACTTCTGCTTTTTGAGTCAGTTTTTAGCTGATAATATCCCTTTCATGTCTAGTGGCATTTCATAGAGAAAATATTTATTGTGGTGTTTGCTTGTAAAAGTTACTCTGAAGTATTTCCTTGTGCTGATTTATTTGTTATGACTTACTACATAGAATGTGTGAGGGAAGTTTGAAAATCCTAGATTTAAGAGAAATATATTATACATGAGTATTTTGAAGGAATGACCAGTTTTCACTTTGCTGGCCAAAATATTGGTGTGACTATTCTTGAGAGAGTTTTCCATGTAGAAATAAAATCCACTTCACACTCATTTGTCTTGTCTCTCTGCCTCCATATCTCTCTTGAGCTTGCTTTTCTAACATTTTTGTTTGTTGTTCAAATATTTGCAGTCCTTAAAAGAGCAGAGGAACTTCAAGCATTTTGAAAACACAGAAAGGCTCCTTAAAC
Source organism: Neopelma chrysocephalum (assembly GCF_003984885.1). Classification (NCBI taxonomy): domain Eukaryota; kingdom Metazoa; phylum Chordata; class Aves; order Passeriformes; family Pipridae; genus Neopelma; species Neopelma chrysocephalum. The sequence continues at coordinate 4,254,454 of NW_020897729.1, read as the reverse complement.
TCAATGAAAATTACTGAGATATGGCTTTAAAGTGGCCTGCTTAAATAAATTAGAGAGTTCTACAACTCTTAAATGCCCAATAGAGATGCAAGAGGCAACTAAAATAATAGTCTAGGTCACACTTAAATGAATCTCTCTTGAGGAACATAAGAGTAATAAGAAACTGACTGCACTAAAGCGTAGAAGTACAAATAATAACAATACAGCTCCCCTAAATGAATTTGTTTTAGAGGAAGTGACCAGGTGACTGGAACACAAAAAAGGAAAAAAAATTAAAATTGAATTTGTTGAAAGAATCAATTTTTCTGAGTATCAGAGCAAAATGTTACCAGCCTGACAGATAACTCTTCAGAAACTGAAAGGCTTTTTAATGCATTTCCTTTCATATAGAAGCATTTTGTTGACTTCATATACACAGCAATATGAATTTATTTGCTGCAGGTAGGGACTAATAAAGCACTGGTTTAGAGTGCTGGTCTTTTCCTGTAACCTCTAAATCCAGGATTTAACCCCAGAGAGTGTCAGAATATTGTTGCCATCGGATTTTTGTCAACAGGCCCTGCACAAATTGAGTTTGGTGGGTTCGTCAAGGTTATGTAACAGCAAACATTTGGAAAAATTGGGCACAATTGTCAGCCTTTGCTCTGAAAGGGCACGGGATTAAATGAGCATAAAAATTTAATTGTCCTCTCACCCTGAATAAGGCTGGGGCTTCCCATATTAGGGTCGGGTTGGCTAGTTGAGCAGCAATTTTTATCTGGCCCCTGGATAAATAGATGCATTCAGCCTTCTCGGTCCTTCAACCTTCATTAACACAGAAATTAATCACATAAATTAAACATATATATTTTGCTGGAAAAAGTTTTAACAAGCTGCATCCTCTACTGGATGAGAGAAAAGAATCAGGCATGTGTACATATTTAGCCTGACAATGCCAAGATTTCCAGAATATGTTTAGGTTTCTGTCCTTAATTTTCAAGGAGCAGATTGGCAGCTGGTGTAAATTGTCTACACTAATCACAGTGGAGTTGGGCCAATATATAGCATGAGGCAGTTGATTTTTCACTTTGCTCGAGGCTCTCAAATTCCCATTCTCAACATGTTTTCTTTTTTAAACTTCATTGGTACTTTGCTGTAATTCAGTTGCTTTCAGTGAAGGTACATGGGTGTGTAATTGGAATAACCAGGCGAAGAGTCGGTCCTTTAGATCTTATGAGGACAAGTGTATTCCTGAATACACTTGTATTCGGTAGTGAAATGTACTATGTGTAAGACCCCAAATTTGTGATACATAACGACCTGTTACATTTATATGGCCTCTTTCATTCTATGTGATCCCACAGAGGTTTACAAGTACCTTAACGGCATCAAACTGTGTCTGATTTTCTGCCATCGGAGCAGTTGGTCAGTAAAATAAATTATGGTAAATAGCAGAAAAAACACTGATAACCTGAGTGTTTCCTGGAGTTGCAGGAGGAGTTGTTCTTCTCAGCCTCCCACCGTAAATGGCAATGTGTTATGTGATAATGTTGACCACAAGCCATTAAAATAAGGAGGGATTTGCTTAAAAGCAAATGCTTTGTATTTAAGGTTTATTTTTCTCATGTTTAAAATATGAAATTACAGAGCAAAAGGAAGTGGTAAAACCTCCATCATTCAAAGCCATGGGAAGGTATCTGCTTGTTCACACATGCTCCATAGTTGTTGAAAGTGTGATTCTCATTTTACCAACTAATCCAACACTTGGACTTTCAGAGGACAGCTTAGTCCTACCACAGTGTTTTGATTTCCAGTTAATTGTAAAGAAGAATGTGTCGCATCATTCCTGTCTTTTATTTGTGTGTCAGTGTCGAATAAAATATTCAAAGTGCAATTACAGATAGGCCAAGTTGTGTGCAAGACACTGAGTGCCTTTAGATAACTTAAGTGCCTCCTGTGAAAGGTGTGTATGGAATTTGGTGAGTCTGTCTTACAAATCTGGGTCTGTTGGGGTGCACTGATGCACAATCTGACTTCTTCAGTGCAAGTTAATTGTTTCACGTTATAGCCACCAGACCCTACATCATCTTCACTGGCTTGCTCCTCTCTCCCATCCTGCTTGTTTGCTCTGTGATGCACAATCTGATGACAGCTGCTGATGAACTGGGAAGCAAAGGGATTCAGGGGGCTCTGGTTCAGTGTGACTCCCAGTGTTTTACAGAGTGGAAGATGCTGTACAGCCCTCTGAAATGCCTCCAGTGCTGGTGATTTTCACATACTGTCTGCATTTCCTAAATCTGGCATTCAACTTCAGAAGAGCTGGCAGCTTTCTACCTTAAACTGGCTGGGAATTAGGCATCTTTTCCTATGGAAAAATAGTCAAGGTTTTAAAATAGTTTAAACGATGAATCAGAATGAAACATTAGGAAAAAAAATCCAACCTTTTACATGTGTCATTGTGTATGCAAGTGGGTGGCCAGGAGCTTCTTGGAGAATCCAGTTTTTAGGAGAGCAAACAATAGAACATGTTTATGGGATATTAGCCAGCTGTCTAGAAACTCCTGTCCCATTTTGAATTTTGCAGAGCTGGAGAAGGGAAAGAGGCAAGGAAGCAGAAAGATAAGGGGCACGGGAAACCCAGGGAAGTTGTTTCTGGCACACTACTCTTACCCTTGCTTCTTCCTGTTTTTTCCTCTCCTTTGGAAGACTCTTGTCTTTTTAATAAGGAGAGAGGTTAACAGAAGCATTGTATCTAGGGAATATTTTTTTTTTATTAAATTCTGTACGAAATATTTAAATTTTTCATTTGTGCAAGCAGAGCACTTTTGATTAGAAAATTATCATAGGAAACAATTTTTTAGTTCTGTTTTGACTATCCACCAGTGAATTCAATGTAGTTCACACTGACACATGTAGCCATTCTGGTCACTTTTAATAAGATTAAGTCTTTTTCTCTGAGGTGTTTTGGTTGAAATGCAAGGGCTTTGAGCAGTAGAAAAGTATGCTCAGTGCCTAGAGTTATTGTACCAAATATGCCTTCATTTCCAAGGAAAGCTTGGTTCTCAATAACTAGTCCTTCAAAATATGTGCTCCAGGTTCTCAAAAGTCTTCCCATTTCTCTTGCTTGATGAGCTTCATTTTTGTATGGTCAGTTTGTGACACTCCAGGTCTCATCTTTCATGACGTGCTGCATCTGCACTGTGATTCAAGTGAAAGGATTTCAAATAAAGCACCACAGATTTGAGGCACCTCAAAAAAAAACAAACGTAAAGTTTCTGATTTAAAATTAGAATTAAAAAAATACTATGAGATAAAAATATACACTCTCAGAAATATTAGTACACAGAGGCATTTCATTGCTCCTGTGTTAGATATGGGGAAAAAATTCAGACCTCAGGAGACTTTGAGGAAATAATTTCAGAATTCATATGCTGCTGTTTGGTACTATTAGTAGTATCAGGCCTATTTATTGCATCTAAAACATTAGATATTATCACAGTGGATTATATTGCATTGCCTCAGAATACTAATAATAACACTAGTATTTTCTTATTGTTAATGTGAGTTTGGTTACTGGAATATTAAATATGAGCAGATAATACAAATTGTGAAAATTGGCATTAGGAAATGTTTGATAAAAGGTTTAATTAGCAGAATGAGACTTTAAAAAGAAAATAGTTCATGGTTTTTTCTTACTACTATACTTGTACCTTCATTTACCTTTTTTGTTTAAGCTTAATACTGGTAGGACACACCATTAGAATTTACCTGTAAGGATCTTAAACTGTAACTTCTTTGATTAAAACTAATGAATTAACTTTGTTATTAAGTATTAATTTTTTTCTTGGTACATTTTGCTTGCCAAAATCCAGTGGCCAAGAAAGTTGGTTTAGAAGGCTTTTTTTCTCCCTTGAGAAGGGAGTATTATCTATGCAGCAATATATTGTGGCTCAGAAGCATAAGTTGGGGAAGGGAAGAAGTTGCCATCTCTCAGACCTAAAGGATTTCAAAGCCTGCAAGCTTAACAGAAACTCTTTTAATTTTGTGCCACCCATCTTGTCTTCATGGTGACCCATGAAAATTGACACAAGACAGTGGTATGCCAGCATTTCTTAAAGGAAAAACAGTTTATTACTAGAGCTTTGAGAACTCTGAGAAAAGCCATGGGAGCAAGCTTTATTTCTCTCTCTCAGCCAGCAGGTTTCCGAGGTTTGTGATCTAGTTTAAATTGGAGAAAGATCTGTGTAGTGCAGAATGCACTGAGAGATGGCTGGACCCAAGGCATTTGCTGCCCTGTTTTGGGGTAGCTCATGCTCTGCTTGGGCTCAGTACCAGTAGAATTGTGTTGCATTTGTATTGGCTGTGTTTTTTCCCTGCCTGCTAAGATTTATCTACTCAAAGTAAAGCAAGCAGTATGTGATGATGGGTAGACGGTATTGAGGAGCTGGGCTATTCTTTGGTCTTTTCCCTGTGTCTAAGTACTCAGCTGAGAGCATGCAAAGTAGTCTAGGTCTGGAGCTGTTTGAAGCAAAACAACCTCACCACACCAATGCAAGCTCTGGGCCACTGTCTTGTGCTGTGCTTGCCCCATGTCAGACCTTCTTTATTTCACTGGAGTATTTTTTTTGGTGAAGAAAGCCACTAACCTTCCAGCTAATGGAAAATAGGGATCGATGGAAGACAATAGTAAGAGCTTTCCACCATATGCATATGTCACTCCTCCCTTTTCTGGTCTCTCACCTTGTCTATCCAGGCTTTTTCTTGTATGTGTTGCTGCAAAGACATCAGGGCAGACCCTCAAACCAGATGTGTTGTTGAGACTTAATGGTGACTAGGGTGTAGCTCATCCTGGATGGAAAAACACGTGGACTTCCTTTTGTCAGCATGTTGCAATGCAAATCCATACTAATGGCTTGCTAGGCTGGCATTGCCAGCCACATACAGAACCCTCCAGAGAAAACAATTGACAGGTCTCTATTCTGAGAGGTAGTAGGCACTCTGAACTCTGGGATGGATTTTGCTATGTGTGGAATGCAAGAATTTTCTAGCAGCTTACAACATTGCAAGGTGATGAGCAATCCTTAGTGCTGAATGCCCCCACTTTTCCCATCCCATCCGCAGTAATAGAGGGTGCTCAGGAGCACTCTGCACTGCAAAGGATCAAGTCTGTCATCTCTTCTGGTGTTTTCAGAAAGAAAAAAAATCACCATTGAGAGCCTCTGAAAGCCTCTAGTTTTTAATGATCTATCTGTACCTTTCCATTGTGTTCTGCTGGAAAAGACACTTAATTTATTTTAAAAGATCTGGGGGGTTCAGTGAGCCCAGTTTGCACATTTTTTGTGACATATCCAGCATTCCCAGCAAGGGCAACTTCTTAGCATGGCAAGCTACAGAACAATGCGACTTTTTTTTCTTTGCCCCTCTTTCTCCCAAGTCTTCGAGAGAAGAGAACATCTTTCATCATATAAAAAAATATGTGTGCCTGGTTGTGTGTATCATATAGGTGGGAAGTATGAACTTTAATAAAAATGAACCATTCTAGACCCGGGTGCTGTAAGCCTGATGACAAAATTGATTGTCCTCATAGCTGAAAATGCATGAAGGAAACAAATGTTTTAAGGTGAGAATGACAGTGTTCAATTTAAACTGTAGAGAAATTGAAGCTTTAACACTTTGGGGGAAGAGATGGTTTGTTGTGAGGTGTGTGAACCATGCTTTTATGCAGTGCAGCCTTACTCCCTGGCACAAGCTTGTTAGTGCTGCTCCAATAGAAGAAATAACAAAATCCTCTTTGTCTCAAGTTGGTATCTACAAATTCTCACAGGGAGAAACAAAACAAAACAACGCAAAACCCCCAACAGTCCAACATGTCAAACCCTCACTATTTTCACATGTGAAAATCCCCTGAGAGAAATATTGTGTATCGCTACTGTAGATAGAGTACATGTACTCAAGAACAAAGAGGGCTTAAGAAGAAGACATGGTGAATATATAATAACTCTGAATAAATACGGTAAGTCCTCTCTTGTTTCTTTGCAAGTGCTTTTCAAGAAGTGAATAATAGTAAAGCTCTCCAAGTCACTTAGGGTCTGAGCCTGCAAATATCTACTCATATGAGTACTTCTTACTCATGTAAGTAGTCTCATTGAAGTCTGTAAACCTGCTCATGTGAGTAACGCTAAACAAGTTCAGGGTCTAAAACACTATGGGGGAGACAAAAGCATATACAAGTACAGCCCTAAGACTCTTCAGACATGGAGCAGCAAAAGATTTATCTGAGGCTTCCAATGTAAAGCCTTGTAAATTAGTAGGAAGATCTAAAAAATCGGGCCGCCGCTGCATTGGGAAGCAATGGAGCTCTCTTAATATGGGGATATAGGGGTAATGTGATGGAAAGACTTAGATGCAGCATGTAGTCTAGCAGTTGTATTCTGTACTCCTCACAATCGGAGCAGTAGCTGGAAGTCTAGCGGGCAAATAATTATAGTAATCAAGTCACGATGAAACAAAGGAGAGGCTATTATTCCAGCAACTGGCCAAGGGAACAAAGTTTGGCTGGCTGGATTCCTGAAGGAGAGCAGGATTTACTACATAATGCAAGATATAAACTTTGATGCATTTAAATTGTTTTACAGACTTGTTTGCTTTTACTTTTTAAATAACCTTTGACCAAAAATAAACTAATAGTGGACTATCAATTTAAACTGATTAATTTTTGAACAGCCATAAATAGAAATCTGCTGAAAGTCAGGGCTTGTTTGTATTCTATGCTGACCAATATAAAAATTATCTATGATGAAATCCTTTTGCTCTACGTTCAGTCTGACTAAGCAAGGAATACAATTCTTCCAGTTCTAAAGCTGGAACTGTAGAAGTAGCAAAATTTTCTCTTATGGATTGTTTTGGGATGCACAACTCTGTGGTCTGGAGCTGAGAGTAGGGTGAAGTGTGACCATGTGCATGTTGCAGCCACATGAACTCAGTCTGACTGTGTGTGTCTCTTGCAGTCCCTTACAGTAAGCAAGGCTTTATCCATCAATAAAAAAACTTGGCTAGTCATGCCTAATTTATGCTGAATATGTGACGTAGCCTCAAGATATTTTGGGATAAGTAATTCAGAAGTCTGTCTGGCATCCACCTTGTCTGCTTTGCACTTAGGGTAGGTTTGGGCATGTGAGTAGAAGATGGGCATGGGGGTGGCCCAATGATCAGTTTTTTCTTTTTGGTAAACCTTTGTCTTAATCTCAATTTTTCAGGAAGGAAAAGTGAAGTTTAGATAAATGAAGGCCTAATGTAATAAAAAACAATAGTGAATAAATGGAAGATGGCATTTGGGGGGATCTACCCCCAGCAATTTTCTCAGGATGAAACATGAAATTTTTCTGAAAGGGGGAAGCTCATGGCACCTCCTGATGGAGATTCAGGTCTTGGCTTGTGCTTTACTTGTGGTATCACTGCATCTTTCAGGTGGACTTGCCTCCTACTTACTGGGCTGCTCTTGAACAAAGGTCTCTTAATATTTGAACATTGGTGGTGGTGTTGGGAAGTATCAGTGGTTCATTGCCATCAGTGCTGTGTTCTTTCATAACTTGCATCACTTTTAGAAAATTTTAAGCAAAATTGAGGAAGTCTATCCTTTAGATGGAAGTGCCAAATTACTGTCTTATTTCTTCCATCACTGTTCTGTTGGTTGTGCTCAAGGTTGCTTTCTCCAGGTCAGTCAAATTGTCCTGAATTTTCTCTTCCCAAAGGCAGATTTTTGCTAAATAACCCAGTTGTTCCTGTGAATTGTGAATGGACTTAAAATTTTGTGATTTGTTTGGATCAAATCCTCAAATACTAAGGAAGCCATCCGGCAAAGACACTTCTTGCAAAAAATTAAGGGTAATAAATATGACCACATGAACACTGTTCCCAGGAACCCAAAGAAATTTGTCTGCCTGATCTGTAATGTGGTAGATTGGACCACTGGGAGTTTGGTTTTGCCATTTTAAATAAAGTGGTATTCATATATAGCTAATGGAGTTTCTACCAGTGCAAAATCTGTCCTCTACTCTTTCAACTTTTCAGAGAGATTTCATCTTTGTGCTTTTTTATTTCCTCTGGGGGGGGGGAAAAGAAACATTTGAGGGGGGAAAATAGAGATAAAAAAGCCCATGAAGAAATACTATTTCTAAGTAATGTACTTTTTTCAATGACAGCTTAGTATTTTTGTTAAACGGCACCACTTTCAGCTTTCTAAAAGGTTTAGCCAACAGTGCTCGCGCTGCTTTCGACAAGGCAAACCTTGCCCACCCGTTATAACCTTTAGGTCATTCCAATCATGTTATTTCTCCCATAATGCCAGAAGTAATGGAGTAGGCAGGAAGTGAAAGTAGAAGTTATACAGCACTGCTCTCCTGCCTTTTGTTTGCTTGTCTATAACTACCTTAAACTACTTCCTTC